>NC_047678.1:49183437-49491562 GCF_011762505.2 Arvicanthis niloticus
ACCATTATTTTATATCTCCAGTTCTTAAGGAAAATGGCATCCCAGAGAAGTTAACTCACCAAAGGTACAGACCTAGCAAGAAGTTGGGGTGGGATCTCACTCAGGTCATCTGACACCAGGGTCCAGGAAACTTACACACTGTGACCTCTTAGTCATCCAGGATAATCCCTCAAACATGGTCAAGAACTAAATAAGGAATAAAGGATAACCACAGCGTGTTTGACGTTGTACTCAGTATGCGGCACTGGTTACAGTATTTGTAAATTGTGAGTTCTCTCCATTTTCTCTATTCTAACTAGGTGTGATACTTGAGGTGTTATTTACACCCTGCTTTAGAAAGCCTGGATGCAAGATGATGACCATTGAAAATCAGACCGCTTGCTCCCTAAGACTGGCAGTTTTTGCCCTTATACAAACCAGATGAAAACTTCGGTTGGATTTGATGACATTATCACTTATGGGAAGCAACGGCCACTGAGATCTAAGGCAATTTTCAAAAAAAAATTCTCCAAAGTGACTGACCAAAGAGCCCTTCGATGATGAGCTGTTAGAGAGGGAATAGAGACCTTTTACAGCAACACTTCAGAGGACGCAGAGTCCCATGTCTGTATTCATCTCAGCAGCTGAGGGGAGGAAGGCCACATTCACTAAATTAGAGAAAACCTGTTACCTCGCGGATTGCAAATCTTCTCCAAAGAAAATAGGACCATGCAGGTAATTTTACGGGTAGCAATTTTCCAGCAGCCACTAGACCTTGCCCCTCTTATAAGTTTTTCTTTCTGCAGCTCTTTCTCTTTTCTTTCTTTCTTCCTTACCCCCCCCCCTCCCGTCTCTCTGTCTCTCCCCTTTCATTTTGACCAAGGTCTTGCTATCTAGCCCCGGGCCAGGCTTTCTAACTCAAAATCCCCTGCCTCAGATAGAAAGTCTGGACACTTCCCTCTTCTTGAGTGGCTTGCTCCTATGGTTCTGATAGAGGAAGGCTGTGCTGGTGGTGATGCTGGGGCATTCCTGGGTGGAGTATTTCATAAAGCCATTGAATGGAAAAAACCTATTATCCAATCTATAGTATCAGGGCTGAGACAAAACGTTATATCAGCTTTCCATGGTACGTGAACGTACTCATCCTGATTCACTTATTAATCATAAATGTATACGTGTTGTGTGTCTTGAGACCACATATGCCAAATATCACTCTAGAGTATGAGGTTGCAACCAGAACAAAATATACTGTGATTTCTTTCTCTGTTGTAGTTTTCAACAGGGAATTATACCTGGGGGGGGGGGGGGAGGGCTTCAGTATGGATTCTCTAGGGGAACTACACAAAGAGACCATTTAAGAGAACCACAGGCTCACAGGCTCATGGCTCACAGGTGACAGAGTTCTCTCCTAGACCCAAAGGTTCAGTTCTACAGCTACGGTGACATTTAGCATGACAAGTCTGTCTTCAAAGTCCCTCAACCCAGCCAAATACTAACCTTCTCTAAGACCAAGACCACTGGGCAACACTGTCTATGTTGTCTGAGACGCAGGAAGGACTGGTCTTGTGGTCCTATTTCATAGTAACAACAGTACCAAACTTATGCTCTTATTTATAGTTACAGAATGTACTTGGCTGAAATTGGTCTACTTTAGTCACTGGGATGCTTGCGCTGTTAGTCTACTCTGCACCAGATGCTGTACTAATTCCAGAAGCCTCTGAGAACCCCAACTGCAAATGGCGAGTCTGGAATGCTAGCATTGTAAGTGGGGATGTCTCTTCAGGGCCATGACTGCATTGTGTCCAACTGGACCGAATGGCAATGCATACTAACCAGATATGCTACTCTGCAGTGTCCCAATGTGACAGACAAGCTTCTAATACCTGTTATTTCTTGTTGCTGCTCTATTTCAGAACGTGGCTTTTGTTAACGCATTTCACAGTGGAAATATTTAGCCTCTGGAGAACACTGAAAAAAAAAAAAAACCCTTACTGTTGGACTCATGGTGTTTGGGGCTTGTTAAAATCCCCCTGGAATCTTTCTTAGGTATTTCTAACAAAATCAGAGTTACAAGAATAACTTCTTAGATGTATAACTATAGTGAAAATGGAAGTGCTTGTTGAGTGTTATCTATAATATATGAGAAGGATACTATTGTCCTTTGTTACAGATAAAAGAGACATCACAGAGTCCTGGGTAAAAAAGTGGAGCTCTCTCCTCTGTCTGTCCTTATCCAAGCCTGCATTCCTTCTGCCACATGGTCTTATACATCCATTGAAGAAACATGCTTTCAAATTATACTTTCAATTCTCCAGGACCTAGAGACTCCATTCCTGCCATGGAAGTATTACTGAATGGTGTTCTCTGTTACCCCTGCTGAGGCCTGAGTTAGATGATATAGATTGGAACCCTTCTTTTCTTATTTTAAAACTCCAGGACCGCTTAGTTTATAAACACAGTCGGGGAAATAGCACTCTTACTATTCAGGGCTCCTGTTGTGACCTACCAGCTTGCTCTACCTGGCTTGAGACAAAAGACTTAACAATGCCTGAATAGTTACTATGTTACGGCCTGCTCCTCTTTGTCTGGTTTGGCCTTTCAAAGGCTGGGGATTAAAGGCGTACACCACCACTGCCCACCGTCAAACTGCCGCTCTGGTCTTCTGGTCAGGGTCTAGAGAGAGAGAGAGAGAGAGAGAGTGGGGATAAGGGGAAGAGACACAAGGAACGGAGACAAGACAGAGGTTCTGATCAAGTCTCTTTATTGAAGGGAAATCTGGGGTATTTATACACTTTTGCCACACCCCTTGTAGGCAGGTGGATATGACATAAGCCTTGGAGGCGTGGCTAGCATGTGGATAGCTGCTTTCTAGCCGCTTTCTGCTAAAGGTCGGCTCCCAACAGGCTCCATTCAGACAAAACTTGAAATTGGGCCTGGGTTTCTTTTCTCTGATCATTGGTCCTTCATTGGATTTTCTACAGCACAGCTTTCTTTCCAGACCCTTGAAACCATCACATGCCATGTCATGAAAGGGCCTCTTTGCCAGTGCTGTCAGGCTGATCCTCACTGCCTGAGGCTTCACCAAATCCTGTTCCAGTAAACACCAGATATGTGGCATCCAACCCTAGTATGTGGATGCACCAGATGTCTCCTGTCATGTGTGTGATCTTGGGTTTACTTTACTTGGACAGTAAGCAAAGTGGTCTGTAAGGACCATGTTTCCCAATACTCAGTAACTGCTAAGTGGAGGATAAGCATGTGACCTAAGCATAGTGTTTATATGATGCAATGTTCTTATTCCCTGTATCCGGAGAAGGCAGGGGAGTTTAAAATTCATGAATTTTGTAAGAAACAGACAGCAAGACTATTCTGGTATTACATCCTTTTTTTCCCATCATCGACCTTCAAAACTCTGCTATCCCCTGGGTATTTCTGAGACATTCTTTCCTGTCTTAATTAGCCAGGTTTCTGTGGCTGCAACCCAGGAACTCTCATAACAAGTCTTTCCTTTCTATTGCCCAACCTTCATGCTGCATCTGTCCCAAAGCAACCCCCTCACCTGCTCCTATATCCACGTCACAGCACGTTGTAGGTCAGGATATCTATCACACCCAGGGTTACTGCTAATCAATCAGGCAACAGACCTCTTACAATGAGCTAGCAACAGAGAGAGGGACTGCCAAGGTCCCGTTCCCAGCTCCAACTCCAGACATCTGTGTGAATTCTTATTCACACAGTTATGGAAGTTATGGCCAACAGCTGCTGAATGCCACTATGGTCTTTCTCTCAGAACAATTTGCTTCTCAGCTTCTGGATGCTGACAGTAGACTTTATTCTTTCCCAGCACTCACTCTGCTCTGAAGGAGGGTGATGTCTTAGGGTTTTACTGTTGTGACAGACACCATGACCAAGTCAACTCTTATAAGGACAACATTTAATTGGGGCTGGCTTACAGGTTCAGAGGTTCAGTCCATCATCATCAAGGTAGAAGCATGGCAACATCCAGGCAGGCATGGTACAGGAGGAGCTGAGAGTTCTACATCTTCATCTGAAGGCTGCTAGCAGAACACTGGTTTCTAGGCAGCTAGGATGATGGTTTTAAAGCCTACACCCATAGTGACACACCTACTCCACAAGGCCACACCTACTCAAACAGGGCCACACCTTCTAATAGTGCCACTCCCTGGGCCGAGCATAGACAAACCATCACAGATAGGGAGCACAGGAGCTGTGGATCAGAGGAGTAAGGATCACATAGTGCAAACTCCAGGGGTCAGAGGGTTAATCAATAGCCAAGTAGATGCTAGTTTGGCCAGCCTGGGACCCTGGCAGATTTCCTGTCAGGAGCTCAGGATAAAGTTTAAAGCTCTTCCAAGGCTCACATACATCCCGGGTCAGAAAAATGCTCGTTTTCTTCACCTACTTCCTAATACTCTCCGCTCTCCACTTTGATTGTCCAGCAAAGCTGCCTTCTTAGATCTTTTCCAGGACCCTTTTCCAGTCCACACTACAGTGCCGTTCTTCAAATGTCTCCAACTGCTGATGTCTATTTAACAATTTAAAAAAACCCTGTAATTCATCTCTTAGAATGATTTATTTTCTTTCCTTTTTAAAAAAATTATTTATTTAATGTATGAGTGTTCTGCTGCATGTACACCTGCCAGACCAGAAGAGCACACCAGATCCTATTGCAGACGGTCATGAGCCACCATGTGCTTGCTGGGAATTGAACTCAGGACCTCTGGAAGAGCAGCCAGTGCTCTTAACCACTGAGCCATCTCTCCAACCCTTAGGATGCTTTCTTTTTTCATTTTTCTTTTCTTTTTCTTTCTTTCTTTTTTTTTTTTTTTTTTTTTTTTGGGACAAAGGTCAAACTTTTGTTTTTATTAAGCACATTCCACAGTACAAAGCCGCCATGATAATATCTGTACAATTTAACAGTTTCAATAGCTGTTCAGACACACATTTCTTTCAAACAGATAATTGGCAAACATAATTAATTACCAGTTAGAATTAGACTACCCCAATGTTGTAACACATTAATATAGCAGTAATTTACAGTTGCTCAATTACGGCTAGCAAAATAAAGTCCTTAGGATGCTTTCTTAAAGGTTTAATTTTATTTTTAATTTTGCCTTTATATAGTTCTGCGCGCCATGTACATGCAGTGTCCGCAGAGGCCAGAAGAGGGAGTCAGATCACTGGAACTAGAGTTACAGATACTTGTGAGCCACCATGTGGGTGCTGAGGATCTAACTGGGGTTCTCTTGAAGGGCATATAGTATTTGTAACTGACAAACCATTTCTCTAGAGGAAATGCTAAAAATTCCTCCCATGGGTGGTGGTGGTGGTGATGGTGCTGGTGGTAGTAGTGTGTGTGTATGCACGTGTATCTGTATGTGTGCATGAGGGTGAGCATACATGTGTATGTACATGTATGTAGAGGCCAGAGTATCTTCAATCACTACCCACGTTATGGTTTGAGACAGAGTCTCTCACTGAACCTGGAGCTCATCAATTCAGCTAAGTTAATTGGCCAGTGAGCCCCAGGTATCTTCTTGTCTCTGTCTCCACAGAATTTGGATTGAGGAGGTGTGCCACCACATCCAGCTTTTTACATGGATACTGGGAATGCAAAAGCAGGTCTTTCTGCTACTGTGGCAAGCTCTCCATCTACTGTACCATTCCCCCAGCCCCAAGAAAGGCTTTCTTTGATGAGTTATTTCTCTAGCCATGTCTATGGCTGGCTGATATTCCCTCCCCCACCAGCCTGGGTCTATTAGTGGTGATTTATTTCCAATCAATAATGATTCAATTTATTTGCAGAAGTCCCTTATGTGACTCAGTTATGTCCGTCACATAAATAACTCATTGTGACCTGGCTGACTGGCTCTCATGGTGATATAATCTGCTTAACCCAATTACCACATTGATCACAGAGCCCAGAATGGCTAATGAAGAAAAATAGCTCCAGCCTCTCTATAGAAACAGATGCCGAGGAAGCAATAGAGAAAGTCAGAGTGGTCATAAAATTATGTCATTGTGAGAACATTCAGAAAAGAAAGTTGTATGATTTGAGTAGTACCAATCAATGTTTAGAAATATTTAAGAGGAACTGTTTAAGATTCATTAGTTTAACAGAGTATGAGGAATTTACACAACATCTTTCAGACACTTTAAGAAATACTTGTCTTGGGCTGGGGGTGGGAAGTACATTAAATGGTAGAGTGTTTGCTGGGCATCCATGAAGCACTGGATTCGACCCCAGCACCACATGACTGAGCATGCTGGCACATGCCTGTAATCCTGGCACTCAGAAGGTGGTGACTGGAGGATCACAAGTTCAGGGTGTGCTTTGCTACATTGAAAGTTTAACAAAGCCAGCCTAAGATACCAGATGATGTCTCAAGAACAAAAATAAACAACAACAACAAACCTGTTTTATCAAAGTGTTTCTTCTCCATCTAAACACAGTTGTGGACTCATCTGTCTCAGTCTTTCCAGAGGATCTGTGGTCACAGGGGGTGGAATGAGCACTGTGGCCAGCACCCTCTCAATGCATTACAACTGGGCCTTCATTTCCTGAAGCTGGGGCACTCGGTGACTATCCAAGCACTTCTGCCAGACAAGCAGAAAGGCCAGGAGGGGCACATCCCCTTTGTCCACATGAAGGTTTTACATAAATGTCCAGCTTTCTTGCATTTCCTAATAGGACTGGGCATGCTGGGTTATCTCCATACTTTGGAATCATCAGAGCTGGGGCTCCCTGGTGTTCAGTGAAGTTAGGACTCCAAGGATATTTCTGGAAGGATTGAAAGGGAGATCCCAGTGAGTGGAGTAATAAAAAGGAGAGAAGGGACTGAGCGCACATCTATCAAGGGTGTATGATACTGTCTTAGTTAGGGTTTCTATTGACGTGAGGAAACACTATGACAGAAAAGGAAGTTGAAGAGGAAAGGTTAATTCTGCTTATAAGTCCACAGCACTGTTCATCATCGGAGGAAGGAAGTCAGGACAGGATCTCAAAGAGGGCAGGATCCTGGAGGCAGGAGCTGATGCAGAGGCCACGGAGAAGTGCTACTTACTGGCTTGTTCTTATGGATTGCTCAGCCTGCCAGGGTAGGGATGGTGCCACCCACCATGGGCTGGGCCCTTTCCCATCAATGGCTAATAAAGAAAATGCCCTGTAGCTGGATCTTATGGAGGCATTTTCTCTATTGAGAGTCCCTCCTTTCAGATGACTCTAGTTTGTATGTAGTTATGTTTAGTAGGTTGATAGGTGTTTTAAGGATAAGCCCTTTGCTTTTCTTCCAGTTCTGGGAGGATATTTGGTCAGTTCTCACGTTTCAAATTAGGGATTAGAGCAGTATCTCCAGTAAGTGGCAATCCCATTATCCAGACCCAGACTCGGCTCTCTAGCCTTTTTTGACTGCTCTCCTTTTCTGTTCATTAAGTAGAGTCTGGCTGCACCCAAGGTCCCCATAGTCTGCAGATCTCTGATGCTTCTTCATGCCCACCTATCGACAGAGCCACAACACATGCAGAAAAACCTGGCAACCCTCAACACAGTCTAAGAGCAGATAATGAGAATAAATTATACACACCCTTATAAAGAAATACTATAAAAAATAAGTGTAATTGCCACTTAATATTTTTATGCTATTGGTACTTAACCTTTAGTATACTAAATAGGTTTATGAAAAGTTACACAAAGAAACACAAATTAAGTCCTGCTTATTTGTTTACATCGAGTAAGGAAGTGTGCATTTTACATCTCAGGAAACCTTTTATGTTAACACTTTTAAGAACCTGGATTTAGACTGCAGACAGCCTGGTATGAGTTTGAACCTTGCTATGTCCTGGCCTGGTGTCCACAGTCCGGATGTTACTTGGTGCTGTGAACACTTGCTGAAGCATTTGTGGGCTGATGTTTTGACATCTAGAACAGAAAAGAACAGAACAGAACAGAACAGAACAGAACAGAACAGAACAGAACCTGGTTCAAGGGTAGCTCCTTTCTCTCAAATGTGCAGAGACAGGTCTACAAAGTAGCATGTTGCTCGGGGTCCCATGTTTTGCTGCTGTTGGCCTGGTGTGGATACCCACGTCTCCTTATTCTAAGCCTTATTCTAATGCTTGGAACAGGAAACTCAAACTTGTTTTCCTGTTACCCTGACTCCAATAAACAGAAAGTGCTATTTCAGAACAAATGCCCATGCTCCACTGTCCAGACAACTTTATCTTTCTGAAGGTCCTCTGAAGGTGGACTTGTTCCACCACAGGCCAGCTATCACTGCCTTATGATGTCATCTCTATCCTGAAGGTCTTCTTCCACCCCTGTCTCTGTCTCTTCTCTTTCAGTCCTGGGGATCAGTCAGTATCAAACTCAGGGTCATCAACATGTCAGGAAGGTGTCCCACCATGGGCCCCCAAATGCTTTTCATACTGTCTATATTGCTAAACTTGTTTAGGCTGGAAATTATTGACCAACAAAACATCTGTAGAGGTAATATTTTGTCTTTAATGGAAAGCACGATTATACACCTGGTGCACCCACATTAGCAGTTTCACTTAAGGGATTCTGCCCCAATTTGGGGGCAGCCCAATGTGTGCTCAGTATCTTGATGGAAGGAGACGGATCACTCAGCTCAGGTGATGAAGACAGCAAGAGAGAGACTGTCTCTAAAATGGTGCCTATAATAAAGGAAGGAGTATGGCATGATTCAGGAACACTTAGCCATCGCCATGTCTAGGTCTGCCTACCAAGTAGTAGTTACCAGACTCCAGATAGAGTAAGCATAGGGCTTCCATTGGGGTTGCAGCTTCAGGGAGAAGAATACTACCTTCCCTGTAGCAAATAAGCCTGGGGATTGGTGTACAACATTTCTTCCCATCTCTCTAGATTTCCTGCTGGTTTCTCTTCTGGGTTACAGAAGACCTGATCCAGCCCCTAGAGACCGTAAGTCACATCAGGTCGGCCAATCTGAAAGGCTAATAGAAGGAGCTTAAATAACACATTCTGCCATCCAACATGGACAGTCTAGCATCTTTCTGAAACCTGAAGACTCAAGGAAGCTGACAAGAGCTGTACTTTATAGCTCACACAGATATTTGGAAAATGGTACTATACACAGAACTTGTTTTGATTGACTGTTTCAGGGATATGAAGCAGTATGAGTCATTTATAAGAATCTTCTTGACGAGCCTGAAAGGTAAGAACCACTACCCGGAAGAGTACTATCCACTTAGCCAATTCACTTGTATTCCACCCATTCATTCACTTCATTCATTCACTCATCCATCCATCCACCAAACCTTCTGTCCTAGTTAGGGTTACTATTTTTGGGATGAAACCATGAGCAAAAAAACTTGGGGGGGGAGGGAGGAAAGGCTTTATTTCCCTCACAGTTCCATGTAAGGAATCTTCATCAAACAAAAGCAGTGAGGGCAGGAACTCAAGCAGGGCAGGAACCTGGAGGCAGGAGCTGATGCAGAAGCTATGGAGGGGTGCTGCTCTCTGGCTTGCTCATGATGGCTTCCTCAGCCTGACTTCTTAAGAACTCAGGACCACCATCCCAATGCCAGCACCACCCACAATGGACTGGGCCCTCCCCCACCAATCACTAGTATAGAAAACACAGGTTTGCCTACAGCCTGATTTTTATGGGGGCATTTTCTTAATTGAGGCTCCTTCCCCTCAGATGACCTCAGCTTGTGTCAAGTTGATATACAACTATCCAGCACACCTTCCTTTCTGGAGTGTGTGCTATGTGAAACAAGAGGGGCTCTGGAGTATAAGGGTATAAGAGAAAAAAAAAAAAAAAAAAAAAAAAAACCCAAACAAAAAAGTCCCCGGATACCAGCTTTCCAGCAGTTTGCAGTTGAGTAGAAAGAACCAACTTGCTGGAAAATAGTAATTTGATCTTGAGTTAGCAATGGGTTTTCCCCTCAGGCTTTCTTCTCCTTGGTGTTTCCCTCAGAGAAGTTTCCTGGTTTCAGCTGGGCTTTGGGGGGAAAAAAAAGACCATGACTTATAGCAGTTACTCAAGTGGATGCCAGAGCAAAGAAACACACAGGGCATGGTCTGGAGAGTCTACCTTCATCACAGAGCAGAATGTAATTACTCCTGTAACAAAGCAAGAGTAATTTCTAGAAAGTGGTGGGGGGAGTAAGAGGTGGGGGAGGGGACTTTGATTGATGATCACTAAGAGGTTTCACAGGGGACTCCGGGAGAGAATTTTGAAAGCAGTTCCAGGCAGAAACACAATCAGGAGAAAGACTATATTGTACTTTCTGGTATGTTACATACATTGTGTGTGTGTGTGTTTATAACCTTCTCCCCTAAAAAGCCTCCTGAAAATACCATTCATTGAGCCCGTGGCAATCAGTACTTTTCAGACAGTCTGGAAACAGTATCTGTCAGGGATCAGGACTGGGTGGAGGAAAGGGATGTTAGGAATGAGGTAAGAGTCTGGCTGTTGCAGTCTTGAGGGTTTGGGAAGAAAGCTCAGTCTTGCACATGCAGAGGAATGGTTTTGGGCAAAAGGGAAATCGGATTCACTGTAATGTAACTTAGACTAGCAGACGTCAGTGCCACCCAGTTCTTCAATTTCTGATTCGGATGTTTAAATGAGAGTGTCTTATTTTCTTCCTTTCTTCCCCAGAGCACCCATTCCAGACCTAGCCTTTCTCCCCTTGCCTAAGGCATGATTTCTGTCTCACTTCTGACTGCCAGGCAGGAAATGTTCCTAGCCATGGGATAAGCCTCCCGTTTGAAGGGGGCGAGGAGGAGGTTGAGAAGAGGAAAAGAGAAACAAAGGAAGAAAAACACAAACTTTACTAGAGCAGCTGGCTGGAGCCACAAGCTTCAGGCAGGTTTCCAGTTTCCTAGAAGCAGGGATCCGTGGGCGTGGCCCCTAGTGTATGCTAATCTGCCCCCTGTACTCTGTGGGCGTGTCCTCGGTGTATGCTAATCTGTCTGTTGTACTCTGTGGGCGTGGCTCTTAGTTATGCTAATCTGTGCGCCTTGTTTTGTGGGCGTGGCCCGCAGTGTATGCTAATCTGCCGAGGTACTCTGTGGGCGTGGCCCTATGGCGGGCGGGGCCGTCCTAGCCGCGGATCCTTGGGGCGCCGGACGCTCGGGGCCGCTGACCCGCTCCCGGAGCTGGTCCACGTTGGTCCCGGTCTTTGTTCTGGGTCGGCGCCGGGACATGCGCCGCTGAGGATGGAGGTGGAGGATTCGGGCGGCGTGGTGCTGACCGCCTACCACTCGCACGCGCGCTCGCAACCGCAGGGCGCGGAGCCACGCTGCGCGTCCCGGGCCAGCCATCCGCTCAGCAGGTACGGAGCTGCACTGCGGGGCCGCGCGCGCGTCGGTCGGGGCGGGAAGAGGGCAGCGCTTAGGCAAGTTTTTTTTTTTTTTGTGGAGTTGATAACTGAGACCGCTCTTTGTATGGCCCTGATTGGAGATGAGAAATGGCCTGAACGAAGGTCTGTGTGTGGCTGGCTGAGGCTAGCGGGGTACTTGTAGTCTTGACGCAACTTTATGAAGAGTTAGACAAACACACCATATCTGTGGAAGGCTCTCACCACATACTGGAGAAATTTTAAAATATTACCAAAAACCAAACACAAGCCGGATGAAAAGAAAAAAGTTCTCGCAGATACTCAGATGAGCTATTTGGAGCTAAAGTTTCTCTCTAAAGGAAACCTCCACTGACGTAACAATTTCACTCCTACTGTAAATACCCTCAATTGTGTAAATACAGTGATGTCATTATTTGATGACTGCTGGTGCCGATTGTATGCAGCCAACACAATTCCTGTTTATTTCTTTGGGTGACCATGTGCATTTAGTAAACTATTGCTCTGGCATGTCCATCTGTTCCGCCAAAGACGGATGGACAAAAATATTGCAAATGTGAGATAGTTTGCCCTCTAGCATGTTTAGGGGACATTCCTTTGCTATCCACTACAACTATATCCGTGGACGGTTTTACTTATTTATTTTGACGCCTACACTAATGCGTGTTTTGATATCATCTCCTAATGGCATCTTACATCACTGTTATTTTCAGTTACTTGTTTTTTCCTCACACTCTTAACTTTATGTGACTATAATTACTGCTGTTTCCCAATTTAATTGATTTGTGACTATGTCACAGAATATGCTTTGGAAGGTATCCATGAGATGAACCAATCACACTGGCTTAGGAACTACATTGGTCTTAGCTAACAAAGAAATTATTGTTTCTTCCAGAGAGAGCAGGTTGAGTCAAATCTCATTTTAAAACAGACAGTGAGAAATGGACCAGTTTCCTCCCGCAGCCGGAGTCATGCACATCATTTAAACACCGCTCGAAGATACAAACTCCCCTTTGTGTTGAGTGTGTAATTCTTTTAGAAGAAAATACCATCTTGGACCATTATGACTTACACTTTGAGTGACTAAATAGAGGGGATTGGATGCAAGGCAGGGGCCAGTTTTCTACATTCTTAAGTGGCTTGGGTGTAGCTTAAGCCCTAGCAGCTGTCTGTGGGCATCAGCCAGATAGCTGAAAGCAAATTGGAGGGAGATATTTTTTTTTATTATCTCAGCATGTGGTCTTGTAGGATGGTAATTTGTGAGAGTGGGAGAGCTGATTGATATCATAGTCAGACCTTTACCATAAACCAATTGGGTCTAAGTTTGCAATGTTGCCAGTTGCCTTGTATTCCATGGGACCCTCTGCTTCTCCCTTCTCTGAGGCAGGGGATGGGAGTGTGCAGCCCTCTTTCCAGCCCTCACACAGCAGAATTATGGGAGGAGAGCTTAACTCCTTGGCCCTCAGTAAAGCACTGAAAATAGAGGTTCCTGTGTTTACTAGGAGCCAGAGGATACTACATCATCCATCATGTGTCTGATAACAGAAATTATCAGACCCAGTTATTAACCTTTGACTTACTAGCTACTGATCAATTCTTCCCTTCAAGCCAAGAAGCAAGACGATATTGTTCTGCTTTGGAAGAAAGCACCCCCTTCTTTCACAAACACGCTTTTCTTAAGCTTGTGTATATATTTGGAGCCTACTTGTGGAGCAGTGAGCAGTCTGGCTCTAGGAAAGTGGCTCTTCCCAAAGATTGTCATTCATTAGTGCTTGCTAACACAGATGGAAATCAAAGCTAAACTTTCCGTCTTCCTCCTCAGGCCTCTACTACATACACCTCATTGTTCTGGGTTTGGGGTCTTATTTTTTTTCCCGCCAAACTATATCTCCCACTATTATATCCAAATACCAAAAACGTATCTGGCATAATGTAATAGCCAAATAAATATTTCCTGAGGAAATTAATGGATTCCTACTGAGATTTATAAAATGGTCAAGGTAAAATGGCAAGATTTTTAAGAACCAAACTCAGCCTGTCTGCACAGACTGTCAAGCACTGGAAACACAAAGATAAGTGGTATGTTCTTCCTGCCACTAAGATGTGGGCAGGCCAATAGAATTGTCAGCAAAAGGATGAAACAATAGAACCTTTGGAAGGAACGAAGTGGAAGTGGCACAATTTCTAATATAAGAATGTTTAGGTATAACCAGATCTCCAACTTCCAGTTAAGAATGGGGGCATAGCAGCTGGGGTCCATACTGCTGCCTGCCAACACTATCTCACTGTGCTGGCCTTGGGAGCCCCTGTTTGCCACACTCTTTCTGCTGCTTCTCTGCAGTGAAGTCAGCCAACCACTTAAATCTCTTTGGGGCCTGCCATTTGTTTATTTAATTTTGTTAAAGTAAATAAGCAGCAAAATATGCCTGTCAGGCTAGGCTTGGGGAAAGATTGTCAGACCTTGACTGTCACCTGCATTAATGACTGCCCTGTTTCAAGCAGGTGACTTGAGCTGCTCAGAACACCAACTCTAAAGAGATGGTGCAAATGCTGATGATGTACGCCCCTGGTGTGTGTGAAGTAGATGTTCTTGGTACTTGGTTCTCTATGAGAGAGAAGCTGGAAAACTAATCAGGGTCCAAACAACCTTGCCCAAAGCATCAATTACCATTGCAACAAAAGGGATCCATTTAAATGTCCGAGTTTTACAGCTCCCACATCAAACTTTTGAAGAGTTGAGGAAATCACTTGTTCTTACCTTGTTGGATGGATGGTTGGAGGATAGATGGGTGGATTACAGCTACATATGGCATATCATAAATGAAACTACCTCCAATCTCAGAAGTACATGTACTTTAGTGGGATTTCTGGGTACCTAAAAGACCTGCATTCAGGTTGGCTGGCAATACATCTTCTTCAGTTTTCAATAACAAAAGTTATCAATATTTGACATAGACAAGCAGTTTGTGGTATATAATATATAGACCATCCTTTGTTTCATTCTAAGAAGGTTAGTACACAGAGAACAAACAGTGTGCTGGTGAATAAGACAAGTTCCTGTTTCTTGGCATTTGTCTGTGGTGTTTGGGGCATTTGAAATAGCACTGGATTTCCCTTTGAGTTCTTCTGTGTTTCCTTGAGAATTCTCTGTTGTTTTTCTATGATCACTAACATTATGCTCCTTGACTCTTTACTGGGCATAGCCTGGGTAGATTTGATTCTTATGATAATTTTCTCATGTAACTTTTATCTTTTATGATTTCCTCAGGAATTGATTTAAAAGACTCTGCCATCTTTCTTTGCTCTAACTTCTCAGAAGGCAAGTGCCAGTCTCACAGAATCTCTGTCTGTTTTATGGAGGCGAGTAAATGAGATTCTGCAAATGTCTGATCTGTGAAAATAAACTGGTGAACTTAACTTCAGAACCACACTTTTTAGAAAGGCCCAAGCTGATTGTGAGAATCCTGAGAATGTTGACAAACATCCAAAATACGTTCACGTAAGAAGAGATTTAGCCAACCGTGATGCTTGTTGCCTGAGATTTCAACAATTTCCTTAGTTGTATGAAGTAATGATGCAGACATTTGTGTGTGTGTGTGTGTGTGTGTGTGTGTGTGTGTGTCTGTGTGTCTGTGTCTCTGTGTCTCTGTGTGTGTCTGTGGTGATTGGTGATTATTTCTAGTCGTACATTCAACGTCCTGAGAAAAAATAAAACCAGAGTAGGAGACAAACATCTCTTCCTCATAAGCCAATGGAGCCTGAGTCAGGGTCCCATGGGCTCGCCTCTGCAGCCTAGGCCACGCTTTTGTGAGGGAGAGGTTAGATCTTAATATTACAACATATTATATATATATAATATATAATTATATATAACATATATAATTATATATATAACATATATAATATATATAGAGAGAGAAAGAGAGAGAGAACACTTTGATAAAACAGATTTGATGACGATTCAGAAAATATTTTGGGCAAAACTAAGCTTAGCAATTCTTAATGATCTATTTTTGGGGGTACGTTTCTGGGTTGAAATTAGTTTAAAAGATACATGTTTCAATAGGTCAATACTTGTTAGATAACACTAATGCAAGCCCATATGAGTTTGTGCTTATACAAAGAACAGCAAACTCTAGGGGATGGTGGGCTGCTCGTTCTAGAAGGCTCAGAAGCAGGGATGGAAATGGAATTCTTAGATGAGGGTAGGTATTTATAGGCCATTTTTTATATTGTGGTTGAAAGCAGAGCTGAGGTCTCTGGTTTCCTTCATGGACTCCCTGCTGAGTGGAGGTCCCTCCATATGTGGAACTGTTGCTGAACATCTGGTGTATTTCCTTTGCTCCTCTCATTAGGGTAAACAGTTGGCCAGTTGCTCTATTCACTTTTAACCTACTCAGTTCTCCCTGATCCTTAATCCCCAAAGTAAATACAAATACTCAGGAAGTTTAGAGTGATGTAGAAGTACCTTTTCCCCTCAACTTCTAATTTGCATGGTGTACAGTTACATCCTGCTTGAACCAGGATTTCCCATGGGCTCTCCACTGCAGCCCAGTCCAGTATTCACCTTCACCCGGATTCCTTAAATGTTCCCATGTTACAAAACCACCGTTTCAGTGGCCAAAACTGAAGAGAATGACCAAGGCCTACTACAGTTAACTAAACTACTGATTAGATTCTTATTTCACTAGTTTCCTTGTTAGAATTAATTTTCTGTTCATATAGTTGAATCCAAGATCCCACAGTGATCTTAACTACATCCCCCAAGGCTCCCCTCAGCTGTGGTAATCTGTCTTTTATGACTCTGGCAGTTATTGCAAGCTTGTTGATGATTTTACAGGAAGTTGCTTATAGTGAGTTAACACAATGTGTTCTTTTGAATTCAGTGAGAGCATGAGAAAGTTTTATGGAAGTGACAGTGGGCCATCCTGTCCGGTCTATGACACTAGCATATGTCCTAAAGATGGCGTTGGTCACCTGGGTCCATGACACTAGGATAACCTAATGAGGTTGATGTTGGTCACCTGACTAAGATGCTGTTGCTAGGCTCCTATACCACACAGTTACCACTTTCCCCTTTGCTATGAGTCTTTGTCCTCCTGGAAATACTTTATGCAAATATCTTTTCTTCCCAAACTATCATGTACTGATTTTACCATCTGTCTATGGATCACAAAAGCAAAAATTATTACAGGATGCTTTGATGATTTTTTTTCTCGTTTCATTTTGATTTGACTTAATTTATGTTCCATGGAATAATATATTCATCATTCTTTCTAAATTTATTTCTTTTATGTCCATCACTTCTTCAAACTGAACCCAATATAAATAGGCATCAGCAGTCATGTAATGAAATGATTTAGCTTTACCTGGCTTGATTTCATGAGGATATTAGGAACAATTTCCTAATTTGTCAAGTCCCTTTATTTATTTATTTATTTATTTATTTATTTATTTTTGGAGGCATTTTTTCCTGAAGCTTTAAGAGGGGAAACTAAATCACAGAGTTGCTAGATTAAATGCTTTGTGAGAGACTGTAGTTATTAAATCTCATCTCTTTATTTCTTAGAAGTGTCTAGACAACTGGTGGATCTTTCCTGAAATGGTACCTGGGTATCTGCAAATATATTTTAACCCAAGTAAACATTTCAATTCACATATAATCAAAATTTCTTTCTACTCTCCTCAAGCCAAGCAAATTACTTTTGGAGTAATTGCCACATTCTTATTCCCTTGCCATATGGTCTCCAGCTATCGGCTCCAGCTGGGAATAAAAGGCAGATGTTAGGTACGGAAGCAAGAGAGGACTATTTCTTAGAAGGAAGGTTGGCAATTAAATCCTGCCCATTTAAGAAATTGAATTCATTTTTAAATCTCTTTATATGAAAATACCAAGTCAATCACTTCCTTAAATAGTGTGGGAAAAAACCTTTCCTTGATTGTTCCAACCCTCCACTCCCTACCCCCCCCCAAAAAAAACAAAACAACAACAACAAAAAAGCCAAAACCTAATCCAAACCAAACCAACCAAACAAACAAAACCAAAACAAACAAAAAGACAAAAAATAAAAAAGGTAAAAATGGAGAACAGAAAGATAGCTCAAAGGATAAAGGGGCTCTATGCTACCCCTGATGACCTGATTCAGTCCCCAGGAGCCTCATGATAGAAGGACAGAAATGATTTCCTTCAGGTTGTCATCTGACCTCTACACGCATGCAGTGGGACATGAATATGTACATGTACACTCACACACATACACACACACACACACACACAGTAAAACAAATAAGTAAGTAATGCTGAACAAGATAAATGCAAGAGTTTAGTGAATACCTGTTAAGATGTATACGTTACTAAAGAGTAACCTATGATAATGTTAATAATTATTACTCTTTAAGACAGTGTTTTCCTATGCAGGTTTGGGTAGCCTGGAGAGCTCTGTGTAGCTCAGGCTAGTTTTGAACCTCTGCCAATTGCTAGAATTATAGGCATCCCTCCCGCCCACACACACACAAGGCTAAAATGATTATTTACTGTTCATAGTTTTTCCACATGCCAAAGAGCAAAATTAGATCCATATCTCTCACTTTGCACAAACATGTATTCAGACAGGATTAAAAACCTTAATGCCAACTAAGAGCACCGAATCGTTACTAGAAAATGTAGAGGAAGCACATTAGGGTAGAATTTATACAAGACCCCCAGCAGAAAATGGCCATGAGGATTGACAAGTCTATTACATGCAATTTCAAAGCTTCTGCACACAAGAAGGAACAGATAGCAGAGTGAACAGACAGCCTGGAGAAAGGGAGCAAACCTTTGCTAGCTATCCTCCAGACAGGTAGGGGTTCATAGCTAAAATGCATAAAGAACCGCAGAACCTAAACTTCCAAACTCGCAGTCAACAAATGGGCTGATGAACTAAATAGACAGGTCTCAGAAGAAGAAACACAAATGGCCAGTAACTATTTTAAGAAGTTCAAGATCCCTAGCTATCATGGAAAATGAAAATTAAAACCACTTTGTGATTCCATCTCCATCGAGAAAGCAAATGATGACAGGTGCAGGAGAGGAGCAGTTATCTCTGTCCCACAATCTCCTGGGAGTGTGACTAGCTCAGACACTGTGGAAACCAATGTGGGGCTTCTCCAAAGGTGAAAAGTAGGTCCACCCTGTGGTGGAGGCCACCCTATGGTACACCTCTGTCACTCCTGAGCATGCAACAAAAGGACTCCATGCCCTACCACAGAGACACATGCATGTCTGTGTTTATTAATGTTTGATCACAAAAGCAAGGAGACAAACCCAGCCTAGGTGTCCACCGACGGAGGAGCGGTTACTGAAAACATGGAATGTAGCCTCAATGGAATTTTGTTCAGTTGTAAGGAAAAGTTAACTAACACAATTTTCTGGACAATGAATTAAGCTAGAAAAGATGACAGTAAAGGAGGTGATGACCCGTGCTCAGAAAGGCAAGCAGCATGTTTTCTCTACTGTACAGATCCTAGCTTCTAGTTGATATGTGCGAATGTTTGTGTGGAAGTGTGGGCAGAGGTTGGGAAACTAGAAAGGGCCCATGAGATGGGGGAAAAAATAAGGTGCCTTTACTGGGCAGCGGGATACATATGGTATGAATATTGATGGAAAAGTGGAGGGCCATGGTCAAGTAGAGCTGGAGAGTCAACCAAACTAAGTATCTCTGAGAATGCCAGGAGGAAACCTGTTACTAAGTATCTCTGAGAATGGAGGGTGGGTGGGGGGACGAAACCTGTTACTAAGTATCTCTGAGGGGGGGAGGGGGAGACAAACCTGTTACTTTGTGTGATGAGAAAACTTGTTACTTTGTACACTGCTTAAAACATAACGTAAAAGGTCGGTGGGTTGTGGCACATCCTTTGGGTAACCCTGTGTTCTACCACAGTAAAGGACTATTGCAGATGAACTGTCTGTCTAACAGCTGTCGAGTGCCAGGTAATTCCTAGCGTGGGGAATGTATGTTACGCCTCATTTAGAGGAACAGCTGGGAGTGTCACGTTACTCTGAATAAAAAAAAAAAAAAAAAAAAAACCGGAGGAAGCCTGTGCATTCTTTGCAATCCCTCCAATGACTGGACGATGACCGCACACAAACAACTCAGAGGGCAGGAAGGAGAAACTGCAAACCAAAGATAAAGAAACAGGGGCGAATTTTTAAGCTGTCAAGCAAGTAGGACTTACCTAAGCCATTTTAGTCCTTGTGGGTTGTGGCACAGATTATCTTTTATGTAGAAAGATACATCTTTATACCTGCTGTGAACTTTGTGGGGAATCACAGGATTTCTCTTTCTTTCTTTCTTTCTTTCTTTCTTTCTTTCTTTCTTTCTTCCTTCCTTCCTTCCTTCCTTCCTTCCTTTCTTTCTTTCTTTTCACATTTGTAATGTATAGTAGGGACAAGAATTCATTTGAACTTGTTTCTTTGTTATTCATCTATGAAAATCAACACAGATAACTTTAATGAATGCCTTAAAAAAAAAAAAAAAACCCAACAAAACACCAATGTATCTATGTTCCTACAAAGGCCATTGATGAAGTTATGTGGTTTTCTTCATTGTTTTGCTTCTCCTCCTCCCCTTCCTCCTCCTTTTCCCCTTCCTCCTTCTCCTTCTCCTCCCCTTCCTTCTTTGCTTCCTTTTCCTCCTCTGCTTCTTCCTCCTCTCCCTCCTCTTCCTCCTCTCCTCTTTTTCCTCCTCTCCTCCTTCTCCTCTTTCTCCTCCCACTCTTTTTCTTCAAAGTTGGCCTCACTCACAAGCCTCTTGATTTGTCCTCACCAGCACTAGGACTGCAGGCTTTTGCCACCATGTGAGAAATCTGACAGATGCTAGAAAAACATTAAACTTTAAAAAATGATAACATGCTAGCATGGTAGAGCATGCCTTTAATCCCAGCACTCTGGAGACAGAACAGTCTAATCTCTGAGTTCAAGGCCAGCCTGGACTAAAAAGTAAGTCCCAACAATCAGGGCCACACAGTGAGACTGTTTCTAAACAAACAAACAAAATACCACAGTAATATGTCCTGCCTCATCTTCTCTGCTAGTCTTTAAGAGTTCAAGTTCACATATTAGGCCAGGTTACTGTTTTAATAGTTGATATTAAAGCCGTATTTAAGGAACAATAGATGCAAAGGAAAGAAATCACATGCAGCTAAAAAAACAAAGCCAAACTTATTTTCTGGAAGTTTCCTTGATGATAGTAATTGGAGCAGCTCTTACCACAACCATAACCTGCTGCTCTAATGAGTGTTCAATGATTAGTTGAACAACAGCGTCTTAGCTTTACTGAGCACTTACTCTGGGGCTAGCACTGAGCTAAGGGCTTGACATGCAAGTCTCATTTAAGTCCTGTGACACAGCAACTCCAGTAAAGTCACTTAAGACCACACACACGGCAAGGTTCCACCTCATCTCCTTCCAAAACCTGTCCCTTTGACTTGTTATTACAATCTTGTGACACTGATGAATATATTATGCATATGTCATTTTCTGACCCAATTTGATGAGGGATCATTGAGAGCAGCTTAAAACTGGAAGATGTTATAAATGTTCAGCTTTTATTTAAATGTTCATTTTGGCATGCATTTTAGTGTGTGTGTGTGTGCGCGCATGGAATGTGCATGCCTGTGTGTATGTATGTTTGAATGAGTGTGGACAATGAGTTTGGGTGCAGGTGCCACAGATTATTGTCAGGTGTCCTCCTTGGTGATTCTGCACCTTATATATTAAGGTGGAGATCTTTCACTTGAATCCTAAACTTGATGATTTGACTAGCTAGCCAGTGTGCTTAGGGATTCTATGTCTGTCTGCTGAGCCCTGGGATAACACACACACACACACACACACACACACACACACACACACCACACATTCACATGCACACATATACACACTTTCACATCTCTCTCTCTTACGCTCATACACATACACACAGCTACACACACATGCAATCACAGCACATACATACACATGCACATGTGCACACACACATACAACACATTCACATGTACAACACTCACACACACTTGCATCACACACATACACACAGGTTTGTACACATATGCATAGGCACTCACGCATGCATGCATGGCACACGCATACACACACATGCATACACATGCACACATGTACAGACACAGGCATACACACAACACATTCAGATACACAACACTTACACTCACATCTCTCTCTCACACACACATGCACACACATGGGTACACATACAATGCATACACACACGCACACACAGACACACACACATACACACAATTTTCCACGGGGATCTGAACTCCAGTCTTCACGATTGCATGGAAGCTCTTTTTACTCACTGAGCACCTGCCCTACTCCTGTTAATTAATTAATTAATTGGATTAGCATGCAGTTAAGGGTGAGTGGATATAAATAAGGTTTGGAAACTTTGTTATCATGAAGCTCAGTAACAGGACCTGCTGCCCACTCCTAAAAGCTAGGCTGTTTGCCTTACTGTAGTCATATTCAGGTAGCAATATTTAGAAGTCATTAAAACACCAAGCATTGGCAACATGGAGTCCCGTGAATTAACTTCTCTCCTCTTTCCACAGCAGAAGGAGGGTGAGCACTTTCTGGTCTGTAGACCTTAGGTGTGTGTTCATTGATTTGGTGTGTGCTCATAGACCTTAGATCTCAGCTGCCTTTCTTTTAGTTTGTTAACTAATTACCTTAATACCAAAATAGGTTTTTGTGGCTAAAATTAAAGCAAGTTTTTCCTTTTATCTTTTTGTTAAGGCTTACAAGAAGTCTTCATGAAGTGGTGAAGCTACACCTATGCGGTATTCCTGTCTGATACTGAGTCAGGTTTTCACCTATTTCTGACCTGAAGCTATAAAGAAATCTTTACTAACCCTCTGTCATAGCTTCCACCAGATCCCTCAGCAGATGCTCTACCAGATCTTCCGCCAGATCCTCCACCAAATCCTCCACCAGATCCCTCACCAGACCCCCTGCCAGATCCCTCACCAGACCCCCTGCCAGATCCCTCACCAGACCCCCTGCCAGATCCCTCACCAGATCCCTCACCAGACCCCCTGCCAGATCCCTCACCAGACTCTCTGCCAGATCCCTCACCAGACCCCCTGCCAGATCCCTCACCAGATCCCTCACCAGACCCCCTGCCAGATCCCTCACCAGACTCTCTGCCAGATCCCTCACCAGACCCCCTGCCAGATCCCTCACCAGACTCTCTGCCAGATCCCTCACCAGACTCTCTGCCAGATCTCCCACCAGTTCTCCCACCAAACCCTCACCAGACCCTTTATTGGGGCTTTTGAAGATTTTTTTTCTCTCATAACTTCTTTTTCTTGGCAGAAATTTTTATACAATTCTAAGTATATTGATAGATAAGATAGGCATGCTAATCAAACATAATGAATAATAAAATATTTAAAAATAATTCTTTGGCATATACGTATTACCAGGTTAAAATTAAAAGTAAATTTGCATGCTAATGAGCTGAATGTGATTATTTTTATATAAATAATAAGTTGTTGGCTAAATAATTGATGCTGCCGGATGTAGAGCATTGTATTTCAGAGTCAAATGAAACTTTGATTTTATAATTATTAATTCTGAAAATACCTCATTTCCTAAATACATAGTATAAAGTGGCACAGTTATGCTTAGGGCTATGTCTGAAATTGTTAGCAATTTTGCTCAAACCAATATTTATTTGTTAGTTTTTAAATGGCCAACTCAAATAACAATTTTGTTAATTTTTAGATTGAAACTAAGTTTTATAAAATATATTCTAAACAAACTTTGCCTCCATCATTCTCTTCCCAGATTCTTTCCATTTCAACTTCATGCCTTCTCTCTCTCTCAAGAAAACAGACAAACAACAAAACAAAACAAAAAACCAACCAACCAAAAACCAGAATAAAACAAAATGAACAAACTGTCAAAAAAGAAAAAAAAAAAAGAAGCTAAGATCATGAGAAACACATACACACTTGGATATGCACATTCAGATATACATACTCAGATAGATATACACACTCAGATAGATATACATACTCAGACACACTCAGATATACACACTCAGATATGCACACTCGGATATACACACTCAGATAGATAGACACACTCAGATAGACACACTCAGATAGACACACTCAGATAGACACACTCATATTACATACTCAGATAGACACACTCAGATATAGACAGATATACATACTTAGACATAGAATAGACATTCAGATATACACACTCACAAACAAACCTATAAAACCTCAAAATTGGAAACCATAATATACAAGCAAAAAAAAAAAAAAAAAGAAAAAAAAAGAAAAAAAAGAAAAAAAACCCAAAAAAACAAGAACCCCAAACCCAATGAGGTCAGAAAAATGCCCAGACAGAGAAATATGAGAGGAAATATTTTGCAGAAATACTCTTGAGTTCATTTAGTTTGACCATCTGCCTCTGGGCACGGGGCTTCCCTGAAGTCTGGTTTGTATAACCAGTGAGACTTCCTTGGAGAAACTGATTTTTCCTCTGAGAATGGTTGTTAATTGGAGACAGCTTCTGGGTTGGGAATGGGAGCTTGTGTCCGCTTCCCTTCTCAGTGCCGGGACCTCATCTACTTTGGACCTGTGCAAGCTCTGTGCATGCTGCCACAGTCTCTGAGTTCATGTGTGCGTCAGTCTTGTGTCTACAAGGCCTCCTGTCCTTGATGCTATCCATCCACTTTGCCCTCTAGAATCTCTCCATCTTCTCTAACGCTTAGTTCTCCGAGACCTGAATGAACAGGTTTGATGGCGATATCCCATTTAGGACTGACTTTTGAGACGTCTTTGTGTCCCTGCATATTGTCCGGTTGTGGGTCTGTGTTAGTTCCCATCTGCTGCAGGGGAAATTCTCTTAGGCTGAATGAGACACTGACCTATAGGTATAGCAGTATGTCATTAGAAGTCATTTTATTGCTATGCTCCTTTAACAGAATAATAGCATTTCAATTTTTCCTAGACCCATCGCCTATCTAGTCTTAGATTCTTGCCTAACCAAGCAGTGACAGGCATGGGTTTCATCTCATGGAGTGGGCCTATAATCTAATCAGAGAGTGGTTGGTCATTGCCACAATGTATGTGCCACGATTGCACCAGCATATTATGGAAGGGTTTGTAGCTGGCTTGGTGTTTAGCTTTTTCTTCTGGCAATATGACTGGTAAAGATCTCTTTCTATTCTTTAGGCTGCTGTTTGTCCGAGTGATGGTGTCTTTTGTCCTTCAAGAACTTTTGATTCTCGTGAGGTCCCATTTATTAATTGTTTCTGTTAGTGACTGTGCTCTTAATGTTCTGTTCAGAAGCTCTTCTCCTGTGCCAGTGCATTCAAGGCTATTCTTCACTTTCTCTTCTGTCAGGCTCAGTGCATCTGGTTTTATGTTGATGTCTTTCATCCATTTGGAGTTGACTTTTGTGCAGGGTGATAAGTTTGGATCTATTGCTGTTTTTCTACATGCAGACTTCCAGGAGACCTGTATCATTTATTGAAGATGCTTTCTTTTTTCCAGTGTGTATTTCTGGCTTTTTTTTTTTTTTAACCCCAAATCAGGTGTCCATAGGTGTACAGATTTCCATCTGAGTCTTTGGTTCAATTCCGTTGATCAGTGTGTTTGTTTTTTATGTTATCCCGGTTTTATTACTCTAGTTCTGAGATCTGGGATAGTGATATCTCGAGCAGTTCTTTTGTTATTCAGGATTCAAACTGCAATTTTTAAAATCAAACATTCTAAAATAACACGGGCCAAAGGTTTGCTACATGCTGGAGAATGGTAGGAGGAAAATATTAAACATTTCCCTTACGTAAATCATTGTTTCTGTATGAGCAGAAAAGTCTATGTGCGCAATAAAAGTGCTGAAATTCCTGTCCTCGGTCTCAGATCTGAGCCAAGTGTTTCAGTGAGTGGTCACGGGCATTGTGTGGCATACCAACATGAGCGGCATAGAGGGGTACAATAGGAGACCCCACTGCCACAAACACCTGCAGTTGGCTGTGTGTGTGTGATTTTAAATTAATTATTTGTTATAGTGTATCCAGAAACATTTTACTATTACTGGCTTCTTACCCATTCAGTTATTCAACCCCCTGTAGTTTGAGGATCTGAGTTCTCAGCTCTGACATTAGGAAGCTTTGTTGTGTCCCAGATCCTTGTGGGCACTCAGTATAATTTCAAGAGAACGTCTGGAGTTCTAGATACCCAGGAAGCTGAAAGTCACCTGAGCCCAAAAGTTTGAGGCCAGCCAGGCAACCCAGGAATACCTGGTTTACAACATCAGTGAGAGGGGAGGGTGTGGGTGTCTTCCTTCGACTCCATGTGCTCCGAGCTTAAGCACAACCGGTATCCATCATCGATCCTTACACACTGAGGATGCTGGCCTCAGACGGCCTCCCAAGACTGGAACTCTTGGTCTAGTCTTGAATCTTCTGGGGAAGCCAGATTCAGATCCACCTCCAGGCTCTGGTTGCCTGTGTCTATTTTCCCAGGCTCTGAGTTCGTTAAAAGTTTAGTTCTAATGACAGTGAAGGCCCCATGATTGGACAGTTTGTTAGCTACAAGTAAACAGTGGTGTGGACTTTCCTGCTAATTGCCAGCTCTTAGGAGATGTCATTCTCTGCACTTAGCCAGTCCGAGACTTCTGAGTATCTTGATGACAGAAACTAAGCTTCCTGTGACCAGTCAGGAGTGACTGGAACATGTAAGGCAGAACCTCTATGGCTTATCAGAGAGGCAGGGCAGGGAAACACATCTTTACTTGGGGCTTCTGGGTACTAACAACCCTGTCAAGCTGTGCTCTCAGTGTCCTTTGGCTGCTCGCTGGTCAGCTGCTCCTATCACCGTAGCATTCATTCAGGCCCCTGACATGGTCTGCAGTGCTTAGTCAGGCCAAGAGCCAGTCCCACAAGGAGGGAAAAATGAGCTTCTTGCTGGGAAACACCAAGGTTTAAAAAGAGGCAGTATCTGGGACAATGTCACTTCCTCAGTTTCCTCTCTGCTGCTGAGATGACTCCCTGGGCATGTTATCTCCTCCAGTGTAACTCAGAGTCGGAAAACAGACTCGTGACGTTGCGTTGGCATCTGAAAGAAAAACACTTACTGACCTCAGTAGAGCAGCCGAGCAGCAGTTAACAGGGAAAAGAGCTGACTGAAAATTTCCACACACACACTGTTTTGAAAACCCAAGCACGGATGCCTGGCCCTGGAATTTTTAACCTAAACTCCATTCCCTCTTCATTTACACATCTCTGGAATTGCAAGGTCTACTTGGTGACTGTTTTCTGTCAAGTCCACATTGTGGTTAGTTGCAGAAAGCCCCACACTGGAGGACGAGCCCTCCTCCAGCTGCTGGCAGCATGTAATTGGAGGGAGCTGGCCATGTACTCTGTGTCCATGTGTTTGAAGCTGTGTCATGCCCTGTGAGGCCCGGAGTCAGGGCCAGCTAAAACAACATGACTCACTGTTTATAAGAAGCCCCGCTGCGGCAGATTCTGATTAGACCGAGCCTAAACAAACATGATACTCCCCGGATGCTGGTGCTTCAGCAGGTTCTTGCTATGCAAGGTGACACTTCAGCACCGCTAGGAGTTCAGGGGAACGCTTTGCTGTTCAGGAACACTAACCTTCAGTTAACCAAATCCTACCCAGGCTCTGCACCACTTTGTCTCTTTCACGATCTCCCTACACACACACACACACACACACACACACACACACACACACGCACACACACCCCACCCTCCTCAAACCCATTTCATTCATTGTTTTCTTAATCTGGCTTAAGACCAATTGGGTTGAAGTCCATAAAATTAAAACTTCAATTTTCTGACTGTTTCTCCTCCTGCAGCCCAGTGAGCTCTCAGCCTCTATCCCTTTAGACTATAAAATATGACTTTAAAGTAGACCTTGAAGGAGTGGAGAAATGGTAGCTGGTTGGTGAAGTTGCTCAGGTAGAGATGACATGCAGGGTATGTGGTTATCAATGAAGTGGGGACGTCAGCAAAGAAGTTTGTATAATTTGGTGACTACGCAACGGACGTTAGGAAGCGTGACTTGCGTTCTGTCTGGGAGTATCGAGTAAGATTAGACATTCTAGGTGTAGAACAAATGGTGGTTGGGCCAGCACTGGGTTCCACAGAAAGCATTTGGTCCTGTAGGCTGGTGAGACACAGAAGTTTAGACGTCCATTGGACAGACTACTGAGGGCAGAAGTTTTGTAAAGTTTTGAGAAGTGTTTGCTCATGGGAGACTTTAGTATCAGGGACAGTCACATCTGGACCGGGAAGGATTGGGTGGGAGAGAAGAGTCCTAAAGACAGCAGGGGATGGAACCTGAAGAGTTTTGCTAGCTAAGGGGATGGGAGGAGGTGGGCAAGGTGTGAAAGCCCTGACAGTGACTAGGAGGGCAGAGACATGTGGTTAAGCCAATGCTATCCATCAACAGTGGTGAAATGGTGAGTAATGGTGACAATGGAGACTCATTCATGGGCTATTTTTAGTGTGATAATCTTGGCTGACGTGAGTTGAACGGAGTCATGTGAGGCAGAAGCCAGTTTGATACAGGGTGAGGATGGGGTGGGAGTATAGCCATGGACGAGGCAGCCAACTGGGTCCTGCAGAAGAGGCTTGAGAAGGACGACTGAGAAATGAGGCAGACCAAAGGGTCGCTCATTTGTTTCCTGTCACTCTTTACTTATGTGTTTGCTTCTACGTTACTGTTAGGACTGTTTAATCATGCATACGAACCGCATGCACTGTGGCTTTTATGTGCCTATTCTGCAATCATCATGGCTACATGTCAGCTTATACTCTCCTTTCTGGCCTCCCCTCTCTCCTTAGAGAAGGGAACTTAACAGAATAAAACAAAAACAAACAAACAAACACCCCCAAAGAACTGAAAATCTGACAACAGTCAAGAAAGAAACCTAGCATTTCTAAAGTACATTTTTTCCCTCCTATTTAAATCCTTGGATAACTCATACTGTGGTTTGGGTGGGGTTTGAGAGGCAGCACCAAGGTTTATATTTTGGAGGCTTGGTCTCCCTTTGGTTGTCCCCAGTGATAGTGAAAAGAGGAAGATATTTTAGAGGCTGGGCCTAGAGGAAGATAATTCCACTGAAGATAATTGCTACAACATTCTCAGGAGATTGACATGGTTCTCTCAGGCACAAGCTGTTACAGAGCAGGGCTGTTTTCTGTATGCAGTCAGCTTGGCACTGACATGCTCTGACATGGCTGTCAAGCCCTCATGAGCATGCAGACTCCTTGCAATTTGGACTTCCCATCCCCCAGAAGCAGGGGCCAATCAAATCTCTGAAGTTTACAGAGTAGCCAGCTTCATTCTGAAGATGTAGCTCAGTTGGGGCGCGATTGCTTACCTGACATGAATGAAGCTCTGAATTTGGTCTCCAGCATGGGATAAAACCAAGCATTGTGGTTCATGCTTGTAAGCCCAGCATCTTGGGAGGTGAGGCCAGAAGATCAGACCTTCGAGATCACCCCCTCAACAAAGCTACAAAACCGATCATAGCAACACAAAAGAAACTAGGAGAAAACATTTTCAGAAGGAAGGTTTTGTTAGCACCGGCACCATTTATAGTCTTCATTGCTAAGTACTTAACTGTCTCTCTCCATCAGAGTCTGGTATTCGCTAGAACCTCAACCAATGGCTGCGTAGTGAGCACAGTGCAAACTGAAGTATAGAAATCGGGCCTCTTAAAAAGACACACTCGGGCACAATCTTCTAAACTCTGAGTATGTCTTCCTCTATAGCGTTTCCTCTGGGAGTCTGTATATCAACCTTTATTTATAGGATGATACAAGGTCTTAATAAAATTGCTTGTCCATTGAAAAATAAAGAGGAAAACCCTACACTGGTAGCAGTTGTCATAATAGTATCTTGTCCCTGAGACAGGGTGCATTGTGTGTGGTTTTGTCATCCAGGTTGCCTATTATCTACCATTTCATTATACTATCAAATTTGCCCAAGGGTCATCTCAATCATTAAAACAAGAAACATTTAAATTCTGATAATTGCAACAACAACAACTAAAAAACCAAATTAAAAAATAATTTTGTGCTTCTGTATGTCATAGGAGATAGCGAATGCTTGGGTTACAAATAATGGTTAAGAACTGCCTGTAAATGAGAATGGATAATCCTGTTGAGGGTCAGTTATTGTAGCATCCAACGTTTGAGCCTTGGGAGGGGAGGACTTGTCTTTATTGCAGTATCCTAAGTGTTCAGGCCAATGTCCCTGAGTGAACATTCACTATCAGAACAATGAATGGATGAATGAATGAATGAGTGAGAGAATGAGAGAATGTGTGAGATACTCAGCAAGAGCAGAGGCACCATTACTACTCTGGGCTCAGGTTGGTGAAAGAGGAGTTAAGGAGACTCCTCAGAGGATCTGATGGCCCAGGGAAATCCTGACACGAGGTTGGGAGAGTTTGAGTAGGAGGAACACTGTGGCAGATGCACTAAAGAACAGGGCGCCGCGTTGATGCACGGAGCCACAGTGGCGGGCTGATCCCTGTTGTCTGAGATGAGGGGCAGAGGGCAGGAGGCATTTAACCTGTGATCTGAGACAAGGGACCGGGGGAGGGCAAAAGGAATTTACTGTGCACTTTGGATAAAACAGGGTCACAGTAAGGTCAGCAGTGTACCTTCTGTCTTCCCTGGATATCAAAGAGGTTCCATTAAGTGACCTTTGGGTCCCCACTAGCACTTACACCCTGTTTCCTTATGATTAGGTTGGGGATTGTGGTAATTAGGATTGTAGAATTTTAACCAAAACATGATTGTAGACTGCACTAATTTTATAATAGTACCTTTCTCCCCCCAATTTAACTTTGTCGATTTGCTTATCTGATTGGCCTCTCTTGTTCTTACCCAGAAAGTAGTTTATTATGGTCTATGACTCTGACAAAGTTGGGTTGCCTTTACTTAAACAGTGGAAGTTGGGGTGCTGTGTCAGAAAGATTTGTGTGCACAAGCTTCTCCCCACAAACACAGCCTACCCAAGAAGCAGGGCTGATTCTGATGGCTTTCGTAAGTTAAGATCTTAATTAGTAGAAGTGCTGGTTATTGTTTAATGGCATAATTATTATTATTGTTTAAGGTTAAGGAGAGGATTCACTAATAACCTCTTTTTGAAAGATATATTAATATTGCTTGTAGTGGTCTCAATACTTTATAAAGTATAATTTAATTATATTTAATCTAGTTAAAATTATTTAATTTGCATCCTATTTTGGTAGAAGATTAGAATGGATTTAATGCAGTTCACACAGAGATAGATGCCCAAGAACATAAGGGGATATTGTTCAGTTATTTCCTCTTTAATATTCTACTAGAACACAGGAATATGAAATTTATCAAAGAAATCTTTTACTTCCCCTTCATTTTCTGCTTCTTTTGGTGTCCCCTCCCCATATACTGGGTCTTTGTGTTGACACTTGATGAAAGTATAAGAATATGCCCATGAAGACAATAGGTAGAGAGCCTTGAAAGGAAGTCCCTCCTCCATGAATCGTGACTTGTTTACATCTTCTCATCTGAACGAGAGGAAATCATTTACTGCTAATGATCCCAACACCTCTAGGACTTTTGAAATAATACCTGGAAACTAAACCTTTTGTTTAGTTACATCAGTTTCCCCTTTTGAAAATGTTATTTATTCTTTGATAAATTTATGCAGTGTATTTAGGTCATATCTGCCTGTCTCTTACCCTCTAACTTCTTCTGGATCGGATCCATAAAGAGTTAGAGGGTAAGATAGTCTGATGGTTTGGGGCCCATATGATTACATCTACAACAACAGAGTGCTTCCTCCAGCCTCCATGTTTCTCTCATGTCCTCTCTTACCCCCACCCCTTGCCAGGCAGCTTGCTTCTTCTGTCCATCACCGTGGGTTAGCTTGGCCTGTTCTTGGAGGTTATACAGAGACTGTTACATTCTGCATTACTTTGTGTCTGGCTTCCTTTATTCATTGTCAAAGTCTCGGAGCCTTGAACATAATGCTCTGTCAGAGGCTAACAGTGGTGGTAATAGTGTCCAGAAACCACTTGCTGCTTTTATTCAATTGTTGTTTCTAACTTTCATCCAATTAAGGAGAATGGCGTCCAGCTAAGAAGCATGCTTAGGTGAGCTCCCACCACAGGTTCAGAAAATTGAACTCATGCGCCCTTTCTGGATGTTGAATCATGAGATTTGTCTCTCCATGGTTAACTGCAGGACATAGGGGTCAACTGCAGGACATAGACGGTCAACCACAGGTCATGGGGTCAACTGTAGAACATACAAGGTCAACTACTGGACATGGGGGGTCAACCTCTGAACATAGGGGGGTCAACCGCAGAACATGGGGTCAACCTCAGGACATGGGGGGTCAACCTCAGGACATAAGGTAATAATGCAGGACATAAGGTCAACCAGAGGACATAGGGGATCAACCAGAGGACATAAGGTATCTTCAGTGCATTTCAGAGTTGATTGATATTTTGATTTTATAGCCGTCCTCTTTTCTTGGGGGCTACTTTTCATGAAAACATAGCACCAATGGCAGAAATACGTTTAGGTCCATTTTAGAAATTGCCAGGAATCCTGTCCTCATCTTAAGCAAAAATCTATCTTACAGTGTTAATGAAACTGCCTTTATTTTTTTCTGACCACAGCTACACACTGAATTAATGCTTACACATAGCAGAACAATGGTACAAAAAAAAAAAAAACATTTTAAAAAAGTCTGTTTTTCTTATTTAAACCATATGTTTCTATGAGGTCAGAAAGTAATGTGTGTATAGTAAAAACATTGCATTTCAGGCTCTCCACAGGCTGGGTCTGAGCGGAGTTGTTTCTTTTAGTGTTCTTTGGAGTTTTGCGGGCTAAAAACACACTCAGTGCAGAGTGTTATGTGTTCAGAACCAAGCCTGCAGCACAGCTGTGTGCCACAACGCAGGCACTCGGTGCAGAAGCACCTCAGGTTGCTGATGGGTTTCATTTTCAACTAAATCTAGGTTGTCGAGAATTCAGAAACCTCTTGTTGCCCACCAAGTGCTTTGTGAGTCCTTCTCTAGCCATGAGAACCCATGTGGGCTTGTGACCTACAGTTCCAGAAGGTGAGCGGTTCACACTTAGCATCCTAGCATCCCATGGAGGCTGAGGCTGGAGGATCTCTGTGAGTTCAAGGCCAGCGTGGGTCACACAGTGAGTCACTGAGCTGTAGGTCAGCATGAAGGCCTGTTTTAGACAGAGCCTCCTGCTCCCAAGAAAGGTGCCATTTGTTCACAATTCGTGAAATTTTCTTTTTTCCTAAAAAAGACTGAATATTTGCACTTTACTGCTTCTGTGGTCTCCGATGCAATGCAATATTTGTAGGGAAGCAGCTGCTGACGGTAATAAACCTGTTGGCTTGACTGTGCTCTATTAGAACTTTATTTACAGAAGTAGAGTGGGCTACAGTTGGTTCATTGGCTTATAATCCAACTTGATTTAAACAGCGTCCTGCAGGGCCTACTCATGAAGCTCCCATGGGAAGCCAGTCCTGGAAAGTACAAAGGATTACTCTCTAGAAATAGGAGGGCTGAGTGGGTCGTGAAGTGGGTGCCTGTTATATCTTTCCTTTTTATAAAAAAGTAAACCCATTGTTTTTAATTTGTTACTGCAGGATCATTGTCATTATCATTGTGTGTGTACATGCCTGTGCATGTGTGTGTGTATATGTATGTGTGTATGTTGGTGTATGTATGTGTGTATATGTATGTATGTCTATATATGTGTATGCCTGTTTGTGTGTCTATGTATGTGTGTATATGTCTGTGTATCCATGTATGCATGTATGTGTGTACATGTATATGTATATATGTGTGTTATATATGTGTCTGTATATGTGTGTCTGTGTGTGTAGTGTGTATATGTGTGTGTGCATGCATGTGCATGTGTCTGTATATTTGTGTATGTATGTGTGTATGTCTATGTATGTGTGTATATGTATGTATGTATATGTGGGTATTTGTCTATGTCTATGTGTCTTTGTATGTGTGTGTGTATATATGTGTATCTGTGCATGCATGTATGTGTGTTCATTTATATGTATATGTGTATATATGCTTGTGTATATGTGTGTTTACATATGTATGTATATACATGTGTATATGTGTATGTGTGTATATATATGTGTATATGTGTGTGTAATGTGTATATGTATATATATGTGTGTGTGTATTTGTGTGTGTTTGTGTGTGAGAGAGAAACAGAGGGGAAGAGAGAGAGAGAGAGAGAGAGAGAGAGAGAGAGAGGGTGTGCATATGGAGGTCAGAGGACACCTTTCTGAGTTTTTTTTCTCCTTTTACCATGTATGTCCCAGATGTCAAACTCAGGTCATCAAGCTAGGTGACAGCCACTGTTACATGCTGAGCCATCATGCCCTCCTGCCCCCATAACTTCATCTTTCAGTTGAGAACACTAACTGAAATAGTCCTATCTTCTCAGCTATAGCCAATCAGCAGAAGAGTGGAGCCTAAGCTGTGTGTTCCTTGTCCTTGCCAAGCAAAGTCACATCAGCCTGGACATGTCAGACTGACCTTGGCTCATGTATTTTAATGTAAAATAAAAGAGGAAGTGAGAGACAGAAAGGGGTGTAGAGATTCAGGAGATAGCATTCCGAATGTGAACACGTGTAGCGAGGAGCACGGGAGAGAAGCCCAGGATGTCAGTCACCTTATCCAACAGTTTTATTAGAATCAGGAGTGGTTGAGAAGAACTCAGCTAGTCCATCCAGTCTTTCTATTTGAAAGTTTGCTTCAACATTCATGGGGTGTCTTCTTTGATAATAACAAAAGATGAAAGCTGAAAAAAGATGCTGCTCTCATGGTAGCTCACCAGCATGGGTCCAGGGAACTGTGAGCGATATCCTGCTTGGTACTGCAGTTTCTGGAGAGAAAGCACTTTTGATTCAAGAGGAAGTGATATTCAATGGCTTGGGTGACCTATTATGTGGGAGTACATGCCCATCAGTGTGTGGATAGGGTGGAGGGTAGAAGGAATCAAACATTCAGGTCAGATATATTAAGGTATTAGTGTGGGAAGCCATTGAAGATTCTGTGGATCTGTTTGGCAACATTTTAATTAAATCCAGAATGCTATTGGCAGAATAGAGAAATTGTCAGAGAATCTTTTAACTAAATAGCCAAACAACAGTTAAATAAGCCAATAAAAAACTGACTCCCTTATGGACGATGTCCCTAATTCCTTGTGGATGTCATTCTTTTTTTTTTTTTTTTTTTTAGAAAAATCAGACTTGACTCAAAAGAATGGAAGGACAACTTTCATTCTTTTAAAAACATTGAGGAATTTATCCTCCCCACAAAATCCAAAGCACTGGAGTGCCAGGATCAGCAACTGTGTTCTTAACTAATCATAAGCACACATAGGAACGCTAATGGCTCACCCTAAATCTCTGTGTCCAGACTTCATATTCCGAAGAAACAGGCTCTTGCCCTGAGTCAGACCGTTTCTGAGTTTAGCTTGCTTGGCTTGCGGTTGAGTGACCCAGTTGTGTCTTGTGTTTAACAGAGTTTTCTAGTGCTGTGCAAAAAAGGGCAGAGCCAACTCTAATGTCATCATGATCTCTCCTGAGCATTTTGGTGATGCCTCGAAGGCAAGGGAGATTGCAGACGTCACTTTAGACCCGGTTGTGTGCAATTAAGCTTATCGCTAGCTGTGTTTTGGAATGAACCCTTATATGTTCTGGGATTCGTTAGAGGTCTTCTGCATTCCTGGGATGATGCCACTCACCAGCATAGAAGTTTCCAGTTTCATTGAACTTTAAATGCAGCAAGTGTCCAATCACACCAGCCTTTGACCACATCCCTATTTTGAGAAACTTATTTAGCATCTGGGGTATCTTTATATTTTTAGGTATAGGCCATATCCTGCACCCAGAGAGACCCCTCCCAGTGTTAAGAGTACTTCTTTAGTGCCCGGAGATTAACTTTAACCAAGTGGAGGGCAAGTTCAATGTAAAAATAGTGTGCAACAAAAATAGAGACTGGCTGCTGCCTGCTGGGCTGGAGGCTTCTGTTAGCCACTTTCTCCTATAATCAGAATGTTTCTGGGCAGTGTGACCTTAATTAGCAACTTCTGTGACCGGGACACTATTCTTTGGCCTGGGTATACAAGTAGTCCTTGCATAGCATAGGTAGTGTACTTCTGTTCTTTGAAGTAGAAAAAGGTTAAACATTACCTAGGTCAGGGTCCTGATTTCTACTCATTTCTCAAGACTAGAAAAATGGAAGTCTTTTGTTATCTCACACATATGTGATGCAATCCCTCAATTTTAGGCTAGTAGCAGGATGAGGGAAAGTAGTGCATTTTTGGTCCCTCTCATCCATGGTCAGGGCCCACTCTTAAGTAGGTGTTTGATTAGTGTTTCCAGTATTTGTGTTGGATATCCAGGACAACTGTATGTATTTTGTATGTGAGATCACCTGTCTCTGCCCGTGTCCTAGTGTGGAGGAGGAAATTGTCTGTGTGTGTGTGTGTGTGTGTGTGTGTGTGTGTGTGTGTGTGTAGCATTTCTGAGATCTGAGATAAATTCTAGCACATATCTGTCCTATGTTATGACAACAGGAGACAGAAGCATTGAGCCAGCAATGAATCAGAGCCCACAGTGGTATGGTCCATTAGCTTGCTGTCTGTCCAGTAGGTCATAGGGCACTGAAAATGTGGATTGAGCAACTGTGAGTAGACATCATGAGTGGTAAGTAAAGAGTAGTAGTATTAATAGAAAAGTCAGAAACACATACAAACCAGATATTACTCTATACTATTTGCATTCCTCAGCAATACTGACAGACCAATTCCTGGGCTTCAGACATAATGTCCTCTTACCCAGAGTTCCATGTTCCTCTTCAATCCCAGGAGGACTCTCCATCTGTCAGTTCCAGGACACTTGTGCCAGAAGACTTCCTAGAAACCATATAACCTCACTTTCCAAACAAGGAGATTGAAGCTAGAAGCAACCCAACCTCGAAAGACTGAACAGCTCTGTCAGGTCCTTTTCTGTTAGCCAAACAAACAACCGAGGCTGAACAGCTCTGCATAAATGCACAGGTTTACCATGGCTCCCGGTGTGGGTGTGGGAGGTTTCAGCCTGTAGTCGGCACCACGGCTTGGGCTTGTGCTGAGTCAGCATAGCCTGGCTGGGTGTGCAAGGCAGAACAATGCGTGGGACCAGGGCCAGGATGTGGAAAGGAAAAGAGAAAGGCTGTCAGTCTGAATCTGCCTCGAGGGTGTGTTCCCAAGGACTCTGCTAGGCTCTATCACAAAGGTCTGTCACCTTCCCTTAGATCCAGGTTAAAGGCCAACTCTTCCAGGTTAAGGGCCAACTCTTTAACACGGGCCTGTGGGAGACAGTCCAGATACAAACTACAGCATTTTTTTTTTTTTTTAAATGGGAAGAACTGCTCACCGTGGTTCATTGCTATGGTCCTCACTGCTTCCCTTGGCATCTGAGTGTGTTACTCCATCTACAGAGTGTCAGGTGGCTCGTGGACCTCATACAGGTTCTTGGGTTTAGGTCACCACTGTCCAGGTACTGGGAATGTGGGTGCATTTACCCAAGTGTCACCACCCTGCTCTTTGAAAAGGAGTATTTTGGTGGAAAGAGGTGTTTTAGGTTAGGGATTAAGACATAGCCATGCATGTTTTTGCAGGCCTGGGATAAGGGAGTGGGGAGATCAAGAGTTTGATCTCAGCCTGGGTTCCATTTCAGAAAACTAAGGCTGGAGATAGAGATTATTGGCATCAGACTTGTGTGGCGTACACGAGGCCCTGTGTTCGGCCCCCAGCTCTACAGATTTACTTTAGAACAGTAAACGTCAAGACACAATTATTTTTCACTGACTGATGATTCTCAATTCGGAGTGAAAGCGTGAGGGACTTCAAAGACAGACCTTCACCAAGGACTCCAGAAATGAAGGAGGAGCCTTCACAGTGTCTGTCACTCCTGATGGACGCCGGCTCAGTTCTCTCCTCTGGCTTCCTTCACTTTTATCTATGGGACCTTTCTTTTGATAAAGGCAGTGTGTACACACCATGCCTTTCAAGGTTCCCTCCATCCTCCCTCCATTCCAGGTCTGTGTACGAAGCCCTTGCATGGCCTCCCATGCTTTCAGGCCTGCGGCTGCATGAGGCCGAACGTTCACCCAACACAAACTTACAAACATGTCTAAAACATCATGAGAGTTTTTGTTTGTTTTTTATTTTGTTTTGTTTTAACTTGATTTGGGGACCCTTACAGATGACATTCTGTGTCTGTGTCTAAAGGTTCCGAGAGGTTTATTCCTGTAAGCTAGATACAACTTTGCATCTTATTTTATAGAATGAGCCACTGAACCACCAAGGTGGGGTTGGATTTGTCTGACTAAAGTATGGTGCTCTCATTCTAAAACTCATAGTGCTAACTGATGGTTCTTTAAGACTTGTGGTGCACTGCACACTCCATAGCAGAACTTGTGCCCTGAGCCATAGTGCTTGGTCACTTTTCTATCTGCCCTACTTTGTTGGCCCCTGGTCTTTACATGCTCAGGTCCCCTTGTCCCCAGGGTGTGGGCCACAGGTTATGTTGTGCAGAAAGCTTCCTCCAATGCCTTCTGCTGCAACTTTCCAGTGCTGCTCTGTTGATCTTTATGTTGCCAGTGAACCCAGCCTACAGGAGCCCAAGTCATGGTCCCCACTGATATCTGAGATGTGACCTCTCTCTGTAGGTGGCCCTGTCCCTGAGCTGGACTGCTTCTGGGGGCAAAAGTTAGGGCTTATCCTCAGGATCTCTGTACCTAGAAACAGGACCATTGTTCCTGGAACCAGGGGAGGGAGGCTGTGTATGAATTTTCTTTTCCAACACTGGGAAACAATAAAATTGGCTCTAGTTAAAAGTTACATTATGAAACTTTTCAGAATTGGTTTTTACATTGGCAAACAGAATATGAGACACTAAAGAAATATATTCAAATGCTAATATGGGATCTGGCTCCTCTCAGCCAGCTGATTATATTTTTACTTTGTCAGATTTTTATCTCCTATAAAGAAAAAAAAAAGTCCCCAGGAAGTGAAAGAGAAAGGAAATTGCCTTTGTTTCTGAGGCTGAATGTGGAGTTTGGGTGACCTCACTGTGAAACGATCCTGCCTGAGATGATTTGTCTCCTGCCAAAGGGCAACATCTAATTGAGGGCTCTGATTTGGGGTGACTCAGAGAAAATCAGATAATGTAATTTTAAAGACTGGAAAATGACAGCTACAGAAACTGCACAAAAATAAAATTGTTGCCACTGGAACAGAGAAAAGCACAATGCCCTGTGTCAGCAGGGTTAGGGAGAAGAAATGTCCTTCACTTCTTGGGCAAGCACAAACTGGTTCATTAGCAAGCACTCCAGCTACTCCAGGGACGAGGAGCCCCGCCCCCAGGGCGCTTGTTGCCCTCCCTGGCAACATCTTAAATCTCAAAATACAATAGCTCCGTCTCTTGTAATTTTGCAAATCACAGCATTTGCCCTATAATTTTCTGGTGTTAGTTTGATTTTTCTGTCCTTGAAGTTTTCTAAGGTTATGAACATAACAACAATTTCTAAGACAAGAAGCCAATCTTCTTATTATAAGGAGTAGCAAACTGAAGTCTTGACGACAGAGTTAAAAGAAAAAAAAAATCCAGGCATCTGGAAAATCCAACTTCATAAATGAGTGTTTAATTAGAAAGGAAAGAGAGCTATATTTGGAGAACAGACCAATTTGATTATATTTAAGTATTAAACAGATTAATTTTCGGGGTGGTCATTCTTTATTACACGCCTTTCATTGACATGAGATTGTATTAAGAATTTAATTTTAGCTTGCTCTACAAATTGGCCGATGCTCATTCACCCTTGGTAGACTAATAACATTTCTGCTCAGCCAAGGTTTGGATTAACCCTCATTGCTACTCTTAGAGAAAGACCATGAGGGTAACCAGGTATGGGAGCCTCTTCTTCTGAGTCACAGGATCCCAACTGATGGGAGTGCTTCAGCAGAAGTTAAGTAAGGCTGTCCTGAAGCTCCGAGTTTTCAGAGCTTGAACACATCCAAACAGCCAAGGGAAACACAGCTCCCTGCCCTGCAGATTCCATCACAGGCATCTCACGGTCGACAAAGGACAGATGCTCAACGTTGTCTGTTGTTTACCAACCTCTTCTTGGTCCTGTTTGTCTCAAGCTTGGTCCCCTAAGGTTGTGCTGCCTACACTGGAAGTCATTTGTGGCTTTAGGAAAATTGAGACTGCGCAGTGCTACAAAGATCCCAGGCTCAGCAAAAGCAGCGTTTGCTCAACCCGATGTGAGCCTCCATGTAAGGAGGATTATGGAAAGGGATTCTAGAAATAGAATAGGTTCTGGAAATTTCTCAAGATCAGTTCTTGGACTGGAATTACAGTGTGGTGACATGACAGGATTTTCCTCCTCTCAGAGAGTGTAGACTCATAACAAAGAAGTCCCTTGTTCCTCTTAGTCCTGCAGGGCGGTCACAGTTTAGGAATGCAGAAGTTAAGCCTGTGAGAAATTAGGTCAGTGTCATAGGACCAGGTGATTTAAAAAAAAAACAAAAAAACTTTATTGGCTCATAGACATTTTATTTATTTAGTTTGGGGTTCATTGACAGTGCTTCTTTTTGTTTGTTAGTTTGTTTTAAGATGGCGTCTCTGTAGGTCTCACCATGTAACTCTGACTGGCCTGGGATGTAATACTTAGAGCAGACCGGCCTTAGCCTCACAGATTGGCAGCCTTTAACTGCTGAGATTAAGCGCATGTCCACCATGCCCACCACCAATGCAGTTAATTATATTATAAGCAACATCTGCCAAGGTTTCAGACGACGTGAAACAGAGACGTTTCTATCTCTTCTAACAGATCAACAGTTTTTGTTCTTATAGAAATGCCACTTAGTCAGTGCTCGAGTGCAGACTGGGAAGCAGAACAGAGAAGTAAGGGATCTTGTAGTATCTAGACTACTACTTGAAGTTAGTTTGAAGTTGTAGAGAATCCTTGGAAGAGAACATAAACATCTCTGCTTGCTTTGTATATAATATCACAGTCATAAAGCCTTACACATGACCATGAGATGGAGAAGGGCCATTCTTCTTGCCTGTGAAATTGGCCCTTTAAAACACTCATTGGATCTGGTGGTTGTAGAGTATTTAGGTCTCCCTGTGTCATCTAAAGCAGGCCAACAGCAAGAACGGTGTTCTGTGAGGTCAGAATGATAGTGAGTCTGTTTTGTATTTATATTTATGATTCATGCCACAACCTCGTGATGACCACATATAATTCAGCAAAGTTTAAGTTTGTCCCATGGCAGACCACGATTTGAAGAACGTAACCTATAACTTCAGTCTGATGTCTGATTTGAGACTGCAGTTTTAACATTGTTCTTAGTTAAGTGGATAGTTTGCTTGTACCTCCTCCCCCCATTTTCAAACACAGAGTCTGCGCTGGCCTTAAATATCCAGTCCTCCTGCCTCAGGTTCCCAAATGCTAGGGATTACTGATTATGCCACTGTGCCCAGAGAATAGGCACGTTTTAATTTTTGTAAATTTGGAGAAGTGAGATTAGATTTGTTGGGACTTCTTCTTTTATGGCTGTTTTAAATATTTGTGTTCTATGGGTTTTCCCATGTGGATATTCTGTGTGTGTGTGTTTTAAATGTTCACAAGTTTAGTTTAGTCTTCAAATATCTCACCCCAAACATACTAATTCTCAACTTAACAGATATAGCCTGTGGCAGAGAAGACAAAGAAGTTGCTCTAGATAGGAGTGTGACAGAGAAGCTGACCCTCATTTTGTTATGAGGATTTGGCCAATTTCTGGTCTATATAAATGGATTTGTCCTTGACATTCCCATGATGATTCTGAAATAGGCCGTACGGTAGATTATCTGGTTGTGATGACTTTATCTTTGTCCTCAGTATCTGTTTCATTCAGCCATGGCCATTGTGAGGGAAAGCAAGATAGCTGGGAAGAAGTGATTTAAAAAACGTCATCACAGAGTGAAATGTAGTGGTTATTCTTGGTCACATGACTCTGAAGCGGTAATTGCTTTCTTAGGTCAGTAGTGACATTGTCTTCTTTCTGTTAAGTGTGTGTTACAGTCATACATACATCCTGGTGGCTCTTATAGAGGGCTTATGATGAAATGTCACTGTCACAGTTAGATTAAACCTATCTTTGGATAACTAAGACCATATAGTGTCACTAAATCATAAATCATAGAGATAATGATAAATACCATTCTTTGTCGGGTATCAGAATCATGATAAGGATACATGCTAAGATCCTGCTGGGAAAGGGAACATTTTCACAATGCATCTCACTTGGCTGTACAGCGAGAGAAGAGGTCCCGGCACTGGGATTCACTCCTGTGTGAATAGCCTTCTGTTAACCTTCTCTTCCAGTTTTGTCATAGGGATAGGACATTGTTCTGAGCACTACTTCAGGACACCTGTGATCTTTCCTGCAGTAGAGATGGGCAGGAATCTCTCCTGTTCTATTGTGGGCCAGTTTGCAACTTGGTGAGTGTTGAGGACCACACTGCCTGGCTTGGGGTCCACAGGTCAGGGTCAAGCAAGAGAGAGAGAGAGAGAGAGAGAGTGGGGATGGAGGGGCAAGAGATGCAAAGAATGGAGACAAGACAGAGGGTCTGATCAAGTCCTTAGTCTCTAGTCACCTTTATTGAAAGGAAATCCTGGGTATTTGTAAGCATAAGCAGGAGAACACTGCTGAAGACGCTTTACCACGTGCACCTTGCAGCTGGGGGCAACAAACAAATAATAACAACAAAAATAAACAACAAAACAAGATACGTGGGGAAAAACAAGATGTTTATTAAAGTGTGCTCAGCTGTTTGTGGGCTGTTGAAAACAAGTCTCTTGTCAGGGTATAAGGCCTGAGATGGCTGCAAAGATGATAACTGCTTTCTGCTAGGAGTCAGTTCCCAACAGGTGAGTGAGGCCCAATGGTTGGGGAGCTTAATTCACTCCTAACTTCCCACATAGGCAGTACATCTGGATGGCTATTTCATCCAAGGATGTTTGGGAATTTGGGTCAAAAGAAGTCAGTTTTTTCAGAAATTAGAAGAGAGGTGAAAGAAATTTAGGTCTTTGAGGCAAGTCGGAATGAGAGAAGCTTAAGAAGCCTTGTGAGCCAAGACTTATTTCCAGGAAGCCTCATCGGAACATTTAAAGTCGTTCAACATGGGATACTTTCCAGGTGAAAAAGGCATTGACAGTTATGCTCGGGCTTCTGCAAAAATGAATTTCCTGACCAAATAGAGATACACGGTTAGTGTATTGTTGAGTCCTTACATTGTAAAATATATTTCTCCTCCCCTAAAATCAGCATCATTCTTGAATGGCATTTAAACATTTTCTTTATTTACTAATAAGCATCAAAACACCAATCAGTCTTTATCTCCGTGACTCAGTCATATGTAGAAGCACCTGTGTAGGGTTGGATCATTGGCAGGGTAAGTCCCTGCTAATTTCACTTTCAGCCTCACTGAATCCATTACAATCGAAACAGGACAACTCTCCCACCAACAGGGTGGTTTGGGGGAGCGCCTCAGTCTTGTCAGCAGCTCCCCCTCCTCACTAGAAATAACAGTGTTCATCTCAGAGGGTTAGAAACAGCCATGCAGAGAAACCTCGGACCAAGACCTAGGTAAGCACTGGTTATCTTTCTTATGATGCTCTCAGGAAGCTCCATTCTTTTCCTCACATGTCCTATATTATCTTTATCCCCACCCCTTCCTCTCTTCCTGCCCTACCTTGAAGATGTTGCCTTGAGAACAGGTCTCCCAGTGACTGCTCAGAGAACACTCTCCAGCTCTTTGCAGAGAATGTGATGCGTTTGATAGTGTTCACGATTGAGAAATAGTAATTCTTTAAGAAGGTGGGAACCAACTAGTGAAATCAATCTCTTCTTTATAATGTGGTGATGTTTAGGAGAAGGCGAAAAGACCTCCTCATCTTCTTCAGTGTAAAGAACAAGGAGCTGGAAGCAACAGAAGCAAAACGTGTCAAGAAAGTGTGTGTGAGGCAGAGCTCAGTAATGAGCCATGCATGTTGGAGCATGTCTGAATGTACTTGGACACTTCATGCAAAGCTTGTGTTTGTCATGATCACGAGGTTGCTAATATGTAGGGAAACGGAATTCCCACACATTCGGTAAAAGGGGCACTCAGGTGATACTCTGGCTTCTGTTTGCCTGCCTCACCGGGTTAAGAAGTCTACAAGGATATGGGGTGGAAATTTTTCTGAAGCACTGTGACCTCTGCTGTCCCTCTGTCCCTCAAACCATCATTCCCAAATTAGTGGGACCCATGACCAGAGACTGAGATTATGCAGTTTTGAGCACCATTGGTAAACTCGTGAATGATAGGTGTCATGGGTTTTACCAGGGCTGAGACGTCATTGAGCATGGCTCTGAGCCACAGATCCAGGATGAGGTATAAGAATCTCACCTCAGCAGGAGATTTCTGGGAGTACTTTTCATGGGACTAGAACCTCAGTGGCTCTGTACCTAAGCTGACTATTTGATTGGACTACTGTTTTATAAATGATCATTTGACTAAAAATACTGTTGCATAAGTGCCCTCAAGTCATACCTCACACGTTTGTTAGGGAAAGTTTGTGAAAACAAATGATCACTGAGAAGTTATAGGTCTGCTAAGCTTTCTGGGTAAAAACACTTCCCAGTGCAAACACAGCACAACTGGAGTGTTAAGTGCGAGATAAACCCGGCTTCAATCCTGAAGAGCAGCCGAGGTCTCTCTTTCCTCCTTTGATTAGGTGGCCCCTTCTTCACCTTCTCTAGAGGTAGGAAGGGAAAAAAAAAAAAAGAAAACAAACTCTATTCTGTTTTCTTCCAGCCCAGGTGGTCTAGTTAATGACAGACCCAAAGACAGATGTAGACAGACAACCTGACAAGGAATGTTCACTGCTCCCGCAGTGTTTTCTCTTCTGTATTCACTAACTGTTTCACAGAAGCCAGGGCGTGGTTCTCAGTCAGAGCTGATCAGGTTCTTTCTGTGCCTGGTAGGGGCAGCATTGTTTTAAACAAATGTGGATTTTTGTTGCTCTGTTAAGTGGGTTTTTATTAATGAAACTTTTTTTTTTTTTTTTTTTACATAAGTGTCAAATTCAACAGGGCAAGAGGTATGTTTTAGTGAAATAATTGTTTCCGAGCAGCTTATGTGGGTACTGAGCATGTCTGGAGCAGCCTTGCACTTTAAAAGATGACAATGATCTTCTTGTGCCCTGTATTTCATTAAGGACACCCTGCGGTCACTCAAATGGAGATATAGCAGGTGGCTTGGCCGGACTTAGTTCTCAAATGTGTGTTCTCTGTCTCCCTGTCTGTTTCTCTGTCTCTCTGTCTGTCTCTCCCTTTTTCTCTCTTATGGGTGTGGCATGGCAGAGAGTAAGTGTGTGTGTGTGTGTGAAATACACACATCTGTGCACACACAGAGCAGAGGAGGACATGAGGTGTCCTGTCTGACTTTTGGTCATAGTCAGGGTGCCTCACTGAACCTGGAGCAGCTCCAGCCATCCTGAGTGACTGTCCTAGCTCATTGTCCCACAATGCTGTACATATAGGTGTATGTGGCTTTCACCATTGTTTTAAAGCCATGGGTCCTCAGACATTTACACCAAGTGCCCGTGTTTGTGGAGCCCTCTCCTCTGCCCCTCAGATCCTCTGGAGATGGGTTACCCATGGTCAGAAACTTGATGATGGAGTTGTGAGGCAGATTTGGAATAAATTGAGCTTATTTGGAAAGAGAGGCTTAAGTATGAGAAGGAGATCCAGAACACCCAATTACTGGTCAAGAATAGAGTCAGCCTAGACTGAACAATTCTCATTTTGTATCTTTTCTATGCTGCCTCTACAGGTGGGATGATGTCTTTGTTTCTGTGACTCACTAAATTTGTTTTTAAATTGCACAGCTTTTTAACATGCTGTAAAAAGCATGACTCCCTGATTAAAAATAGTTTTTAACCTTTAGTTTTATATGTATGGATGTTTGTATGCATGTGTGTGTACCACATGCTTGCAGTACCCCTGGAGGCCAGAAGAGGGCATCAGATCACACAGGGAATGGAGTTCTAGATGGTTTTAAGTCACCAAGTGGGTGCTGCGGATGGAACCCCTGTCCTCTGGAAGAGCATATAGTGCTCTTAACCACCAAATCATCACTTCATCCCAGGTAGGTGATTGTGTGTGTGTGTTTGTGTTGTGTGTATTTATATATAATATAAATATGTATATAAATACATATTTATATATACCTATACATACATACACACACACACACACACATGCAATATCTGTATCATCTATATCTATATATAGTAGTATTTAAGCTTGGTACTTTGCAAGATTAAAGATTTTGAATAAGCAAGAAATGTTCATGGCACACCAGTTTTCAATGAATAAAACAAACTATATATACACACACACACACACACCCTTCAGCTGAGGCAGTATGTAAATATAGACATTACAGTTGCAAACACAACAGGTCAAAGGTAGGTAAAATAAGAGCACTTTTGTGGACTGTTTTATCTTGAAAAAAAAAAAAAAAAGAAAAGCAACTAAGGGATAAATGAAAGAAGCATCTGAGGAGCTCTAATAAATACAACCAGCTTAAGTCTCACCCCCGGCTTGTCTGTGTCACCTCTTCCCACAGTGCTTAAAGTCACGCTGTTGGCAGACAAAATTGTGATTACAGGTGGTTGAAACTTCTCTGAAAAGACAATTTGTTAAGGTTGGAATCAGAGCTTTGGTGGGAGAAGGTCATACTGATTGTTGGTGATTTTCTTGGTCAAGGGGCATCAAGATGTAATCAGGAATTTTACAGGTTTCAAAGGAATTCCTGATTGAAACGCTCACAGGAGGTGTGTCTCACAAAGAATGCCCTCCTGGTGGAATTAGGCCCTAACTGTGCTCACCCAGGTAAACCTAAACTAAGCTAACACAGTACAAAGACTGCATGTCTGAGGGAACAGATGTGAGGATGTGAGTAGATGTTTTCTCCTTTAGAGACTTAGGGGGACTTCAAAGCTCCTTGTCACACAGTTTGCAAATAGATTTGTTTCCATTGTCCAACTTTAGAGCTTGAGACTTCCTGCTGCGATGGAAAACAAAAGTCAAATGGTTCCTAAGGTGAGCGGGAGATTCAAGTCCTTGCCCTCCAGGCAACCAAGGAATCCTTAGGCAGGGCTAAGAGGGAAACTCAGAATGCAGGGAGTATCCTGTGAAGTGTTACTACACTGACATAAAACAAAACAAAACAAAACAAAACTCGCTATAAAATACTGAATGTTAAATTCATGACATCTGTGATGTTTTTGCTTTAGAAAAATTTCTACTGACTTTACACACACACACACACACACACACACACACACACACCATATCAAAACCTCTTTCTAAATTCATTATCTAAAGGAACTGTTAGGCCTTCCAAATGGAAAGGATTCCTTCCTGGAAATGGGATGTGTCATCTCATAAGGCTTTCCTTCCTCTGTAGAGGGCTACATACTAGTATCTGTGCATGAGTCCTTCTGCATGTGTGCTTCTGTGTATGTGTGTTTCTGCATGTATGCCTCTGTATGTGTGCTTCTGCATGTGTGCTCCTTCATGGTGCTTCTGTATGTGTGTTTCTCTATGTGTGCTTCTGCATGTGTTTCTGCAGAGCTGTCATAACACACGAAGTATTTCAGAAGCGTAGCAGCTTCCAGGTAGCAGTGGCGTTCTGGTGTTTCCATGGCTTCTCCAATGCATGCTGTCCTGTTTAGATTTGGTCTTCTTCCCTCATTATCTACCTATCTTCCAGGAGCATAAGTATCCCTCTCACCCCACCCTGTCCTGAACGCCTTACGGGGCCTGTTTGCTTTCACTGCCCTCTTTAGCTTCAGCTTGCATTATGTGTTCCTGCAAAGGAGTTTCATGATGTTCAGCTCTAGAGTGCTGTGCCTCCGTCTTGCAGCTACACAGCCCAGTTTTGACATCCTCCTCTTCCCTTCCCACGATCTGCCCATCTTCCAGTAGCATTAGATACAGCCCTCTTCCCTGTGGCGTTCCCTGCCTTCCCTGTGTGGTTGGATGTACAGGATCCCTGAAGCCTTCATATGTTAAGACTGTGATCCTCAGTATCTCTGCCAGACTGGCTACATTAAAAAAAAAAAAAAACAGGGGCTTTTGGAGAACTACTGAGGTCAAATCCCATGTCCTTAAGAGATAGTAGGGCATACTGATGTCCAGAAGGAAGGCTGTACAGAAACACAAGAAAACGGTAACTTGCCCACTAAGGAAAGAAGTCTGTGAGAGACCAACCCTTCTATGTTTACGTCTTTGAATTGTGACCTTCCTGAACTTCAAAAAAAGTTTTAACTCAGGTTGCTCAGCCTGTGATTTTTCTCATCACGTGCAATGGGCATCTAAGCTTGAGCCCCATTGAAACCAACACTGACATACCATAGTGAATTAACATTCATTCTTCAGTACTGAACTTAGAAGCAGTTTTTTTCCCTAGAACCTTCACTGAGTGAGGCCAAAATGCCCTTCTGAGTGCCAAAGATACATCAGGCCCTGCGCCCAACACTTACGCCGTCCTGGTTAATTTACACAGTTTATAAAGGAGACGGTTCTCTCATTCTAAGTTTACTGATTCTAAAACTGAAGGGATGAGGCAGTCCCAAAACGTCATCACATACAGATGGCCCCATCTTTCTTCCTAGAGTCGGGCTGTCAAGGTAGAATGCTCTTACACAAGATCTTCACTGCAGAGAAGCCAAAGCTGCATCCCTGCCACCACCTGACTGGGTCGCAAAACCTGTTAGCTTTCTTCCCAGGAGCAAAGTCTGTGTGTGGATTTTATTTCCTCTCACCTGTCAGCCAGTTTCCAGCACATGTGGCCCACAATGCTTTCTGCTCTAGTGCTGAGGCAGGGGGATCAAGGTGTCATTGTGGGGGCATTAGGGAGAAGTGCAGACAGGATTCTCAGCTGGACACAGTTAGCTCTGTTCCATACACTCCTGACCCCCCAGCTTCCACAGTTCAGTATGATATGGGATTAGTCTGGGAAAGCAGTAAAGCAGGGAAACCATCATCTACAAATACGCGAGATTCAGTCTAAATCTCAGTCAGACTGGCTATCTCTTGGCTGTTTGGAAGTTTCATAATTTGAAAGCTTCAGAGATATGGGGGCATCTCTGATTCGTCACCTTTTAAGTTAACTTGTCCGTAAAAGAGATCCTCAAAGGATGGAGGGACCTCAATGAACAGCCCAATTTCAAATGGTTTCACGACTGGAAGAAAAACACTCTAGACAGCTTGGTTTCTAGGATATAATCCAAGGTTCCTGGATTTTGCTGCATTAGCCCAGTTCTGTATTCTAGGTCCTCAAACTCCAGGACAAGATAGGCTGAGCAGGTGACAGGTGTAGTTACTGAATCCCCCAAATCTGATCAAAAAAAAAAAAAAAAAAAAAAAAAAAAAAAAAAAAAAAAAAAAAAAAGCCTTTTATTTCTTAAATTGCTTTTGTCAGGAATGAGAAAAGCTAAGTAATATTTGCATTCTTTGAGAGAAAGCAATGCTGGAGTTATTCTAACACTTGCTCTCCAATTATATCACTAAAAACTGCATGGTTGTGTCACAAAAACAGACACGTAGACCAATAGAATAAAGCAGATCACCTACAAATAAATTTATAGAGCTAAGTTCTGTCAAACATCAAAAATGTGTGTTGTGAATACAAAGGCTGTCGAGTGTGCTGGGGAAAGCTGGATTTCTACAGACCCTAGAAACTCTAAAACTCGAAACTCTAAAACTACTATTGAAACATGTAAGCCAAAGTCTTCAAGATACAGGTCGAGGCAAAGACTTGCTGAAAAGGGCCTCGGTTTATAGCAATGAAGCTCAAGAATTGACAAACGGGATTGACACCTGGTAGGGAAACACTTTCAACACCTTTACTCACCAGGGAAAGCTCTTCTGTAATCCCACCTCATCGCAGTGAGAATGGCTCTGTCCAAGAAAACATGACATCAAATTCTGGAATGAGGACTTCTGACATACTACTGATAGCCATGTAGGTTTGTGAAGCCACTCTGAAAATGGCTATTTTTAAGATATAGAAAGAGTGAACTATCATATGACCCAGCAGTGTCAGCCTTGGAGATAGGTGTCCATTCAGGACTGTTGGTTCACTAGTCACAGTAGTCAGGAAATAAAATGATCCTAAGTGGCCATCAACAGAAGGAGAAGATATGCTTGCTATACACAGTGGAATTTTATTCATCCATAAAAAAAATTAAATCGTTATGTTGATTGAAATAAGCCGGATAGAAAGACAAATGCCATCTTTTCTTTCTTTTCTTTCTTTCTTTTCTTTTCTTTTCTTTCTTTCTTTCTTTCTTTCTTTCTTTCTTTCTTTCTTTCTTTCTTTCTGTCTTCCTTTTTTCTTTCCCTCTTTTCTTTTCCTTTTTTTCCCTTTCTTTCTTTCTTTCTTTCTTTCTTCCATTTTTCTTTCCCTCTTCTCTTTTCTTTTCCCTTTCTTTCCTTTCTCTTTCTTTTCTTTTTTCTTTCAAGACTGGGCTTCTTTGTGTAGCCCTGTCTGACCTGGAATTCATTCTGAAGAACAGCATGGCCTTAAACTCACCTGTCTCTGCCTCCTGAGTGCTGGGATTGAAGGCATGTGCCACACAACCAGCTAGAACCTAGATCAGTGGATGCAGCACAGTTGGCATGGTGCTTCTGGCATGCACAAACCCTGGGTTCTATCCTTACACTCACACAAACTAGATGTGGTGTCACACTCCTGGTGTAGGTAGAGAAGTGGATCAGAATTTCAAAATCATGTTCAGTTACTTAGTGAATTTAGGGCTGGCCTAGGACACATGAGACTGTGTCTCAGAAATAAAACCAAGTAAGTAAAATGAATTTACAAAATGATGTGTGTATGTGTGTATGTACATGAGTGTTTGTATGTGTGTGTATGTGTGTCCATGTCCGTGTGTGTGTGTATGTTGGTCATGTGTACCTGCATACATGTAGTGAGACTGGAAAAAGGATCCAGGAAGAAGAAGAAGAGATTTTAAGGGAGCCTGGAATGAGGGGGTAATGGGATCCCTGTGGCATGAGGGCAGCTGTGGGGCTATCTCAGGGAAGGGAAGGAATCAGCCCTAGGGCACCTGGGGCCATAGCAGAGAGGCATGGAAAGGGAGTGAACTAGAATAGAACACACTGATGCAAATGTACTTCTACTGGCTGGTTTTGTGTGTCAACTTGACACAAGCTGGAGTTATCACAGAGAAAGGAGCCGCCCTTGAGGAAATCCCTCCATGAGATCCAGCTGTAAGGCATTTTCTCAATTAGTGATCAGTGGGGGAGGGCCCAGCCCATTGTGTGTGGTGCCATCCCTGGGCTGGTGGTCCTGAGTTCTATTAGAAATCAAGCTGAGAAAGCCAGGGGAAGCAAGCCAGTAAGTAGCCTTCCTCCATGGCTTCTGCATCCACTCCTGCCTCCAAGTTCCTGTCCTGTGTGAGTTCCTGTCCTGGCTTCCTTGGGTGATGAACAGCAATGTGGAAGTGTAAGCTGAATAAACCCTTTCCTCCCCAACTTGCTTCTTGGCCATGATGTTTTGTGCAGGAATAGAAACCCTGACTAAGACAGTATGGAAATACCACATGTAACCCATTAGTTTGCTAACTTAAAAAGAAAAACACAGGTGAGCTGCATCTAATAACCTGTTTATCAATAAGCGAACAGGTGCATTTCTTAGCACTAATAACATCCTGATAATGTTTTAAAAGATAACTGAATGAGACACACACACACACACACACACACACACACACACACACACAGAGAATATGAATGTTTGTGTGTTGCAGGTTGACTTTACAGTCTTGTACATGCAAAACATGCCTTCTTACCTTCTTACCATTGAATGACATCCCAACCCTGAGGTTTTTTAAATAAAATACTAGAAAATGGCCATGGCCTTTAAATGTAACTTATATAGACAATATCTCTGTGTTTTACCCAGTATAGTGCCCAAGTGTATGAACTGCCACACTGAACACATAAGGTACAGACATAAATACTTGTATGTAGAAAGACTGATATTCCTTGTTTCCATTAACATGGTATATATTACTTTAATATTTTTATATCTGCATTAATGTAGGAAAAGAGAAGCCGAATCCAGGTGTTTCCTCTGGAGGGTGGGAGTGTGCACCTGTGTTCAGAGCATTTTTGTATATCATTGCGGAAGCAACTTTTGGTCAGGACACAGACTGTTTGGTTTTTCCCCTTAGGAAGTTAGGCCTGAAAAACGAAGTCTCAGACTGTTGCTGCTTTAGATGTGACTTGGGTGAATGACTATTTTCTAGTATTTCATTTTAAAAAAAGGGGGGGTGGGTGGGATGTCATCCAATGGTAAGAAGGCATGTTTTGCATGTACAAGACTCTTGTAGTAATTATTTTAAAACGGCCACCAGTCAAGCCGACTGTCTAGGCTGCAGTGTCTCTGCCTAGATCAGACACCATGTTCCGAGGCCATGAGGCCACATGCTCACTGCAGCTAGAAAAGGCCATCCAGAAACACCAGCCCTGCCACCCACGAGACGCCAGCATGGGAGATGGCTCTGCCAATCTTCCACGCTGTCTCTGTAAGGCTGGGCATTGCCCAGACCATCCTGCCATCCACACGGGCCTGGTAGAAAAATGAGACTCTAATGCTTAAAGATTAATCAATGGCTTATATATTTGGTAATGATCAATAACAAAATGCCCTTACAATCAGAGGTGTAACCTAATACACAACCTAGATATACCTTTGACTTCGGAGACACGTGAATATCTGCCTCCATGTTCTCCTCTCCTCTCCTCTCCTCTCCTCTCCTCTCCTCTCCTCTCCTCTCCTCTCCTCTCCCTTAGCTCCTCCTCTTCCTTCTTCTCTTCTTCCCTTACTCCTCCTCTTCCTCTTTTTACTCCTCCCACTTTAGCTTCTCCTACACAAGACTGTAAAGTCAACCTGCAACACACATACATTCATATTCTCTCTCTGTCTCTGTCTGTCTGTCTCTTATTCAGTTATCTTTTAAAACATGATCAGGGTGTTATTAGCTCCAAGAAATCTCACCTGTTCACTTATAGATGAACAGGTTATTATATGCAGGTCACTTGTGTTCTTTTTAAAATTATTAATGTTTAAGTTAGCAAACCAACTTACTACCAGGTAAAAGGAAAGCTCACTAGTATATACTTTGTAAAGGATACTATCTTCCTTCTTCCTAAAATCCAGGAAAAGAAAATCCAGAAAAAAAATATCCAGGAAAAAAAATTCAGAAAAAAAAGTCCAGAAACAACTTCCTCTACTCTCCACACATATGCATGCAATACATGAACTGCACTTCCGGTTTAATTTATGTACTCATCGAGAGCTTCCTAGACAAGGAACATTATGGTGTCTCATGCTTACCTTGCCCAGACAGCAATTCTGTTTCCCCAGCATGTGTACCATGGGCTGCTTTATACTAACCCCGTCAAAACTGAAGTCATGATGTTTAATAAGTTAATGTTTTAGTCCGCCCATGATTGAACAGACACTTATTAAATGACGTTACTAAGTATCACACCCTCTTGTTGGTGCTGAGAATATGGTGGCACACAAAGTGAAGGGGACTGGTCTGTGATGTAGATACTCTAGAGAAGCAGATGGTCACATGAGTAAATGATTAATATGTATCTTATGTTTTTATAATAAGCACTTTAGATTCCCATTTTGTAGGGATGTTGGGTGAGGGGAGCTGGGGTATCAGAGAAGTAGATGAGAAAGTTGCCATTATTTAAAAGAATATTTGGGGGTGGGGGGATTCATCCCAGAAAGGACATTGTGTTATATCTGGAAGAAGTGAGGTGTTGTCCTGGGAGTGGATGCAACAAGTCAGGGTAAGAGGAGTTACAGGGGACAATGGTGCATCAAGTGGTTCATAGCTGTGTGTGCGGTCTTTCTGCTTTGTGCTGGAAAGTGAACATGAAACCTCAACCATGCTAGGTACACATCCAACCACTGAGTTGTTCCAGACCCATGTGCTTTATACATGCCGCTCTACCTGCAGGCTCTACCATTGAGCTATCCGCAGTTATTCTGGAGCTGGTTAGCACATGTCACATGTTGTACCAACCACTTCATTTCTACCATGGATTCTATAAAGGGCCATATGTACCACAGGCTTCTAATCCTGCCTGACACGCAGTCATCTTGTCTCTCAAGTGTCTGTCAGTGACGTGCAGCGCACATGACAGCCATCCTACAAAACTGTTGTCTTGGCTTAGAAGACTACACCGTGAAGTCCGCACAGTGACAAAATCAACTAGCTACACACTTCTCAGGGAGTGCCGCTGCCAGCAAGGAGTGTGTGACTGAGCCACTCTCTGATACTGTTTACATCCTGGCAGTTTCCTGTCCTCCAAAGTGCTCTGTGGCTAAGTGCCTATGTTGTGTCCTTCTGGAAAATAATAAAGGGGAGCTTATATTGAAAATTACATGCTAAATGTGCCACAGGATCCTTAGGTGCACATTAGGCTACTTAATATTTACCGCATTGCCATGAAGTAGGCATCATTATCCATGTCTGGGGAAACAGAAATCTGGCCCGGGAAGGAATTTGTCCAAGCTACATAGAGAGTCGTCAACACAACAGGGCTTCAGACTAGCCTCTCAAAACTAGCTCTTATGAAGACTGTGGTGGGAGAGAGTGGGGCCTCAGGGTGGGAGAGAAGGGCCTGAGGTTGGAGAATAGGACCCAAGGTAGGAGGGCAAGATTCGAGATGGGAGAGCAGGGCCCAGGGTGGGAGAGCAGGGCCCACTGTGAGCAGGTGGTGGAGTCTGCTGGGTCACAGGTCATAGGTCATACCTTGACCTCTTTGCAGATTTGCCCAGGTGCCTTCTGTCACCTCTTCCATTTTTCGTATCATCAGAAACAGGGAAGATCTCATCTCAAGGAAAACAACACCAATAAACATAACAGAAGGAAAGCATTTGTTTGCTTTTTAAAACCCATTATTAAAAAGTCACCACTGTTTCATGGCTAAAATCAATGCAGCTTCCCCAACCACTGACCAGAAACCTGCTGAGCTGGGGAAGGTTTTTAAGCCAGCTAAGAATTTTGAGAAGTGAGAAACTCTGCAAGGTGATGGATGAGTCAGGTCAAGGGCTAGATGCCCAGGTGACAGGACAGAGTACTGAGGCCAATTCATCCTTCACAGAGGTCACTAAAGCCATGTGTAATGGCTATCCCTTGTTGTCAACTTGACTATATCTGGAATGAACTACAATCCAGAATTGGAGGGCTCACCTGTGATCCAGATCTTGAGACTGAAAGATACAACTTTCTGACTTGGATCTTGGCATGGAGATCTTGAGGCATAGTGGCTATGAAAAGCTTAGGCCCAGGCAAGGTAGTACAGGCCTTTAATCTCAGGAGACTAAAGCAAGGAGATCTCTGAGTTCAAGGTCAGCCTGGGACAAAGCAAGTCCCAGATTTAGGCTTGGTGGTACATACCTTTAATCTGGGCCACACCTTCTGCTGGAGACCTACATAAGGACATTGGAAGAAGGAAGAGTCACTCTTCTGCTTCAATTTACTTGCCAACACATCTGTTGGAATCTCCTTCTACAGAAGACCAGCTGAAACAATTAGCCGTGTGGGACTGAGCAAGTACTAGATCGTTGGAATTCACATCCATAGCTGCCCATTGTTGGGTTAGTCGGACTACAGACTGCATAAGTTCTGTGACTCTAGAGAACCCTGAATAATTCACTTGGCACGGAAACATCATTGCACATAGTACTTGGCCCAGTGTGGGTATTTAATCAAATTTGTGGGTATTTAATCAAAATTTGATTTTCCCTTTTGGGTTCTGTGGGTCACGTAAATATCAACTAGTGACGATTTTCTTTGCAGATCTACTTAAAGAGATCTTTACCTGAGCAGGTGTGATTTTTCTTGTCTCATGAAATGAGCTTAGAAGCCAAGGTTTTGCATATAGGTACAGCATCACCTTCTTATCCCCACATTGTGTCAGTGCCTGTGTGATTATTTTTAAAGGTAAAGTAATTTCTTTTCTCTCTGGGTGAGGGAAAGCTAGATGTCTGTGCTGGACACAGCTCCGCCTGGCTTACTTTCTACTCCTCCTGTGGCGTTTGCAAACCCGCTTGTATCCTTGGAAGTATGCTTCTGTGTTACTCTCTGAAAAGACTTCATCTGACAGGACGACCTGCTGATAAAAAAAAAAAAAAAAAAACCTCACAGAAGAACCACTGTACTTCATGTTTCCTGAACAGACAAAGACATAAAAATCACAATACAGATATAAAATATCCCCAGAAGAAAAAGCATAAGAGAATGTAAATGCCTGCCTTGTGGAAGCAGGGGTGGTAGTCAGTCCTCAGTCTTCACTAAATAACCTCTTTTCGAAAGATAAATTATATTAATATTGCCTGTGGCGTGTGCCATAGCTGTGCAATCCTGGACAAAGTCCTTAAGCTCTGGGCCTTTATTTCCTCCTTTAAAATGATGGTTGCTACCCTCAGATGATAGGAATCTACCTAGTGCGTGTAAAACACTTCCAACACTTAGAACAGTCATCAACACCTAGCGAGGGTTGGTGTTTGTTATCACTATTTGGTGTGGTTTAAACATGAGTTGTAGCTCCTAGTCTCATAAGGGAAGTGTCTGGTTCCTAGCTGTTGGTATTATTTATTATTTGGGGATCTGGAGCCTAGATATGAGGTAGGTCATGAGGGTCAAGTGTTTGAAGCTCTTGCCCTGGCTCTTTCTTTTTGTTTCCTGTCCACCATGAGGTGAGGGGCCTCTTTGCCACGCCGTGATTACACTACCACAGTGTCCTGCTCACATATGTGGGGCCAATCAATGGTGAGCTGAACTCTCTGAAGTTCACTGTCCAATACATCCTCCCTCCGCCTCAGTTTGTGTCAGGGATTTTGTCGTGAGAAAAATCTGATGACTATATTATTATTTAAGACCCAGAACCTCACCTCTTCTCCTCTCCTCTCCTCTCCTCCTCCGCCTCCGCCTCCTCCTCCTCCTCCTACGCCTCCTACTCATCCTCTCCACGCCGCGCCACCCCTCCCCCTCCCCCGCTCCTCTCCTCCTCCTCCTCCTCCTCCTCCTCCTCCTCCTCCTCCTCCTCTCCTCTCCTCCTCCTCCTCCTCCTCCTCCTCCTCCTCCTCCTCCTCCTCTCCTCTCCTCTCCTCTCCTCTCCTCTCCTCTCCTCCTCCTCCTCCTCCTCCTCCTCCTCCTCCTCCTCCTCCTCTCCTCTCCTCTCCTCCTCCTCCTCCTCCTCCTCCTCTCCTCTCTCCTCCTCCTCCTCCTCCTCCTCCTCCTCCTCCTCCTCCTCCTCCTCCTCCTCTCCTCTCCTTTTTAACTAAGGATAATGTGTCATGTGTTCTGGCTGGCCTGAAACCATTTATATAGTGAGGTTGCCCTCCACCTCCTCAGTGCTAGAATACAACCAAATGCTACCACATCCAGTTTATATAGTGCTGGGGCTGGAACCTGCAGTTTCAAGCACACCAGGCAAGCATTAGGTGAGCTGCAAAGCCAGCCTGGGACATCTTGACTGTGTACCTGTCTCTGTGTAGAAATGTAGACAACACTTGGGCTTCCCAGTATATTGACACATGAACACCGCTCAAAAATGAAAATAGTTTTGTTTATGAATGATCACTAATTGCCTACATTATCAAAACTCACCGTGTGATAGGTGAGTGACTTGCTTGCCTCCCCGTCAGGCTTGGCTTTACTCTTTGTTCATCTTAGGAAGTGGATGTGCATTTATGACAATGGCTGCACCTCTTCTTTCCCATTGTTCATTTTCAGTAGAGAAACCATCAAAGAAGTTGCTTACAAGATAAGCTGTTGAAAGGAGGCAAAGCATTCAGGCCTTCCTAGAAATAGAAGGGGAAAGCAGCTGTCATCCCAAGACTTCATGCCCTTGGTAGGCATGGTGGAATTACTAATCCTTGGCAGGGACCAACCAGAAGCCGTAATTGGCTGTTCACAGCTCTCTGTAAACTAGGTTTTCTTGCCAGCCTGTGCTCAGGGCATGATCTCTTCTCACTGTTGCTTCCGCTGGCTTTGTTCCCGGCAGCCATTCTGGGACTTCTCAAGTTGCCAAAGAAGCCAGAACTTCACTTACAGGTTTTTTCACTCCCAGAAAAAAGACCGACATGGGTATCAAAACCTACTTGAACCCTACCTGTGGCAGGAGGAGTGGTGGCTCAGTAGGTGAAGTGACTGCTGCATGTGCATGGAGACCAGGGGGTTGGCTCCCTACTCATGTAAAAGCAGGGCCTGGTATGCTCATAACCCCAGTGCTCATGAGGCAGACATGGCCGCATCCCTGGAGCTCACTGGCTAACCAAATCAGTGAGGTGTGGGTTCAGTGAGATCATGCAATATTTATCTTTCTGGATCTGGCTTATTTTTACACGACCTAGTTCTAACAATGTTGTTTCCAAATAAAAAGACTAATTTCTTTTTTAAAGCTGTGTGGCAGTCCAGCCACCTTTTCTGCATCCGCTCATCTGTTGGTGGGTACTTTGGCTGTTTTCATTTTTTTTTTTTTTTTTTTTTTTTGACTCTTAAGAGTGACCTTGTATAAACATGGGGGTCATGTCTCCTTCCATACATACAGATCTTACTTTCTCTGGCTGTGTGCCCAGGAGTGGGATTTCTGGGTCCTATGTTAGTTCTATTTTTAATGTTTTAAAGAATCTCTATACTGTCTTGCATAATGACTATGATAATTTGCAGTGCCACCAACAGCATGCAAGAGTTCTGTTTCCTTCATATCCTTGCCAACTCTTATCTTTTAGGCAGTCGTGTCGATGAGAGCAGAGAACACATACATCTCGGCTGCCTGCTGCTCCGTGACTCTAATGTGGTCCTGGTGTGGTCAGGCACTCAAAAAGTATTTGTAGAATGGAGGAAACCTTTCTGATATCTCAGTCTGAGCCTAGACCAAGATGAAGTATGCTGCATGCTACAGAGATTGTATTCATGCTCTGAGACGGGGTGACTGTCCACACAGCTCCTTCTGCCTCTCTGTGCCCTCTGCTGCCCTAGCTACACCACATACAGCTTACCGAGGTTGGGTGTGAGCCACAAAAAACAGGGGGAGTTAGAAAATACTGAAATCATATTATCACTAGATAGTAATACTTCGTCAGGTTACCAAGTCACCTGATTCCTCTACTGTTTTATCTTCCCTATTTCAGAAGATATAAGACTTATACAGATATAAGAGTTCCTTCATTAGGCATTTGAAACCATCCAGGCCCTTGCTTCATTGAACGAGATAAATATATCACCTTGATATTGAGATCAGAACTTCTGATGTGGAAATTGCCTCCAAAGATAAGTCAGGTTATTAAATTACCACTCTCTGAATCACTGCCCTTGTAGACATCTCATTTGCATAAGGACATTCAGTTCATGTACAACAACACACAAGATGCTGCCTGCTCTCCACCATTGTGTTTAATGCTATCAGTTCAATGTATCAATGCTATCAGTCTTTTTCTTTTTACTGTACCTGTTGTATAGAAACTCAAATTGGCATTTAGGCTTAGCTAGATGTGGGTGATTTTTTTTGACCTGTGGTCATAGACACATAGATCAGGGATCACAAGCATACTATGTCACATGTGTATTGATGGTGATGAATGAAGTTCTACCAAGCTTAAGGGTGACTCGTAATCTCTGGCCAGAATTCCAACCTTGCTTTATGTACTTTTTTCTTCTGCTGCTGTTTGAATACAAATAAACTTTGGTGTCTAGTGCCGAGGATAGAGGTGAAGGAGAAATGGGGTCCTCGATGGAAAAGGTTTGGGGTAGACAGCTAGAGATTGAAATTGTATGTTAAGTGACGTAAACATGGCCATTGTGGGTTTGGTTTTAATAAAGCGATGCCTTCATTATTTCAGTGGCCTTTTCATTAAGTGAAAGGAAGAACTGAATACAGTGTATGAAGGCTAAGGTTAGGATACGAAAGAAGCACAGGGGGCTGGGGGCCAGTGGGCGAAACATTTCTAGCCCAGACAATCTGAGCATTCGGATAAATCTTCAAACTGTACTGGAAGAAAACCCACCGGACAGAGGATCAGAAAACAAGGAAAGCTGCTACCACCTCTACCTGCTGGGGAGAGTCATGATGAGCATAGCTATGCATGTGCGCATGCGTCTGTTACCTCACACTGAGCATGCTCAGAAAGGTACTGCTTAACTCAGCAAGCTCAGGAAAGCCACCCCTATATGCATATGTATAGATCCCTTGACTAGAATCCTTGTGTCTCTGGAGTTCCAGAGCACATCTCTTTGGTAGTAACTGCTGCAGGTAGTAAAGCATTTCCTGTTCTTACATCTTGGCTAGGCTTAGTTTTGTTGCAGTGCTCACCAACACATGGGGCGCGCTAGGTTTAGTTAGAATAATGAACACATTGAAGAGAGGCTTCAAATGCTGTTAAGAGTCCACAGGAAAATAATTCTTGTCTCAAAGAAGGCCTCAGCCAGGGGCTAACTTGGTCCAGACATTGAGTATCCTGCCTTCCAGACATCAAGTTTGTTGGACTCTTTGAGGCTGAAATCAAATGGAGAATGACTATCTGTTGCCAGTGAGCAAGTTACGTCATAATGTGTTTGGAAGCAGCTTGTCTTAGAGTTCAAATCAATAGTTACTACTTGTGCATCAATCTCTAACCAACTCAAGTCTGAAGTTACTGGACTTGCCATGCTACAGCCTGACCTGAGTATTAAAATTATAGACGGGAGTGTTTATGAATGAAGCCCATCTTTAGGTTTTCATTTTTATGACCACTTTATATGGTTTTTTTTTTGTTTGTTTGTTTGTTTTTTCCCTGAGGCAAACCTGGTTTTATAACATGAAGCAGGTCTGGACCAGCATCTTCTGTGCACATTCGTACTGCATGTTGCTCTGTTGCTGGGGAGTAGTGTATCAGTAAAGCCTTCTGGGCCTGGAGTTTTCCCTGGGGAGGGCTCTACATTATCAGGTTCAACGTGTTTAAAAATCTGAGTAGATTCCATTTCTCCCTGTCAGTTCCAGTAATTCTTTTTGCAAGGAATACATCTCTCTCATATAAACCGGGGTTTCTTGGCGTACACTTCGTACCAGTTCAGAATACGTCACTATCATCTGTTTTCCATTTGTAGGCTTTAGGGATCATCTTTTCTTTTCTGATACTGATAGTCTTATGTTTTCTCTACTCATGTTTTTTTCTAAAAAAAAAAAAAAACAAGCCCATGACTGTTTCCAACATGCTCTTGTTGGGCTTGTTGGCCCAGCACCAGCCTTTTTATGCTGGGCCCTACCATGGGGCTGTTAGAGATTGGAGGGGCCCTGTGCTGTAGCTTGAGACTCAAAGTTAGATATCTGAGAAAACAACATGAGCTGGGGGAAGCTTTGCTTTGGCTCAAAGTTTCCGTTCATGGTCAACTTGCCTTGGTGTGCCTGGCCTGTAATAAGGCAGAACATCATGGTAGAAGCCATGGAGCAACGCTCTGACCATCATGGTGGTCCTGCGGCCAATGAGAGGGATCCAGAAAGAGGTCCAGAGAAGACAAGAACTCAAGGACATCCTTAGTGACTGACCTACTATTTCCTAAGTTTCCAGCATGCTTCCAAACCCCACCATCAATGCGGATTAAAACTTCAATGTATGAGTCTGCTGAGGAGATTTTATATCCAAACCGTCATACTTTTACTGCCCAAGTCATCTTTTCCCCTTTCTGCATTTGCAGATCTTCGTTCATGTGTGTGTCCCTTCTGGCCTTGTCGTGGTGCTACTTGCTCTCCTGTGACTATTCTGTCGGTCTCCATTGATCATGTAACACCTGCTACATGTAGGTGACACACAGAGGTCTATGTAGGTGACACACAGAGGTCTATGTAGGTGTCACTCAGAGGTCTATGTAGGTGACACACAGGGGTCTATGTAGATGACACACAGGGGTCTATGTAGGTGACACACAGAGGTCTATGTAGGTGACACACAGAGGTCTATGTAGGTGACACACAGAGGTCTATGTAGGTGACACACAGAGGTCTATGTAGGTGACACACAGAGGTCTATGTAGGTGACACAAGAGGTCTATGTAGGTGACACACAGAGGTCTACTGGGCTTTATTGAGTGTGATCATCCCAACATCCTTAGGATTAGCATTAGTCTACACTTTGATTTCCACTGTGTGGTGCCTGTAACTCTACAGTTACAGTGTATTTCCTGTTGATGGTAGATGTGTGTGTTGCTTGTGACTTTATAGTTACAGCGTATTTCCTGTGGGTGGTGGGTATGGCTGGTGTCTGTGTTTTATAGTTACAGTGTATTTAGTATGGACAATGGATGTGTGTGGTATCTGTGACTTTATAGTTACAGTGTATTTCTTGTGGGTGGTGGGTGTGGCTGGTATCTGTGTTTTATAGTTATAGTGTATTTAGTATGGACAATGGATGTGTGGTGTCTGTGACTTTATAGTTACAGTGTATTTCCTGTGGGTGGTGGGTGTGGCTGGTATCTGTGTTTTATATTACAGTGTATTTCCTGTGGACAGTGGATGTGTGTGGTGTCTGTGTTTTATAGTTACAGTGTATTTCCTGCGGACAGTGGATGTGTGCAACTGTAGTCACCTACTGTTTCCTCTTCATATTTTTCCCCATTTTTTCTGGCCTTCTTTTGGATTCTTGAGAATATTTTTTAATATTTTATTTATTTATTTTATATATATGATGCATACACTGTGCTGTCAGACACACCAGAAGAGGGAGGGCATCAGACCTCATTACAGATGGCTGTGAGCCACCATGTGGTTGCTGGGAATTGAACTCAGGACCTCTGGAAGAGCAGTCAGTGCTGTTAACCACTGAGCCATCTCTCCAGCCCCGAGAATATATTTTTTAAAATTCTGTTTTATCTTGTCTTATATGATATACATCTCTTTTTCAGTGTTTTTATACTTTATACTACAGGACCTCAACCCTCAGTATCATTTTCACATACAGGGTAAGAACCTGATGTCTTTGTGATTTCCCTTTCTTCGTCCTGAACTGTTGGCTGCCATTGCCTCACAGTGCACTTACTGCATCCGTCACACGCTCTATGGTGCATCATTGCTGTTTTTGTTTTAAGTCACTCTTGCTTTAAAGAAAGAAAAAGCAAGAAAACAGTTTCTTTCTGTGTCTGCACACCTCCACCACCCCCAAAGCCTTGATTCTCTGGTGTTATTCCAAGTTTCCACTGAGTATCATTTTGCCAACACTTAAGAAACTCTCTCCAACACTTCTTGAAGGGCAGAGTGGCTGCCTGTGCATCCTCTGTGCTCCTGGGTATGCCCAAGATGTAATTTATGCAGTCTTTATTTTCCAAGAAAATATTCCACTGGATGCAGGATTAGCAGTTTTTCTCTTTTAACCCTCCAGAGATGCCCTTGTGCTGCCCTTTGTTGCGGCTTCTTCTCATGTTGCTTTATACTCCCTCTTTCCCTTGTCCTTGTGGACATGGTTTCTCTGTCTCTACTCTGTTGCTTCTGGTATCTGTTCTTTATTTGTTTTTAGTAGGGCATCATGACACAAGACTGATTTTCTCTGCCATATCTTTTCTTGGAGTTCATTGAGTTTCTTCAAGCTGTGATTTATAATTTTCAACAGATTTGGGGTGGGGGATTTCAACCACTAGTTTTAAAAATTGGTTTCCTGCCCCCAGGTCCTATCTAGGACTGCATTAACAGGTCTGTTAGATTATTCTTTGTCCCACAGGTCACTGGGAAACTTCAATTTTTCCAACCTCCCCCCCCACCCCAACACACACACACACCTTGTCTGTTCCAGTTTGGATTATTTTTTTCATATTGTTTAGTCTTCAAATTTATTGGACTCTTATTTTGTGGCTATTAATGGACTGATAAGCCCATCTACTATGTTCTTCATTTCAGACACATCTTTCATCTCCAGCGAGTCTCAAGGTTCCTGTCTTCTGTCTGTCCCGCATGTGTTTCCTTTTAGGAGTTTTTTTAACCTAAGCATGTCTACACTCGTGTGTCCATTTGCTGGTGTGTGAATCCTCCATTCTGCTGTGTCTAACTCCCTGTGACTGTCCGCTTCTCTCCTTGCACGGGAGTTATGTTTGCTTCAATGCTGGGCTTGCATTCTTCTTGTTGCTGTTTAGTGCAGGATAAGTGAAGGTTTTGTTTTATTTCCATTAAAATGTTTAGGGCAGACCTAGAGTAGCCTTTCAGAGATGACTGAGCTTCACTGAAGTAGACTTCTGAGGTCATGACCTAAAGCCCCAGACTCTCTGACAAAGACTTTCTATTCCAACTGGACAAGGCTCACATGTCAGCCAAGCAAAGGGGGCTCGGGGAATTGTTTAACTTATAGAAACTCTTTTTTTTTGTGTGTGTGTGTGTGTGTGTGTGTGTGTGTGTGTGTGTGTGTGCCAGACTCCATAAAGTTGACCCTGAACATTGTGTGTGTGTGTGTGTGTGCCAGACTCCATAAAGTTGACCTTGAACATTGTGACCTGATATTCAGCTTCAAACCCAAGGAAATGCCATGTGGATTCTTGAGCTCTTTGTCTGCCTTGCTCTTTCCTGTCTGGCACTTGGTGCTTTCCCTTGCAGATTCTTTCTGCCTGAGCCTCCCAGAATGCTATTCTGTGTCCTCAGCTGGAGGAGACCACAGGGTTTGTTCTTGGGTTTGGTCTCATGCTGCAATTGGAGCCTCCTGCCAGACAAGAGAGAAAGCTGGAATTAACTGCCAGAAGGCCCTTCTTGGTCCCTCCTCTCTGGACCTCATTCTGTACTTCCTTGTGTCTAATATTTGTAAACAGTTTCTTAGAGTTAATCTGGTTTCATAGTTGTTTATAGTTGAAGGGACAATCTCATCAGTTTATGAGGACATGCTGAGTGTCTTCTAGACATTAAGGCACCCTTGGAGACTCCCTACAGAATAGTACTGGAGCTCACTGGGTGCAGGATCAGTTGTACTGAGATTGGACACAAGACTGAGGGGTCACATTCCAGACAGGTAAGGGGTGATTTGGGACTCCCACTCTTTCTGAGACCCTTTCCTAAGTCATCTTTCATGTATCAGGTGTATGGGTCAGGGGCAGCTTGTGTGTTCAGACTCTTCCAGGTGTAAGAAGGAATCTCCTATTGTATGGGTTTAAATAGTTTCATCCATTTGAATGTGTTTTGTTTGTTTTTGTTTCTCTGTATCTGAGCTGTCGATCGATCGAGGGTTTCTAAAAACACTCTGTTAAGGGGTTTGCATTAATGATGTACTTAATTATCACCACGACCTAACAACGTGGTCCTTTTTACTCATGAAGACAGCACAGTTCAGAGAGATTGAGAAGTCTGTCTGAGATCATACAGCTGGAAGTGGTAAGTCCAAGTATCTCAGGCTGACCTCCAGTTCACTGTCTAGCTGAGGATGATCTGGTAACTCTTGTCTCTGCCTCCCAGGTACAGCTGATTACAGATATGTCCCAGGAGGGCTCATTTCACATGGTGCTGAGAATAGAACTCAGGGCTCATGACCACGAGGCAAGCACTCTTCTACCTGAGCTACGGCCTCAGCCTGTGTGTTAGGCAAGTTTGATATCAAGCTTCACGTCCCTCTGTTATCACGTGCTACCTTTGAGCTACAGTGATTTCTGTCTGCCTTCTTAGCATTTGACTCAACTGTAGAATATGAAGGCTAAGTTACCAGTCTGCGTCTTCCGAGAACAGCTGAGCCTCCCCACAGCAAGTTAGGATGGAAAAAAAGAACAAGAGATACCGTCTCTGTTGTTACTCATCTTAAAAAAGAAATAGCCCCACATTCTTGGAATTAATGCACATTCAAAATGCTTCTCTGTTGAGATTAGCCCCTCAGTGTGACTTTGTTTTACCTGCTTTATTCCTTACACAGGTTAGTTAGTAGGAAAGTTTTACTCACTATAAGGCAGCACACAAGAACAAGGAAAAGCATTTTTTATTGTGTTGTGACGTGTGTGTACCTGGGATCTGTGTACAGCGGGCATGATGTTCTATGAGATTTGTTTCTTTACTGTAGACCTATAAATCCTCTTCTCCTACAAGACAGATCTTTATATGTTCCATTCTGTAGAAAACATTTATTTAATACTAGCAGTGTTAGATGTCCCTCAGTTATTGATAAATTACATTGAAGTGAGACATGCATAATGACAAAAATAGCTTACCAGAGCCCCTGGATGGCTTCTTGAAGTTATCTTTTTATTCACTAATCAAATACAGTGCAGGTCTTGATTAAGTGTGTCATAACAGGGCAGTAAAGGATTTCAGCTGCAGCTACCTGGCCACAGGGCAGCATGCCTGGGGAGAAATGCCAGAGCTTCTGGGTGCTTTGTAGAGCCTCAACCTCTCCTCCCCCAGCCCCAGGCCCAGGCTGAAGTTGCTGTTCTGGAAGGCAGAGTTGGTGCCACTGATCACCTCTTGGAGCTGAGTTCACAAACTCTGTGCACTTTTTAGGCCAGAAGCTAAATTAAATGCAAGCTGAGAAACCCAGGAGCTGCTAAGAGTCCATTTCAGATCTCCTTAGAATCTGTAATAATTCAACTAATAAATGCCTCTGGCATTTGCAACTCTGAGCAAGAGGAGAAACTGGAGGAGGAGGAGGGGGATCCTTTCTTCTCTGAAATATGAGCTCAGAGACATAGGGAGAGCAGGTCCTTCTGGGTGACAGGGATTCTTCTGCTGCTTGTTTGTCTCTGCAGAGGATGCAGCCCATCTTCTCATTCATGAGACAGGTGCTTGCCCTTTCATAGAGGTGAATCCCTGGCTTCAGTTGAATCTGGCTTTATTTCACCACCTTTGTAGACTGTTTAGGTATAAGATGCAACCAGTTCTTTCTAATTTGGGAACTGAATTGACGTCATCCAGAGTTAGCAATTATAAATATTTATTTTCCACTATTACCACTTAGTGGGATGTCTTAGTGGGATTGGTCTTATTTTATATTAAAAAGAAGGAGCCTGGAGGGTCCAGGGGAAAAGAGTGGGATGGGGAAGTTTTCTTCCTGAAGAAGCAAGAGACACCCCCCCCCCCAGAAGTAGAGAACACCGTGTCTTGTGACCTTTTTATGTGAACATATCTGATCTCTCTTAGTCACGACATTAAATAGACAAATACCTAATGAAACCACTCTTCCTTACATGTGGATTCATGAATAACTATCAGGGAATGTGTCTGCTGTGACCTAATCTCAGGCAGTAAAGAGAAAACCTAAACAATGGATTATTTCGTATCCTAACTTCTCCCCCAGCATGCTTGTATCAAACATTTGTCAGTTGATCATAAGAGCCACAGGAGACCCAAATCTTTATTCTTCATGTCAGGCTAATGCTCTCAATATATATATATATATATATATATATATATATATATATATATATATATATTCAGTGAGTCTCCTGACACCCTCTCTGGGGTAGAAAGGATCCAGAGAACAAGCTTTGAGGTTTAACAGAAGCAGGTGTGAGTTAACTTGAAGGTCAAGTTTTCTTCAGTGAGTTAACTCATACTGGAGTGTTGCACCTACGAGGTCCCTGCATACATTCCTCACTTGACTCCACAAAACACCAAGTCCTGAGTATGGATGGATCTGGGAAGCAAGACAACTCCTGTTCAGAAAGACACAAACTGCATGCTCTCTCACACATGCTGACCCTGTCATAGGCTGTGTGTAAGTGTGCACTCATGTGGATAAAGCCTCACAGACACTAGGAAGGAGACCATCTCAGGGCAGCAGGAGGTGATAAAAAAGAATGGGGGTGGACACAGGACACATGTAACACAGGAGAGGAAAGGAGATGGGGGCAGGTCATAAGAGGTCAGGTGAAGGGGGAAGGGGAACCACTAAAATAAACTTCGTTTAAAAAATCACAATGATATCCAAACCTTATGGTAGTTTAAATAATAAAAATAAAAGTGAATGTGCAGCTCTGATTTTGAAGTTGTTTTCAAAAGCTTTTCCTCTCACTCCCCCTGGGATTTCCTGCGTGGAAGGACTGTGCACACTCACTAATCTGGTGCGTGTGCTTCACATAGCCCGTATTTCAGACACCTGAGATCTACTCTAAGATTTTAGAGCTCAGATTTTTTTTTTTTTAAGGCTTTGGGACATTTGTACATCCCTGATCAGAACATCAGAAACTGGAAATCCAGACTTAACTGGATGCTTTAACGGTTCCAATTTTGGGAGCCATTAAGATTTGGGGTTTTCAGATAGATGCTTAGCCTGAACTCAGATCAATCAGGCTTAAACTGTCAGTCGAACACTGTGCCTGGTTTCCTCAGGAATTACGAATTTATCCTCTCACTCACTTAACTGTGATTTATTTACTATTCACTGACATGTATTTAATGACAGCATGTACCAAGAACAGTTATTGGCACTGGAACTGTTAAACTGGATAGCAAGTGAGTTTTCCACTTCTCCTTAAACCTTCATGGTCATGGGACAGTTGCATAGAATGCAAACAAAATACCATTTTTAATTAAAACAATTCTTTTTCCTGTGCTGGGAATTGAACCCGAGTATCAGGGCAAGCTAGACAAGTGCTCTCCCACTCAGCTACAGCTTTAGCCTGTAATTTTTGAGAGGAAATATGTTGGCTTTTAAAAATCTAGCTACTACTGTCTGATAAGTCTGTGACAATAGGATGGTCATGTGTGTGCGTTGTGTGAGTGTATATGTGTGTTATGTGAGTGTATATGTACATGTGTGTGAGTGTGTGCTTGTGTGTGTGTGTTGTGAGCATATATCTGTGTATGTGAGTGTATATGTTCGTTTATGTGTGTGTGTTGCTGGGGAAAGAACACAGAGCTTTCTGCATGCTAAGCCTCGTTTTCCACGACTTTCAGATAAGCCTAAGCAGTGAGTGTGTAAAAGACTGGAGTCTTTTACACACTCACTGCTTGCGCTTCTCACAGTGGCTTTGCAAAGTACACGTTGTTAGTCCCGTGAATTCAGATGAAAAAATCTGCAGTCCAGAAGAGACTGAATTTTGTCAAGATCTTAGAAGCTTTCAGTGGCAAAGCCCTCTGCAATCAAACCCTTACCTTCTGACCATAGGCACAGTTTGTGTCTGCATTATGGCTCAGCACATATTGAATTAATCAGCCACAAATTCTTTCCCTTCTACATTTCACATTAAAAGTCTGAAAAGAGAAAGGCTTCTATATCACAAGACATCCAGCTTTTGCCTCTGACTCTTACAGAACTTTTAATGGAGTCTGTGTCTACTTAGGGAAAGCATGGCTCTAGGTCTCTGCCTTCGTCCACTGCCACACTTCTCCAGATCAGCCTTCCGACTGCTAATTGCACTCTGAAAGTAAGTCTTCCTTGGGGAAATGAATGGAAGTTTGAGCTGAGACACAAACAGGAAGACGGTGAGGCAGTGTTTGTCCGGCAAGCACAACCTCCTTAAATAGCTGAAGTGAGAAGGGAATCAGTTGTCCACAGAGCCCAGAAACTCCACTGTCCTTTGTTCCTAGGCCACGGGGGCCCAGCCCTGCTTGTTTGTCCTGTGGGGACCAGGGCAGCACTTGGTGGTGTGTGGTGAAGGCTGGCTGGAGATGGCTTCCCTGCCTCCAGGTCATGAGGGCACAGCATGGTAGAGCTGTACTGTGCCTCTCTCAGAGTGTTGTCTACAAGATTTTGCCCTGCTGACCGGTAAGTCTCCAGATGCTTCTTACAGCATGAACTCAGGCTTTGGGCTCCTTTCTGAGTCTTTAAAAGAAGGAGCAAAATTGGCTGCAAGGGCTGTTTGTGAAGTCCAGTTTCTGGTGGATGCTTTGGTGGCTCTGGTGATAATCCTCTTGGTAGTTTACAGGCACACTGTGTGATGATTGTAAATTGTGATCTTTTTAGTCCCTTAAAACAACCTTAAAGCAGGTTGTTTTAAAATTTGATGTTATTAATGTGAGCCACTTATACTTGATATAGAAAGAAACAAAGCAAATCTTGTTACTAATATGAAAGGCTGGTTTTTAAATGTCCTCCTAATAGATGTCTTAGCAAAGACTGTCTTAAAGGCGCTCCGTTGCAATTCTGGGTTTGAGGTGAGTGGCTTGAAACAATCTAATCCAATCTTTCCAGGTAGCTGTCTAATTTTAGTTACGGTTACTGAAGTAGACTCCATTACTCAGGCCAGCTGTTCCACCCTGAGTAGAAGCACTCTTCTCTAATCAGGGTAAGAAGCCTTTCAGCTTGATTTCAGTTCTAGGACAAAGGACACCACCATCCAGGAGTGGCCTTTGCTCTGGTCCCACAGAAGGTGGGTGGGTAGGACCTTCACTCCCTGCTGCTCCACAGGGAAGGCTTCTGCCCTGTTTTTTGGATCTTGGATGATCCCTATCTGTTCCTTGCATCTGCCCTTTATTTCCCTGACCTCTGCTTCGCTTCCTGTGTGCAGGCTCCTCCAGATTAATTAGCACCCATGTGTAGTGTGTGTGAAACCCAGGCCTAATGAGCTTAATTGCAGGGGCTTTAGATCCAGAAACACAAATGGCTGGCTCTCCTCAGCAAACCTTCCCTGGTCCTGTCTGCACTGTGTATAGGAAGGCACCGGTCAGGGGAGGCGGAAGAGCTGAGAGTTTGAATTTTATTTCCTTTAAATTACATTTGAATCTTCTGACGGAGTGTTATTTCTTTCTTTTTTTAAACTTAAACACACTAGCTTTATAACTTTAAGAACTGCATCCACAGTTACTTTGTTTTAATATTGTCCTAACTATAACTAGTGCTTTTTGTAATCTAATAGTACAGATCACTTGCACCCCACAGCACCTTCTTTTTGGAGTCTCTCAGAGTGTAGTAGAAGCCCTCACCCCCCTCCCCAAAATGAGTGTTGCTTGTTTTATAACGTATGGAGGGTAGGGTAAATTGCATTCGTGGGTGGGTAAAGCTTTTATCTTCGGTTTCGGTCATAAACAAAAACAACTGAGGATTACAGGTCCAGGGTAATCCACAATGCCTAGGGTGGGATATTAGCCTGACTCTCTCATTTTTGAAAATAATGACTACCTTTATAAATTCATTAAATTTAATGACTAAAATAAAAAAAAAAAAAGACTCGTGCTCCAGTAGGCATCTCCTAACAGGAGCCCTTTCCTTGAGTCTTTAAGCAGTAATGAATTTGCTTCCCATGGGTTCTTTCTCATAGCTGTGGTTTCATATATAATTACCAGTGCCATCTGGCCGCTACCTTTGGACAGGTGTCCATCTTCTACAGACAAATTTCATAAAGGCCCCTGCTAAACTCCAAGCTAAAGGACTCATTGACTAGCAGCTGGGCTACTCCAAAGCAAAATATGACTCATGGTTAGATTTGGAAATGTAAACAAAGGACTTTGTATGATCGTAAAGGAGAAGCATGGGGGTGGGGGAGGACCATATTTATCCACCTGCGGCGGCAGGGGGTCTGGGGGTTGGGCATCTTTTACAGATAAGGGACTCCAAAGATGATGACACAATAACAGCAGGGCTTATTTGCCAAGGTTCCGCCTGAATCTAAAAAAATTAGTAAATAAAATAGCCTGTAAGACAAGCTAAAAGGAACCCACAGCTCTCAAAGGTAAGGGAATGACTAAGTCAAGATTTACTGGAAGGCTGTAATTGGAGCTGCCTGCAGGACTGCAGGTTTTACAAGTCATTAGATTAGAGCCAGAAGACAGAGGAACACAGACCCCTGCCCCAGGAACCTTCTGAAAGTTGAGGGTGAAACAGTTCAGCGGAGAAGTGCAGTGAGGGCACAGGAGTCGGGCGATGCAGAGCTGCAGTGCTTGGAGCTCTGTGATATATTGGTGCTCAGTAATAAGACCAGTTAGAGAAGATGATTTGTATTCAGGACAGTCACCCCAGTGCTTATCTAAGCAGAAGGAAGGAGAGACCGAAAGCGGGAGTCAGTTCTTAGGGACATGAAAGCCTGTAGAGCATTTAAGGAGAAAGATAAAAGATTAAAAAAAAAAATAAAAAATAAAACAACACCACCACTCAGGAAATGTGTTTGGTGAGTTGATTTAGATGGATACTCATTGTTAAATAATTCCAGTGACCCAAAAATAACAGACTTGTAAAAAGCCATTTACCAGACAAATTTCGAGGTGTAGTCAAGTAAATGTGGACCCTGTGGGCTGGGAAGATTAGCCTGTGCCCTCTGCAGTTGCCAGATGTGTTTAAGTGAACACAGTTCTTATGCATGCTCATGGCAAAAATCCGAGTCCAGCAGGTAAGCATACTTCCTTCTTGGAAATCCAGCTCAAACCAGAGTAGACTTCCCAAGAACCTAAGCTTCATATAAAGTGGTGGTTTGGAGCAGAGGCAGCCCGTGGTTTGCTTAGCAGGGTGACTGTTGGGCATGGTTCAGTGGTTCTGTTCACCAAAATGGTAGCAGACTCTCTGAAGCCCAGATAAGTGGACGGTGCACATGGCTTGGCCCTGGTTTTCCTTCCTGCTCTGCTCTGGGCAGAACGGCCTTCCATTGCCTTGGGGAAGAAAGCTGGATGGAGGGAAGTTTCAGCAGCATTCTGGAAAGCACTTTATAGTGTGCCCAAATTCCCAGAACCTCGGCAATGGGGAGAGAACCACGGCGACCTTAGAATAGTCTATGCAGAGGCTCTGAAACAAAGACTGTGGAAGCGGTGGCCTATTTATTTCTTATTCGCCTTGTATGTATTTCAGTGCTTTTCTTTAACCCATTGTTCCTTGCTCCCTTCCTTCCTCCTTCTTCCCCTTTCTTTTCCTCCCTTCCTTTCCTTTTTCAGTAGGATTTAGCCAAGCTCGCCTTAAACTAGCAATCTTCCTGCTTCAGCCTCCGAAGTGCTGGGGTTACAGGTGTACACCATTGTACCTGTCCTCGAAGCTTCTTTCATAGTGTTAATGGGACGGATGCCATTTTTTTTTCGTTTCAAACTTTGGCAGCCGTGAATAATTCAGTGGAATGAGTCTGCTTGTATGCACTATGAGAACATCGTAGGCTTTGTCCTTTGATTTCTCCCTGCAAGCAAGCTTCTTCTTTGACAACATTAACCTGCCCACCTCCTTTTAAGTTACTCTGTAGCTATCTCATACTTCTAAGAACTAATTTATTCAGGACTTCATTTAAATCCACAGAACAGAAGCAAGTAGAATCAGTATCAGGTAAACCCGTGGCAGACTGAGAAACAGTGTAACTTCCCAAGAATTGCAGGTGCCCAAGATGTCAGAATATTTTGGAGATATGTAGGGGTTTATGGTATTGGTAGGGGTGGGTTTTAGATGCTACAGTGAAAAGGAAAATGTGAGACCGAAAGCTTGGTGCGAAGTGTTTTTTTGTGGGTGGTTTATTTCGCTCCGTTTGCTTGATTTTGTTCTGCTAGGGGAGTGTGCTAGGTGTCCAGGCTTGCTTGGAGCTCAAGATACCCAGAATGCCCCGGTCACAGGCATGTACCACCCTGCCTCGCAGTGCACTCAGCCCTGGCTCTGGGAACTGCTGATTCTGGAGGTGAGGAGGGTAGGCTAGAAAGAGGAGAATCTGAGAAGCATCTGGACTCTTCCCAAGATTCCAGCAGAGCCAGGGCCCTTTGCTCCTCTCTCTGCTTTATGTGCTTGCTTCTTTCCAAATTGCTATTTGAAAAAGAAATAAATAAACCCTCCAAGGTAACCAAGTCCCAAGTAAATGCTGCTGTCAGTTGAGCTCTTGGCTCCTTCCTGCTTCTGGTCCCCAAGAATCAGCTCATTTACGGGGCAGTTCATAACATACCTCTGTAGGCGTGTAAGGGAAGTGCCACCAGTGTTTTACAAACATAGTTTCATTAATTTCCATGCATGGCCCTGAAGAAGGCTTGCAGGCGAGGAACCTGAGAGGCTACGTCTGGCTCAAGTAGTATAGTTTCTAGCATCAGGTCAAGGAGAACCGGAAGTTGGGTTCTGGGCCCTGGGTGCCCTTCTACACAACAAGCCGAGTGACGATCCACTCCATGTTCTGTGGTGTAGAGGCAAGAAAATGTGGTGGTTGCGGTCGCAATAGTTACGGATCTTTCCGTTCTCCACTGAGGATGCTTTATGGCATTAACGAGTCTCCTGTGGGCTCTGTTTTCAGTGCTGTGGAACCCAGGGCTTCCTGTGTACTAGATGTTAGGGATTGCGCTGCCGAGCCCCGCCCAAGCCCCAGCCTGTCTCTCATTATTCCATTTCATATCTTGAGAGAGGGTCTACTGTGGAGCCCATACTGATCTCCAATTTAATTGAAAGACATGGAAGTCCATGTTTAATTCTTTTTCCATATTGCTCTCTCGAAGGACCAGGTGATCTATTTTTCTCTCCGTCTGACTCAAAGCTCATGTCTGCAGGGGCTGTGTACGTGCGTAGGAACAGGGCTGTGAGAGAAGCCAGAGAAGGGATCACAATTGTGGATTCTTTGAGCGTCTTCGCTGATCTGCGTACAATTCTACTGTTTACTAAAGGCTTGCCTCTTTCACTCCTTCTTGACCTCTTTGAATTTATCTGTTGATCCCTCTTTCACTCCTTCTTGACCTCTTTGAATTTATCTGTTGATCCCTCGGTCAGAGCCAGGCCCACATTCGGCCCCTCTTCCCTAGCTACAGGCCACCTTTGTTACTCTCCTGAAGATTGTAGTGCCCGGTCTCCTACTCAGTATTCTTGTATGCTGCTCCTTCGCAGGGTCTCTTCCTTAGGGCTTTGTTCTGTTTCCTGGGCTAGCCTGCTCACCTTTATCTGCAGTCTTTGTGCCTAGCCTGCTCACCTTTATCTGCAGTCTTTGTGCCTTCCCCTGGGTCCTGCTCTTTAGCTGCGTCTCCACAGATTATTCTCCACGACACTTGTTGTTTCCCTGGAGCTTCCGAATTTTTTCTGGAGTTTTCAATTCTTTTCAAGTTGGGATGGCTTTTTCATCCTCCCCCTAACAGATGGTGTTTCCATGAAGTCATCAGCCCGCTGGCATCCTCCCTTCAGTATGCTTCCCAATGTGGAATCCTAGTTCTGCAGTACTCAAGACAGGCTATGACCCGACTGGACAATATCGCTAGCTGCTAATGCTTTTGGCTTTATGGGCGTGACAGAGGTTGCTGTTGGGTTTCAGACAAAAATGAATATCAGTTTGGGATGCTGAAGAATGGGCCTTAGTGTTACGAGGTCAAAGCTTAGAGAGTTCGCAATCTGTATGAACAGTCTGAAAAACGCCCTGGGAAGAGCTTCGAGTAAAAAGATTGAGAGAGGATGCAGAAAAGCAAAACAAAGCGAGAAAGCCACCAGTTGTGAGGTGGCGGGTTTGCTTGGCATTGCTGTGCAGTGTGCCAGGAGGTCTCTGGATGTAGGTCCTCCCCAAACCTTAAACAGCGCCTATGCCTTAGCACTTGAGATGTCCCCACTAATGTCAGTGTCAGAGAGTAGGACAGGTTTGCCTTTGGTCCATTGACCAAGTATCTGTATGGTCTGGAGAGAGGACCAATTCATTTGTTCTTAATTTTATTTCTTGCTTTAGACTCCCCAGCTGTTCTTTGGAGTTTCTTTTCCATAAATTTGACATAGCACCTTTCTTGTTATTGTTTTAAAGTAAAATACTTCAGTCATCAAATTCCCATGGATTGATAGCCAGCCCGTTAATGATCTCCAGGTTTCTCCTGAAGCGTCCGTCCTACATGTCTCAGTTCCCGGGCCTTAAAAACCTGTGTGTCCCATAATTGTCTAGTGGTGTCTGCTTTCAGTAAGAAGAAATTGCTTGTATTGTTCATTCATAAGTAGGTTTTTGGCAACAGTTACTGCATGAAAAACAAAAATACTGCAAGTAGTCAGTGGGAAATTGTCCAAAGTATGGCCGAGCTCTGGCCCTGAGGCCCGGCTGCTCCTGAGGTACAGTTTGCAGTTTTTCCATTATCTGGTGATGTGTGTTTAGGCTGCGGTGAACTTTCTGGTTGCCTTTGTTTTTGTTTCCATAAAAGAAATTACAATAGTACCTACAGGGTTTCTCATGGGACTGTAGAGCATATTCAACAGGTGTTCATCCATTACAGCACACTGGAGAGGTTAAAATACAATTTCCGGACACTACTGGACCCTGGTTGTAGTCGATTTCTCAATTTTATTGTTTTTGAAATGTTTTCTATGACTTTCCTAAGTATATTACAAGTTCTAGCTAGATGATACTTTATGCATAACAGTGTGTGTGTCTGTGTGTTTGTCTGTATACACTCGCACATGTATGTGTGCATGTGGAGAAGTGGAGACCTAGGTTGTCAGTCCTTAATTGCTGTCCACCTTGATTTTGGAGGTCAGTCTTTCATGGCCTGGATCTTGCCAGGTAGACCAGTTGGCCAGATCCATCTGTCTCCACTTCTCCAAGACTGGGATTATAAGGGTATAGCACCATGCCTTTCTTTTTCACATGTTTTTCTCATGTTTGCAGGGCCAATGTTTTACCAACCGAGTTATACCCCCCTTCTCCCATAACTGAGGAGAATATTGAACTATCACAGGAGATTGCTCTAATGGATTTGAGAGAGTATACTAATGGATTCACAAGGCCTTATTATTCTGACTGTTATTTTTTCACGAGATAAATGGGTTTTCTATTTTGTTTGTTTTCCAGAATTTAAACACACACACACACACACACACACACACACACACACACACACACACACACACATAGCACCTTTCTTGTTATTGTTTTAAAGTAAAATACTTTAGTCATCAAATTCCCATGGAATTTAAATTTAAATTTAATTCCCATGTGTGTGTTTAAATTCCCATGGAATTTAAATTTAAATTCCAGAATTTAAACACACACACACACACACACACACACACACACACACACACACGAGCTTGGTATTTGACTCCCAAGTAGAAGCCTACCACAATCTCCTCAGCAGCCTTTTGATGAAGTCTGCTCTCATTCTGGAATGGAGGTCATTCCATTGCTTGCCAGCGAAAACATCTTTCTGTCCTTATATGGCATTTTAAATGTCTTCCCCATAATAATGAAATCCATTGGGGGATAGTTAAAATCAATTTGTCAAGTCTTGCACAGACTTCTGGCAATTTTTTTTTATTGCTTCAAAATTACTCTCATCTGTGTCATTCTAATAGCATTCTACAGAAATGTAGCCTTTTTTTTTTTTGCTAAAAAATGTAAATACAAACATCAACTAATGTTGAAGCTCAAGGTTCTTAGCTTATGTAAAGAGATTCTTGCTCAACGGTTGAGTTTTTGTTTAGCATACACAAGGCCCTGGGTTCAGTCCCTAGCACTGTAAATACTCAGATATCTAGATAGATAAATGGATGGACAGATGGACAGACAGATAGACAATTGCAGTATGACACTGGAGAGGAGACATGGACAGAATGGACCATGCTTTCTGTTTCCCACAATGGGCAGCTGTACTTAAGTATGTATGGTTTAATGTCCCTCTTACCTCTCAGCCAGGGCCCAGGACCTTCAGGGTTCATGTTCCTCTAGGCAGGGCTGCAGCTTGGTGAGAATGGACTGAGGCTATGAACCATCCCAGTGTTAGGTCAGAGATCAGGTAAGACCATGCACAAGTCCAGACAGCTGACCAAAATTGGTGAGTCCTGTTCAAAAGCCAGATTGCCAAAGCCGCTCCCACTGGATAGACTTTGACCTTAACCAAATATTCACTTATAATATTGAAGCAGTTCAGGCTGAGAAAAATCAATCAGCCTTGTGATGTGCATGAATTTCATGGTGACAGACTGTGATTTTCTTTATTTCTTGTGGTATTTATATTCTAATTCTAACCCCTATAAGTAGATTGTGGAAAAATTTAATATAGTCTTAGTCATAGCTAGTCAGTTCTATCCAATTTAGCACTTTGAATATTGCAGTTGGATAAAACTCAGGAATATTAGCAGTCTTACCCCCTGTACCCTGCCCCCATTGTTGCTAGGTGGTCTGGGCTTCTCTGTCACCTGACTGACCTCTCTGAGCCCTGACCTAAATAGAATTGGATACAATGTCCTTGAGATAGAAATGGGGTATGTGGCCCATATACGTGGCTTCTGCCTGGCTCTCAGTTCTGAGCCCCTCCTCCTTCCCTCTCTCCCTCCCTGTCATCAACCCTTCTTTAGGCAATGAGAAGAACCCTGGGGCCCACTGCTTACCTCAAGCTGCCTCTTTACTTACTCTTTTTGCTCCTATTTCATAACATGTCAAGTGTCACTGAAGTCATGACCCCTCTTCATAAAGAAGGGAGGCAGCCAGCAAGTATTATGCCAGGTTTCTCTGAGCTCTGTGGAGAATGAGGACCCAGCTCTCACTTGAATGTAGATCTTTTTCCCCCTCAGGTTTGTGGGATGAAGGGGTATAAAAACTTGCTCTCCTGATTCAAATCTCCCCTTAACATTATTTTCATCTTGCATTTCAACCACAGCTAAGAATTTAGATTTAGATTCTTGGCTCATTGTTTATTTATTTATATTTATTTATTTATTTATTTAGTGTTTTACTCTCAATTCTTCCTGAGGCAAAATCTGAACAAGCCATCTCTCATCTCTTAGAACATGGTGTATTAGTCAGGGTTCTCTAGAGTCATAGAACTTACAGAATGTCTCTCTATATTGAGGGAATTCATTGTGATGACTTATAGTCTGTAGTCCAACTAACCCAACAATGGTCAGCTGTGAATGGGAAGTCCAAGAATCTAGCAGTTGTTCAGTCCCACGAGACTAGTTGCTTCAGCTGGTCTTCTGTAGAAGGAGATTCCAACAGATGTGCTGGCAAGTAAGTATAAGCAGGTAAAGAAGAGAGAATCTTCCTTCTCTCAATGTCCTTATGTAGGTCTCCAGCAGAAGGTGTGGCCCAGATTAAAAGTGTGTACCACCATGCCTAGATCTGGGACTTGCTGTGTCCCAGGCTGACCTTGAACTCAGAGATCTCCTTGCCTTAGTCTCCTGGGATTAAAGGCCTGTACTACCTTGCCTGGGCCTAAGCTTTTCATAGCCACTATGCCTCAAGATCTCCATGCCAAGATCCAGGTCAGAAAGTTGTATCTTCCAGCCTCAAGATCTGGATCACAGGTGAGCCCTCCGATTCTGGATTGTAGTTCATTCCAGATATAGTCAAGTTGACAACAAGGAATAGCCATTCACATGGCTTTGGTGACCTCTGTGAAGGATGAATTGGCCTCCGTACTCTGTCCTGTCACCTGGGCATCTAGCCCTTGACCTGACTCATCACCTTGCAGAGTTTCTCACTTCTCAAAATTCTTAGCTGGCTTAAAAACCTTCCCCCAGCTCAGCAGGTCTCTTGTCAGGGATCTCCCCCAGTGGCTGGGGAAGCTGCATTGATTCTAGCCATGAAACAGTGGTGACTTTTTAATAATGGGTTTTAAAAAGCAAGCAAATGCTTTTTTTCCTTCTGTTATGTTTATTGGTGTTGTTTTCCTTGAGATGAGAGCTTGCCATGTTGCCCATGATCAGTTCAAATTCCCAGGTCAAGTGATCTAACCTCATAAGTTGCTTGGGCTACAGATGTGTACCACCATGCTGGGCTTCCATGTTCAATGAATTCATAAGAACTTTGATTAGAGAATCAATAAGGAACTCCTTTCAATTATATTTATGTATGTATATATGCATATATCATGTATGCATGCATGTATGTATGAATATATGTATATATGTATCATGCATGTATGTATGCATGAATGTTTGCATGTATGAATGTATGTATGCATGCATGTATGTAGGTAGGAATGTATGTATATATTGTGCATTTATGCATGCATGCATGTATATATGTATGCATGTATGTATGTAGGAATGTGTGTGTTTGTGCAAGCATATGACAGTGGGACCTACAAATCTGTGAATTCTCTATCCTTTCAATCAGCCACTTGTTATTGCAAATGCTTAGGACATCCATGCGTATACGTAACATATGCATACTTTTTGCCTTGGCATTTTCTTCTCCCCAGACAATACCATTTAACAGCTGTTCTAGGCAGTAGTTATAATCCAGCTTTGACTTAGAGTATGCAGAGGTTCTGTGGAAATACTGTGACACTCATTATAAGGGACTTGGACACCATGGAGTCCTCACATCCACAGAAAGCCTTGGAACCAGTTACCTTCATGTGTACATGTGTTAATTATACATAATATTTATGTGAAGCTAATAATGCATGTTGTATATTTGGCTCAATTAAGCATAGAATTTATAACATATATTTAGGTATATATGTATCTAATGTGTATATATATATACATACATACATATATGTACACACATACACATGTATATAAGATATGATGTGCTGGTATTTTGTTCATTTTTCATCTCTGTGTCAAAAGAACTGAGAAGAAACACTTAGAGAAAAATTTATTTCAGCTGAGGGTTTCAAAGGTCCCAGACCATAGCTAGCTGATTTCATTGGTATGGGACAGTGGTAAGGGACAATATCTAAGGGGAGGGGTATGTGACAGAAGGGAGGCTATTCACACAACCTAGAGGCATCTACACAAAGTGCAGGAGAGCATAGTGACTCCTGGTTTCCTTAGCTGGCTCAGGCCAACCCTCCAATCCTGTTTTTCCAAAAGGCCCAGGGGAAGCCAGTGCCCTACCGTCTGGTGCTGGGCTACTAATGGCTTCCGAGCACTTCCCTGATGCCTTTGCCTCAGGCATTCACCTCAGCCGACCTTACTCACCAAGCCCCTGGAGGTTCTTGACTCCTTAAGCTCTGGCAAAATGGACACAGGCCCACAGACTGATAGACGTTTCCCTCTCCTCATGCCGCCCGTTGAACCAGTCCAGATTCTATGTGAAAGAGGTTTACCTTTTACACTAGGAAATAATAAATTAGCTAGTGAGTTTGAAGTTCCTCTGTTGGACAGCTCCCTTCTCCCCCACCACCATTGCCCCTTTGATTGCTAGGTGGGTAGAAGGGCCTAGGGTAGGCAAACCTCTACCCAAGATGCCCTTAAATAAACCATTGCTTTTCTATGACCAATCCTGCTACTCCTGTTCCTGTTTCGGCCTCAAAGATCTTTGGCTCTGCTGATCGTGTTAGCTGCTCATCCCCCGGTCTTTAGTCCTATGATTTTTTTTCCCCCTTGTGGACTTTGATTCAGACAGATCACATCCTAGAAGCTGAGTGAGCTTCCCAGGAAAGTCTTCTCCACTGCCCTGCCTGAGCTTACTGTCTGCTTCCCTCAGGATTCAGGAAGGCGTCCATTTGACTACAGATATGTAGAGCAGAGCTCCCTGGGCAGGTTTTCTGCTGCTGGCAAGAAAGGCAGACATCTGTACAGCATAGCATTCTGGGAGTGTTGTCTGGAATCTGGAGTCTTGTCTCACACCTTAGACTCCTGACTCAGGATGTGTATCAGGATTCCTAGGTTGACAGCTTAGGCTAGACCCCTTCTCTGGGACAAAAATATCAGGAGGCTAACAGGGTTTAAGCTGTCCACTGGAATGTCATGACTTTCATTTTAAAACACCTGAGAAACATGTGTTTCACCTTTTCTGCCTCTAGTTTCTTCCCTCTCTATCCTGAAGTCAGGTTCAACTTCCCTTCTTTCTTGTTTATCATTTCTGTAAATGCATCCACCCAAAACTCTACGCACTGCTGTAGGTGTTAAAGAGACAATGACTAGTAAAGTGGCACATCCCTACTCCTTACAGGGTGATGTCACGTCTTACAGTCACTTTCAAGACCCAAGGAGTCAATGCTAGACAGACATGGAGGCAAAGGCCAGAGTTACTGCCTGGTGAATGTTGGAAACTCTCTCTGTAAAAATCCAGTTTTAGTCACATTTGGAAAGCGTAACTCAGCCTTGGATTGTGGTCCCAGTATTTAAATGTTTTTCTAATGTTGTTTTTAACAAAGAGCAGTGTCTCTGCCAGGATATCTAGCCACCCTCAGAGCCAAATCTGTCAGTGTAAAGGCAGTGGCAGATAGGCAGAGCCGGCGGAAGCTAGAACCTAGAGGAATGGGGAGGGTGGACGTAAAGCACGCTGTTGTCCAAAAATAGAAAATAAAAATAAAAGCTAACTTGTAGCCTCACCAGATATTTTTTTATATTAATTTCAGTGCTTGTTAAATATTTTAAATCTCCTTTCATAAGGTTGCTCATGTGAGTTTCCAATTATGCCCTGTCTTTGGTCTTTGAGTTCGTGTAAACAACACTCCCGTTCAAGCCCTCATGTTAGTCACATAAATGAAATTACTCAGATTCCAAATTACCCACGCAGAAGTGAAGGAAAGATGCTTTATGTTGTTAAAATATTATAAAAGAAACCTTGGCTTAGGACCATGAAGAATAAGCCATTTTCTTTCAAATATTCATTCATTCATTCATTCATTCAGGGATTCATTCATTCATTCAGACCAGGAATGGTGTCATAATTTAACCCCGTGAACCTGGGACGTGAGATTTATCTGCCTCTGTGAATTCTTGAACTTTGAGCATCCTTTCTCCATCTCTGCCCCACTCTTCCTTCCTTGGCCCGAGGGTACCTCACACTAACTCAGGCTGCTTCCTGTTCTGCTCCCAGTGTTTGTCATCAGCTGGAACTCAGACATAGTTCTGTGCACATTTGTAAAAGTTACAGTCCTTGCTCTTTATGGCCCTTTTATTCTAAGGTTCCCAGCAAAAGCTGTAGCCCAGGTGTAAGAAACAGACAAACAAACCTGTAGGTCTGGGAATTCCAAAGCAGGGAGAAACGGGGGGTGAACCTGGATGCAGATGTTGAGCTGGGACTGAATGAGGGACATTGGTAGTTTGTTCTTCTGGTGCCCTAACACAGTCCCACTCACAGGACTGATTTCATTACTTTCTGTTAATATTAGAAAAAAATGGAAAAAAGAAAGAGGATCTAGGTCGAAGAGCAGCACACATAAGGAGGTTGTTATAGATGCTTATCTCTCACAATCGTGATATATGTGAGTGCTGAGTATATGCATATATATAATATATATAAAGAAGAATTCTCTAGGAAGTAGGCGGTATTTGGGATAATGAGAAAGCTCTGTGTGGATGAAGTACAGCATTTGGGAGAGATGTGTGCATCTTTAAATGGGTGGAGGAGCTGAGCTAAATGGTATTTTGATATCAAATAACCAGGGAATAAATGTCTACAATTATTCACCTTTATCTGCTGAATTTCACAGAGAGCTCTGTTGCCCCACAGTCTTTATATTATAAAACTCCCAGTTTGCTTTCTTTTTCATTTGTTGTGTTTCAAGAGCTAGCCTCCAACCCACTGTGTAGCCCAGGTTACCCTCCACCTTACAGTCTGTCAGCCTCAGCCTTATTTTATTTTTGCCATCTTTCTTCAGTTTCTCTTTTATAAGCACAGAGATTTTTTTTAAAAAAATTATCACATATGCTTAAGGAATGATTTAAGAGAATTTTCCTACCGATGGTAGAGTTGAAAGGGAATGTGTGGTTGGAATAAGATGGTAGCAGTGGAATTAAAAATACGAGGGAAAAGCAGACTCGGTTGGCCTTACCCATCTCACTCTCCACAATGAAACTGTGCTGGGTCAGTGAGAGGATAGAGCCAACTCTTCCCGTGTCCAAGCCTGTCTGTCTGTCCTTCCATACTCTTCCAGCTGTTCATCATGAATGTTGGTTGGCTCCTTGCATAGAAAGAATTCTTAAAACGGACAAGCTCGCCCTTGCTCTCTGGAGCTTGGCTTTTTAGCATCAAATCTCGTGAATTCTAATTGCTTTTCTTTCCGCTGAAGACATTTGAGATGTATTGAAATTCCTTTTTGGTTATAGAAACAAAGTCAAGTAAAAGACATCCCTCAGGTGAACACAGGACTTCGGCTGGTCGCTTGTTTGTTAGTTTATTTATTTATTTTTTTATTATGTTTGCACTTCTTTACTTTTCCAGTCTGACTGTCACTGGAAATGAAAATGATATTTTTTTCTTTGGGGATGTGGTCTACACACGGGACACTGTTCACAGTTCTAAGTGGCAGAAGGGGACACTCTTGACAAATTTTGGCATTGGGACCCATTCGCCTGGAATTCTTATATGACTTATCTAGGATGTGAGTCAGGCAGATATTAAAATTAAAATTTTTTAAGAGTTTTGATGTGCATCCAGTGTGTTGGTGCCTTGACTGTGTAGCTGGTGGCTTCCTGCTTCCCTTGGTATTGCTTGAGTGGCCCCCAAAAACAGTTTTAACCAAGGTCCTAATATTTTTTCCCAGTGCTGAGACTCAAACCCAAAGTCTCATTCAGTTCAAGCAAGGGCCCTCTCACTGAACCACATTTCCAGGTCATAATTGCTAATTAAGAATATTCATCATGATTCTGAACAACTTCTATATTTTTAGTAGATAGGCATGTGTAACTTAGTGTGAAACTCATCACCTCTAATGACAGTTACTCAAGGCCACTCAACATCACTGCCATTCCTCCTGAGCAAGTTTGAGGAGCTCTGCTTGTATCCTGGAGTTCCGGTTCATTCTGGCTTTGGCCACTCAGAAACTGCTGTGGGGCTTCAGTTACTCCTCGATTTTGGGTGCTGGCTAGCATTCTTGTGACTTTGTTAGCATTCATGTTGCTTTGTTAGTGTTTTTGTGGCTTTAGTAGTGTTCATGTGGCTTTCCTAGTGTTCTTGTGGCTTTGTTAGCTGAATATGGCTTTGGTAGTGTTTTGTGGCTTTGCTAGTGTTCTTGTGTCTTTAGTACCATTCATGTGGCTTTGTTAGTGTTCTTGTGGCTTTGCTAGTGTTCTTGTGGCTTTGCTAGTGTTCTTGTAGCTTTGCTAGTGTTCTCGTGGCTTTGCTAGTGTTCTCGTGGCTTTGCTGGCATCCTTTGACATTTCTCGTTTTTCATGTCTTTGCTAGTGTTCTTGAAGCTTTCAGTGGAAAACATGAAGGTGCCTCTTCCAGCATTTCTGAGGCACTACAGTTTGCCACTATTTGTGGTAGTTTAGGATATAAAGACAACAAAGACACAATATTCATTTTTAATGTTTTATTTCATGTGTATGTATGAGTACCTTCATGCATGACTTGCACCTTGTATGTGCCTGGTACTGATGGACAGCAGAAGATTATGTCATATCCCTTGAACTGGAGTTACTGGTGGCTGTGAGCCTCCATGTGGGTGCTGGAAAATGAACCTGGATTCTCTGGAAGAACAGCCAGTGCTCTAACCACTGAGCCATCACTGCATCCCCTAGACTCGGGGTTAGGCAGTTAGTGGATTTCCTGTGGGTGTTGTCCTCAACCAGGAGAGCCATGTGAAAATAATTCCACAACACTGACTAGGTCAGAAGAGGCTACCCAGGGGTAGTGACCTTTGAATTAGGTTCTCAAGGACAGGTCTGTTACAAGAGACAGGACATTCCTGTAAAAAGAAAAATGTAAAAAATGAGAGTTCAGGAGTCAAAAGTTAGACAGAAGTCGGGAGGAAGTATGTGTGCTAGCAGGGACCTGTGCAGGCCAGAGAGCCTGACAAGGGTGAGACACAGACTTGCAAGAGGCTTCAGCCTGTCTCCCAGCAAACTTCCTGGATTTCCTCAGCCTGGGCACTGCAAGGTGCTGGCCTGGGGCTCCATGAACAACTCTGCACTTTGGAAGTTTAGTTTTGGGGCAGCATGGTGGTTAATCTGAAGGCAAAGAGTACTGGCAACGGAGTGGGAACCACAGACAGGACAGACAGGACTGAAAGGGGGCTCAGCCCTGGTGTTATGACACATGATCCAGGACAGGAGGATAAAGAATTTGAGGCTAGCCTGATTTGCATGCAGACACTAATTTTTAGGTTTTCATTATCTTTTCTGTGTGTGTGGTTTTGTGTGTGTGTGTGTGTGTGTGTGTTTTGATGTGGGTGGGTGCACATACACCTCAGTGCTCATGCATGTAGAGGCTCAGAGTTGTCAGGTATCATCCTCATTTTTCCACCTTATTCTTTAAGACAGAGTCTGTTAATCAAACTCAGACTCCACTGATGTGACTACTCTTATTCGTCAGCTTCCTCTGGGGATTCTGTCTTTATCTTCTGTGATGGTTTGTCTATGCTCGGCCCTGGGAGTGACACTATTAGAAGATGTGGCCCTGTTAGAGTCAATGTAGCCTTGTTGGAGTAGGTGTGTCACTGTGGGTGTGGGCTTTAAGACCCTCATCCTAGCTGCCTGGAAGCCAGTATTCTGCTAGCAGCCTGCAGATGAAGATGTAGAAACCTCAGCTCCTCCTGTGCCATGTCTGCCTGGATGCTGCCATGCGCCCACCTTGATGATAATGGACTGAGCCTCTGAACCTGTAAGCCAGCCCCACTTAAATATTGTTTTTTATAAGAGATGCCTTAGTCATAGTGTCTGCTCACAGCAGTGAAACCCTAAGTAAGACATCTTCCAAGGCTGGAATTACAGGCAGCAGCCATGCCAACCTGGCATTTATGTGGTTCTGAGGATCTAAGGTGGCAACTGTTTTAACCACTGAGTCATCTCCACAGCCCCCATCCTTAACACTATGAAAAGCATTTCCATTTGTAATAATGATTCTTCTCTTAATGTAACTTTAGTGACTTCAAAGTAATTTTTAAATGGACACATAATAAAAACGCCAAGTTCTTCCCTTAAATCATTATTTCTAAGTTTTATAAGTGACTTTCTAGTTAATGAATTTTAATACAATTATTTAAAGTTATTTTCCCATGCTAGACAGTTAAGTAAAATTAATGAGTTAAATCAAACTTGACATTAAGATCGTAATGCTGTTTACTACTGCATTGTGGTTCAGGAAACGAGGAAGTGCATGCTTTAGAGTTTAGCGAGCGAGATCGACAGTGAGGGATAATTTCGATGGACTTGGTAAAGATTTGCTTTAGAAGAATCAAAGGATAAATTAGACTACAGTTATTCCAGGTTTCTAGTTCAGAAGACTCACACCTGGTAAGTGGTATTACCACAAGCCAAGGAAAACAGAGCATAGCAAACCCAGGTTCTGCAGAGAAGGAGCTCTGTTGAGCACTTGCTTGCTGAAGTTGAAACACTACACTGCAAAATCCAGGCAGCACACAGCGGGAAGGAATGTGTGCTATGGAGGCAGGAGACTCAGAAAGTCAAGGCCTAGATTGGAGAGCAGTTCATCCAGTCAGGGCTCAGCAGGCTTCTGAAAGGTCTTAGAGGAGGCAAGTGGTTAAGAAGGCAGGGAGGAGAATTCTGGGAAAAGCAGCACTCCTGTGCACATGCAGAGCCTCTGAGAAGGAGAGAGCCTCTGCCAAGGCTTCTCAGGAAAGAACTCTGCATCCCCAGTTTTCAGCACTGCCTGACCCATGACCTCTTCCATCATTCTGGAATGAAATATATGAATTATGTAACCTCCTAAACTATCTCATGTCACAGTCAGTCCCATGCAATACAAAGGAAAACCCAGAAGAGTGCATGTTTTACATAATGCGTATTTCGATATAACTCTGAGTTGTGGTGGTTTGAAGGGATCACATGGGACCTCTGAGGGGAGAAATCACCACTCATGGGGGGTGCTAGCAATAGAGATGCCGTGCGAGCCGTGCTGCCAAGGATCTGAGTTTGCAGGGTGGTGATGATGGCTTTCTTGGCTGTCATGTTAGCCACATCTGGAATGAACTACAATCCAGAGATGGAGGGCGTGCCTGTGAGATTTTCTGCCTGGTTGGAAGTGGGTAAATCCACTTCTAGTCTGGACCTTTGAGGTGGGAAGACACATGCAGTGACCTGGATCTTAAGGCAAGAAATCACAGCTTTAATCTAGGCTGCACCTTCTGCTTTGAGTCTGTATAAGAGATGGAAGAACAAAACTTTTGCTCTTTGCCTGCATGTTCTCTCCTTGGTGGCAAGGACTAGTGCCACAATCACTGGCACTAGTCTGTGATTCCAGCATCTATGAAAGAACAGCTGAGACATCCAGCCTCCTGGATTGAGCAAGCCAGTGAGCAGCACCCCTCCATGACCTCTGCATCAGCTCCTGCTTCTACATTCCAGCTCTGTTTGAGTTCCTGTCCTGATTTCCTCTGATGACGGACAGTGATATAGAAGTGTAAGCCAAATAAACCCTTTCCTCTCCGAATTGCTTTTTGGTCATGGTGTTTCATCACAGTGATAGAAATCCTAATTAAGACTGACTATTTGACAAGATAAAGTATGGTCTTTCCACTTACTATCTGATTGCTTGGCTGGAAAGTTACAAGTGAACAAAAGAAAGCAACAACGTAACACTTCGTACTTACGTCTAAAACCAAAATCAAGGGACTGAAGAGATCACTCAGCCAGTAAAGTGCTTGCTGCATAAACATGAGGACCTGAGTTCAGATCCCCAGCATCCAGATAAAAATCCAGCCGTGATAGCACATGCATGCACTGGGGAGGTGGACAATGGAGGGTCTCTGGGCTTTTAATAGAGGGCCAGACTTGCAGAACCTGTGAGCTCCAGCTGAAGTGAGACACCATGTCAAAAACCAAGATGGAGAACAATTAGAAGACCCAGGCGTTGACTCCTGGGCCCCGCGTGTAGTCATACTCACTTGCATACACGTATATGAATAGTGCAAGTGTATGTGTCTCTCTCTCTCTCTCTCTCACACACACACACACACCAACACTCCAACCTAGGAAAGCTGTTAGTCTTAATAGTTCTGTACAAATTTCCTCCTGCAGTCCAGCAGGTGTTTGAAAAGCAGGCATGAGTTGGGGACATTCTTTCTTGTGCAGACTGTCTACCATAACTGGCCGGACCAGTTAAATCCTTCTCATTTTAGTGTGTAGAAAATTCTTTCCTGCATTCCAGAACACTCCCTGTGAAGTGACAGTTCAGGGGAGAAGCGTGAGATCACTCCTTCAGAGGTTCCTCCCTAATTCTTCATGGCCGGCGTTCTGGCTACCCAAGACGTGGGGGAAACGGGAACAGTGTGGGCTGACCTCTGTCAAACGGTCGGGTCCTTGACGTGCCCCGGGCCACTGTTAGTTGCTGTTATCCTTTCCTTTTCAGACTGGTTCTCCTTTAACTCATTGTGCCCAGGCACGGTGGGTGCCATTCCCCTTGGCATTGGTAGTCACTACTTCTAGCTCATTACTGAATGAAGTCTGTCCTCTAGTCTTCTGTCAGCTCCTGCTTGTGTCTACCTGGCTCAAGCTTGCCTTCTGTTTCTTCCCCACTAGAATATTTATGAGACACGATATGACAAACTCTAAGATGCTGGAACTATAAGGTCTATCATTGTAGTGGCCAACTCCCGAGGGCAGGGTAGGGGTGTGGTGGAGGAGGGTGGTAGGTATATCATTATGGTAACCCATGCCTGAGTGTGGGGTGTTAAGCTAGGCCAGGTTTGGCTTTGCTAAATAAGGATAAAATGAGGAACATCTCTGCTCATGGTTTTTGTTATTGTCTGTATTTTGAGACAGGGTCTCTCTGTGTAGCCCTGGCTGTCCCAGAGCTCTCTATGTAGACAAGCTGGCCCGGAACCCAGAGAGATCCAGCCATTTCTGTTGGAATTGAAGGTGTGTTCCACTACACCCAACTGAATAGGCTAGTGTCTCTTTAAGTGAGTTTCTGCTGTGGATGTTCTTCCTATCTCTGTCTTCATCTCCCATTACACTCGGTTGGTCAGTTTGTCCCTTGACCATTCTGCTTTCACTTATTCAGGAGGAATGACAGATTTGTGGTTGGTAATCCCGGGGTTTTGTGGTCTGGTTGAAAGAGAAGAACTGGAGTCAGCTTTCTGGGAACTTTTAAAATGTCATACTGCTGCTCCTCTTCCCCAAACTTGAAGCTGGACTGGATTGTGAAATATTTCAATGCAGTGACATTTAGAAGACAGGGCCAAGACCACTGTTTGTCTGCCTGCTTTCATTGGTCAGAAGCGTGTGGTGACTTTTAATGTGCTGAAGATTCTAGGCTTGTTATTCATTCAGAGGCACCCATAGATGGAGAATAATAGCAAAAGGCATTTGGAAATTCATTGTATAGATGGGTTTGTGTGTGTGTGTGTGTGGTATGTATGAGTGTGTTAGTCTTGTGAGAGTGTTTTGAGTGTGAGTGTGTGAGAATGTTAGGTTGTGTGTGTTAGTGTGTGAGAGTATATGTGAGTGAGTGTATTAGTGTATATGAGTGTGAGTGACTGTGAGTGTGTGAGTGTATATGTATATGTGTGAGTGTATTAATGTATATGAGTGTGAGTGTCTGTGTGAGAGTGTGTGAGTTTGTGTGAGTGTGTATGAGTGTGTGTGAGTTTGTGTGACTGACTGTGTGACAGCGTGTGTGAGTGTATGTGTGTGAGTTTGTGTGAGCTTGTGTGTGTGAGAGTGTGTGTGTGGGATCTGGTCTGTTCTATATGCCTATCTGCCTGTACATGTGAGCATGTGTGTGGAGACAAGAGGTTGATATATGCTGTCTCCCTTACTTACTCTACTTAAGTTTTTGAAACAGTCTTTCACTGAACCTGGGGCTCACCCTTTCAGCTGGACTGGCTAGTTGGGCCTTCACAGATCTTCCTGTCTCTACTTTCTTAGACTGAAACACCTCTTCAGGCTATAGATGGGCATATTTACATCCAAACTTAATTGCTTAATTGTGTGTGTGTGTGTGTGTGTGTATATATATATATATATATATATATATATATATATATATATATATATTTATATATATGAGCACACATGTGTATGTATAAACATATACACACACACACATATGCACACACACACATAACATTAGGAAAATGAGAGTGGTGTGGGGTTCCTGGCTTAAACCAGATATACCACATGGGGGATTGATTGTGGTTACAGCATCCAAGTTCACTTGAGTTGTCCAAAAGAACCCAGTGAGCATGAGGAGTCACTGTATTAAGAGCCTGGCGAGTTTTGCTTCCCCAGGGTTTCTTTCCTCCATAGCTGTCAGCTGCAGTGAGCCTTGGTTTATGTTTCTGTCGGCTTCAGAACTCAAGAGAAATTGTTACTTGATAAAATTGGCTTGTTGGCTTCTAATAGGAAAATGGGGACAGTGTTCCCACCATCCCTCCATGTGTCCTGTGGACAGAAGTCAGCCCCAGTCGCTTGGGCTAAAGTGTGCTGTGGACTGTCTTCTCCTGTGACTTGTGCTGTCAAAGATCCTGTCCTAACAGTTCCCTGTGAATGCTTGAGGTTGGTTCTAGGGATCTGATGCTTTTATTCTGCATGTAGCTTTCCCTTTGTGTAGCAGAACACGAGCCTCTGAAGTCTGAAGTCACACGGCCAACTCAACTTTTCAATTGGAAATTTCCTTCTGTGTACAAGAAAGGCTAAGCAGGTTTCTATGGCTATTTGGATACATGTTCAGAACGACCAGAGTTTTATCTTCACATACTTTCACCTGATACTTTCTTGTTGTTTTGTCTGTTTTTAAAGACTAACTTACTAAAGCCAAGAGTGGATCCTAGCTCGTTTCTCTCTCTAGGCAAGTGGACCTTTTGAAAAACAAAAAAAGATTCTGACTCAGTGCATACAAGAAGAAAGGATTAATTAAACCTCCCTTCTCTGTTGAGGTCCAGGAAGGATGGACATGGGAGGACAGGAGGACACAGGAAGGAATGCTTCCTAGACAGGAGAGGCCATGTCTGTGCTTTAGGCACAGAAGCTCGCCTGGTCAGGCAGTTGGATGGGATGATCCTGCTGTCGCTCTGCACTGAGGAAGAGAACGGGTTTTCTCCATGTGGTTAAGCAGGCAGACGCACAGTGGTATTAGACCAGGGCATAAGACTCATCCTGTAAGAGCCACATGTCAATGCTCGGGGTTTCTGCATCTGTGAAAACGGTAGCTCCTGCTAAGTCAACACAGTTCTGGTCTGTACATAAACTGTGGGAGAAGCTGGATGTGAATAAAGCATCTTTTCCAAAACCACAGTGGGCTGCATTGTCCACAGGCTAGAGCTGGCTGCCACCCTAGATATACTTTGTCCTCTGTCTGTCTGTCTGTCTGTCTGTCTCTCTCTCTCTCTCTCTCTTTCTCTCTTTCTCCCCTCTCTCATTACACACATGCACACATGCACATACACATACAAACACAAGTGCACACACACACAATACACGCGCACATGCATACATATGTATAAACACAAATGCACACATACACAAACATGCACATGCGTACACACAGACAAACACAAAAGCACACATACACAAAAACATGCACATGCATACACACGAACACAAATGCACATGCATACACACATACAAATGCACACATACACAAACACACATATGCACACAAAAGTGCACACATACATGAACACATGTGCAAGCACACACAAATACATAAAACACACGTACAAGCATACACTTATACACAGACACATACTCTCTATGACTTTGTGTTTAACAAGGACAGTGGAGAATGAACAGTGAGAATCAGGGTCCAGGAATGTTGGAGGGCTACATACCTTAAACATGATGACAAGACACAGCTAACCTAGGAGGATGGTATGTGGGGCGTGGATGTACATCTGGCCAGAAAATACTTACTCACACTAAATGGGCTTTCGGGTCCTAATAATTCCCTACTTACTTGTTACATAAGCTGGCTCTCTGTGGGAAGGGGCCCCCACTGTGAGCTCTGCCTTACTGTGTGGAGAGGAGCCTTGCTTCACTCTCTGGCATTGGTAATGCTTCACCTGAAACAAGATCTCAAAAACAGAAGAAAAAACCCAAACCCTGTCATGGTTTTTAGAATTCCCTGTCAGATTGAGATGGGAGTGGGAAAAGACTGCTAACTTGGGTTCCCCTCTTCTCCTGTGCCTCCCCACGCCAGCCATCTGCTTCTTCTACCTTTATCTGAGGCCAGAATGGTCCCAGCAGTTGTTTCTTCGATAGGACCCATACCTGCAGGATTCTGGATTTCTGGGGTGGTTTTCTGTACTCACCCCGGCCCTCCATAGACTTCTACTTCGCTGATCTTCCGCACGGCATAGCTCCCTTATCTTTCTGGCGCTGGCCCTGCCTGGAACAAATTTCTGTAATTCGGAGGCTTCAGAGAAAAGGGAAATTAGAGAAGAGTGGCCAACTTTAGATAAGTTTTCAAAAACAAACTTGTTTTCCTCTCATGAGAATTTAAAGGAAGAAGATGAAGTTCGGAAAGAGGAAGAAAATGGGTCTTTACTTTGTTTAATAAAATGCAAATTTTTAGACATGTAGGGACTACTGATAAACCAGCAGAGGTATGAAATAAGTTTCTGAAAACATTTCTTCACTATAACACCCATTTTAAAAAGCATTCCTGTGTATAACTACGTACGATTCTGCCACATGCATATATTTAATATTTATTCATGTTCTGGCCGTGGTGGTGCCCATCCTCTATCCTTGCACTTAGTAGGTCGAAGGTTAATAGCATCATGCATTCCAGGCAGGTAGGGCTACAAAGTGAGATTTTTGTCATTTTAAAAAAGTTACATACATGAAGAATTTAAAATTCTCAGTATTTACCGGTACCTAATGCCTGAGCCAGACCAGGGGAGGCTGAGATTATCTCAGGCACTGGTCCTCAGCCTTCCCAACGCTGAGACCCTTTAATACAGTTCCTCCTGTTGTGACTCCCCAGCCATAAAATTACTTTTGTTGCTACTTTCTAACTGCAACCTTTGCTACTGTTACGAATCAGAATGTAAACATCTGTGTTTTGCAGGGGTCTTAGGTTATCCTTGTGAAAGGGTTGTTCCACCTCAAAGGGGCTACAACCCACCAGTTGAAAACCACCGGATCAAACGTTTTTCAAATTTCAAGTAGTTCAAAACCAAATACTGAAGGTAACTGTCTTTTAAGTCCATCGGATATCAGGGACAGATCACTTACGCCTGCTGAGATGGGTCTTTTTTGTTTGTTTGTTTGTTTTTAAGTTGTACTCACCCTTGGTTCACAGGCTCTACAGTCTCTTTCCGCTCTTAAAAATGTGGATAGTTTCTGTCTTCAATGACTTGTTTGCAAAAGTTCAGCCTCTTTCATTATTATTGAACTTGGAAGGTTCTTTCTGCAAGTTGGACACAAGCAACCTTTTCATCTTTGACTATTTACAATGTTTCCCAGTCTTTTTCTCAGTGTCCTTAAAAGAACAGAAAAATTAAAGTGTATTTAAAGAAGGGTCTGCACTACCTTGTGCTTGAAATCTTTGCTCTCAAGGTCACAAAGTAGTTTTTTGTTATTGCTCCTTCGCTTTTTGTCGGGTTCTCACTCTGTAGCCCAGGCTGGCCTAGAATCCTAGATCCTCATGCCTTAGCCTTCTGATTGTGGAAGTTAAAAACATGCTCTACCAGGCTCAGCTTAGACGCTTTCCAAGACTTTAGTTTATATTGTTATGGCTGTTTCTTGTCATTTCTGTATTCATGCATTGTGTGTGGTGTCCTTGTGTGTATGTGTGTATATGTGTATGCATGTGCCTATACACATACATGTGTGTACATGTAGAGTCCCAAAGTTGATGCACGGACCCCTCTACAGTCACTTTTTCTATCTTACCACTTGAAGCTGGGTCTTCTGGTCAACCCCGAGCCTCTATGGCTAAGCTTTCCTTGGCCAGTGTGTTCCACAGAACTCCCACTTGTAGCTTCCCAGGCTGGAAATACAGCAGAGACACCACACCTGCCTGGTTTTTGCTGAGTCTCCAGGCTTAGAACTTAGGTTTTCTAGTTTGTGCAGGAAGCACGTAACCACTGAGCAATCTTCCCCTCCCAAGCCCTCTGGTCTATTTCAAACTCATTTTTTTCTTTTTTAAATATGGTGTCAAGCCTTATGTTCTAGATAGTTTGCTTTTTTTTAATGTTGGCTTTGTATATGAATATTCAGTTGTTCCAACAATATTTATTGAAAAGATAGCATCCCCACCCCTCACTCCGCCTTGCAGCTTTGCTCAGGTGTGCATCTTCTATTAATATACGAGTTTTTTGCAGGGCAGTGGTGTCCTGCCTCGTGGCTGCAACACGCATGTTCACAGCTGCTTTGACTGTTCAGGATCTCATTTTTCATATGAACTGTAGGGAGCATCATATTTCTTTGCAGAAAGGCTGCTGGGAGTTTGATAGAGATCACATTAAATCTGTTCATCTTTTTGGAAATAATTGACATGTTAAGATGTTTGGGTCTTCCAATGGGAAGAAAGTACATCTATCCAACAATTTGGTATAAAAGGCTTGCCCATTTTCCTAGACTTGTTCTTGTAGGCAACTCACATTTTTTGGGTGCTGTTTTAAATGCTATTTTGTTTAAATTCTGCTTTCTGGTTGCTTATTATGGTTAACATAGATAGATGATTCCTTTTTACATATGGTTAGCATATCTCAACATTTTGCTAAACCCACTTTTTAAAAAAAATTTATTTATTTATGTGTATGAGCCCTCTTTTGCATGTATGCCCTCATGACAGAAGAGAACATCAGAAAGAAGGCATTAGATATCATTATAGATGGTTGGAGCAGTTGCTGGGAATTTAACTCAGGACCTCTGGATGAGCAGATAGTGCTCTAACCATTTAGCTACCTCTCCAGCCTTTACATTTAGTTTTTTTTTTCTTCTTAGTTCTGTTTTAGAGGACCTTTTTATGAACTTGATCATGATATCCACAAAAAGAAAAACAGTTTGTTTTTTTTGTATTCCAGTGTGGTTGCCTTTTCTTTTTCTTGCCTGTTCCCACTAGAATGTTTAGTGGGTCTTAAGTGCAGGTGCTGAGAGAGGAAAAAAAAAATTATCTTTCCTCATTAGACACAGTGTGGCCATTCCCCAGCTACACTCCCTCACAGGTTGAGGTTGTGACAAGAGTTGTTCTTGTAGGTGTTATATTTTGTCAAATACCTTTCTGGGGCACCTATTTCAATAATCTTGATACACAAGATGTTTTCAATCTGTTAATATGATGAGTCACACTGATTATTATTTAAATTACCCTTGTCTCAGAATTAATCACATTTGGCTGTGACATGTTGTATTTTTTACATACATTGTTGGATTTGACTTGCTAAAGCCTCAGAGTATTTTCTTCTTTACACACAGGGAGCCCTGGCCTGCGTTTTTCTTTCCTTCTCTTTTCTCGTTTCAGAATTTGAGTAATGCTGGCTCACAGTATTCCCCAAGCTTCACTTTTCTGTAACTCTGTGAGGAGTTGGCATTGTTTCTTCCTTAATGTTTGTTGTTGGAGTCCTCTAATAAAGCCATCTGGATCTTGAAGTTCCTGTGGAGAAAGGATTGTATATAGAAATACACATTTTTTTAATTAGGTGTAGGGCTTTACAAAGTGTCCATTTCTTCTTCTTCCTGTTAGGTTTGATCTTTATCACTTATGCCTAAATTATTGAACTTGCTGGCATAAGGATATCTGTAATATTTTTATACTTTTATTTAAAAGTCTGTAAAGTCTATAAGTTAAGTTCTAGTGCTCTATAACACAGTGAGGAAGCTGTCTGTGTCTGAGTAGCTGGAAGAAAGGCTTGCAAAGATTCCTAGTACACAAAAGTCACAAACATTTGATGGGGCCAGTATGACAGTTACTCTGATGCGATTGATAAACACTGAATCAAATCCTGTGCTCTGTGTCAGCTGCTGTAGGGTAAGACTGTAGCCTCAGCTATCCAGACAGCTGAGGCAGGAGGATCATGTAAGTATCACAGTATGAAAACAGCTTGGGAAAACAGCCAGACCTTTTCTCAAAACAAGCAGCAAACAAGCAAACCATAGCCCCAGAAATATGTACATCACTATGTCTTAAAACATTAAAGTATTAAGGTAATTGAAAAAAAAAATCCTTATAAAGCCCTACAATAGGATGGGTCTTTATCTCCCTTGCAGGTCTTCCTGGTCTTATCATACTTTGTTATTAGCCGTTTTCAATGTTAAAGCAGCCTTAAGAAATTTAAATAAGAAAAAGATTCTGCTCTACCTCACCGATGCCCTTTGTTCCTTTATATGGTCACATTTTTCTTCTACTTGAGGAACCTGCAGTAAAAGTTTTTATAGGGGAAATCTTTTGCTGCATAGTATGTTATAATTTTATATTTTAAAAATGTGTATTGCCTTCCTCGGTTTTGAAAGCTATCTCACTGGGTATATACTTCTGAGTTGACCTATAATTTTTTTTTTCATACTTAAAAAATGCTGTCCCATTGTCTTTGGGGTTCCATTGTTTTTGAACACAGACAGACGACTGGCACTCCCTTCTTTGTCTCTTTGTGTGTATGTTTTTGAGCTTTCCTGTGATGGTGTGATTTGTTCATCACCGGACCAAACAACGTGATGTACTGCTTATGATGTGTCTTGTGTGGCTCAACTTCCAGTTTCCTTCTTTTTCCACCACCTCTTTCAATTCTCTAACAGTGTGTAGCCCTATAGCCCAGGCTAGCCTTAAGCTCAGTGCCATCCTGCCTCTGACTCTATTGTGCAGGATTCCATGGGTATACCTTCACACATTTTTCGTGCCTTAATCATGGGTATATTTAGTGTCTACATCTGTGGTTTTGGTTTGCTTGGGATTTCAACTTTTTGTCTGAATATTTAAGGTGTTAGTCTTCTTTCTAGCAACTTGAGGTACAGAATAAAGCTGTACCTGATTTTAGTCCCCTTGTCTGGTTTGTCATCAGTGCCGTGTTTTAGGTCTATTTGAATTGCATTTTCTCTTCACATTCGCCTGCTTTTTTGAATGCCTGGTGATTTTCTAAGTGAAATATGTCTTGTTGGGGTATACATCCTTTTGTTTTTCTGTAAACGTGTTTGAGTTTCCATGTGGTACTTGAAATGGTTGGGTTCTTCCATGGCTCACAGCAGAATACAAGCAGCCTTTAGACTCAGCACCTTTCCTGCCATTGACATAGCCCTGTGCCGCTTCGTGCCTGGTCCTAGGAATCCTCCTCATCTTTGCCACTGAGATCAGTTGCAAGACTGTTTTCAGCTGAAGACTGCAGGGGGCGGCACCTTCTGAGTGTCTCCAGAGAGTGTCTCTGTTGTGGGTTCACCTAACGTGAAGATGTATACTTTCCTGATTCCTAGCTCCATCTTCTAAACTCAAGTTTTCCAGCAGCCTTGACCATTCTCCTGTTCCTGAACCATGAGCTGGCAGCTTTCTCTGCACATTGAGCTGAGGTCATTACAGGACCCTCTCTTACATTTCCTGTCTCTGTGAGACTTCTGGTTTTAGTTTCCTGACATTCAGTAGTTTAAGAATCACTTTATAAGTTTGTGTTGTGATGTGTGTGTGTATGTGTGTGACAGAGAGAGACATTCAACACACACACACACACACACACACACACACACACACACAGAGAGAGAGAGAGAGAGAGAGAGAGAGAGAGAGAGAGAGAGAGAGATATTGATTGATTCAGAGGCTCCATCTGGCGTAGAAATAGACACATTTATTAGACTACCTGGCATCATCCTCTTGGTCACAGGCCCCCAGTCTGTTCCTGTCACCTGTTTTCTGGGCACTTCTGTGTAGCTGTTTCTGTTGATTTGTCTTCAGGTTCACTGGTCTTTGTTAATTATATCCAGAGAATGTTTTACTTCATATTTCATTTTTACATATGAAAATTTCATCTTTCTTAACTTCTGAGTTTTTCCTTTTTATGTTCCTGCCATCTTTGAAATCCATAGATAGTCAGAGCATCTGAACTGTATAGTTCTTTTAACACTTTGCTAACCCCGCATTCCCATGTCTTTTCTACTGACTGATTACCCTTTGGCTGTAGGTCACCTTTTCTTCTTGCTGTGTATTAGGTTTTGAAACATTTCAGGGGTTTAAGGGTTGGACTTCATAGTATTTCCTTAAAGATTGTGCAGCTGTATTTTCATAGATAATTATTTAAGGATTTTTTTTTTTAAAGGAGGTGGGTGGGTACATTTTAGAAAGTACTGTGGGTGAGGCAAATTATGCCCTACTAATAACACATGTGACCTCCCATGTTCCCACTGTGGGTCCTGGGTGTTGGGTCACATCTCTTTACAGTAGTCGGTATGACTTTCACTACTTAGTCATGGAAGAGAACAGAAGCTTATGGTACCTGGTGCACTGTAATATGTAATATTACCAATGTGGTAATCAGTATACTAGTATCATCATATATATATATATATATATATATATATATATATATATGCCAATATGATAATACATACACCACCACTATTGTAGTTTGTATACCAACATGGTGATATGTATACAAGTGTGGAAATACACACACCAATATTATAACATATATACCAGTGTGGTAATATATATGCCAGTATTTCAACACTCATATTAGCATGCATCCATGTTCTTCGCTCTCCATTAAGAGCTCTTGAGATTTTTATTATTCCCTGGCTCTTTCCGCATCAATTTCTTCTGACCTGATCCTGTGAACATGCAGTCCACGCAACTCCCACTAGGATTCCGTGAGTCCATCTGCCAATTTCAAGCTATTTCTCTCCAGTGTTCTGGCATTACTAATGCTCTGACCAGCAAATTCTTGTTGGTTTACCTTCCCCAAGATTTGATCTCTGGGTCTTCACCTATTTAGATGATGGTATCTGGACAGGATGCCCTTCTGTGTTCTGGAAACAGCCTCGGTGACGCAGAAAGCCACCTCTCTCTGTGATGCTCATTCTATGGGTTTGCTTGCCCTATGCCATTGTTGCTCTGTATTACCTGATGGCAGGTTTTACAATGATCGTTTCCTTCATTTGATCCTTTTCTAGTCCTTTTCAATATGTGTTTGAGACGGTTATCTTGGATTCTGTGTCTCTGCTGAGAGTAGAAACAGGAGCTCGGGTGCCGCGTTTACACATCTGCCCATGTGACCATCAGCAGTATTTACTCTGGTTTTCTTTGCTCATTAAGATTATGGTTCGGGACCCCTGGACTCTTTTGTTCATGGATACGTTATGAACACCTCAAGCAGGGTCTGAGGTCTCGAAATGAGTAGTTGGTGTTGAAAAGCATTCATGAGCACCCAAGAAATCTTCCTTAACCTAACTGTCAGCATCGTGTTGCAGCCAGTAATTTCTTGTGAAGCATTTCACCTCTTTGCATCTGATCTGAGTTCACCCTCATTCACAGGTCACCTCAGAGAGACTTGGCACAAACTTCATTTTTCTCTTTTCTGGTATTATTAAGCAGGAGTGTGTGCTGCTCGCCGAGAGAGTTGAAGCTAAGTAGACAGACTGTCTCATCCTGCATCTTTGTATCTTAAGCTGTCCACGTAAAGGTGATTATTTATTTTTATTGATTTGTGGCCTTCATGAAATACCATCAGATTCATTGATAGACACATTTTCAAATTACCATCCATGCAGCTACAGAGATGGCTCAGTGGTTAAGAGCATTGGTTCTTGCAGAAGACCCTGGTTTGGTTCCCACTATCTAGATGTTAGCTCTCAACTGCGACTAACTATGGTTCCAGGGGGATCTAACTCCCTCTTCTGACCTCCACAGGCACCAGGCATGCATGTAATACACTTATACACTTAAATACAGACAAAACACTCATACACAGAGTAAATACATCTGAAATTAAAAACAAGGATTTTCACCATCCACTCACATTCAGAGGAATGCGATGCATTCTTTCCTTATTTACAGACGCCCCTAAAATAATCTTAAATTAAGTCTGAGAGGAGTGGGAGGGAGGATCCCAAGTGCAGGAATGATCTTGCTAACAAAGGCAGCCACTCCTCTCTCCAGGGTGTGGCATTGAAGAACAATGTACCATTGTCTTGAAGTCTCTTGGCAACATCCACAGGACTGACAGTAAGGCTCTGAACCTGAAACTGGAAAGTAGTTACTGACTGTGATGGGCTAGGAGCTACTGGGCTGTTATCCTACTTGTGGGAGGTACCAGCATGTAGGTTAAAGCTAAAGTCAGCAGCATCTGGGAGAGCCTTTGGCCAGAGGTAGAGGTGTGAGGCAGCTGTGGATTACTGAGGGGTTTCCTAAAGCAGACAGAAACTGCCTGTTCTGCCCAGGTGGAATGACTCTTGTTGGGGGGTGACCAATCTGTTCACCTGGTGTGACTCATAGATAGGAGACCCTAGAGGTTCTGAGTGGTAAGAAATGTCCTGGGTGATAAGCCGTGTGTCAAGCAGACTGGAAAGACGGAAGATAGGATGAGTGTTTTAAAAACTATAAATTCTCTTCAAATCTTCTGCAGTGAAATTCCAGCAAGTAGGGCTCACCACCCCTGAACCCCCAAGGAAGTTTTTAGCAAGAGATATATTATGAACTTCTCAGTAACGTTTTAAGGCAGCTGGGTTAAACATAGCATAACAACTTTAGTAGAGTCGTACCGTCAAAGTGTTCACAGTGTCTACGGATGCCCCTAGATTCTGAATCTTCTGGCCCCTTCAATGAGGTGTAGCTTCTGCCAGGCGACTACGAAGCTGTGATATGTTACTGTAACAAATGTGCATTGGCTAACTAAGTCATTTGAAATGACATTGTTAATAATTAGTTTGGAGGTAGGAGAAGAAAAGACTGAGGGAAGGATAGGAGCTTGTCACTGAGCCAGTATTGTCACTGCTGATTGTTACAGATGTCCTCAGCTGGGGGAACCGGACCCAGCCATCTTTCCCTTCCAGATACTTTGTTCTGCAGATACTTCCTAGGGTTTGCTAGGTTGATGTGATGTGCTATATCTTCATGGAGTATGCACAAATAGGTTTCCAAATACAACAGGTCCCAACTTGTGGCTCCCTGTATCCCAGGGCTACAAGGGTATGTGCGAGTCTGGAAATTTACCTTTGGTTCAGAATGTTCTTTTCTATTACATTTTATGTTCTTTTGAAAGGTACGCTTTTCCTGTATAGGGTAATAAAAATTGTAAGGTTTATTTTATATGGTGTATGCGTGTGTGCGCAGATACAGGGAGAGAAAGACCAGAAGAGGGTGGCTAGTCTCCTGTTGCTAGATTTACAGGTGGTTGCTTGTGGCCTGCCATGGTGTCTGTAAGAACAGTACACTAACCCATCTCTGAAGCATCTGGGATAATACAATTTTAAAAAGAATTGATGAGAGAGCTAATTTCTCAAAGGGTTAATCAAATAGACATAAGTTTTCCAGCGATTATGAATTTTGAATCAGTGGATTAGTATCAGTACATTTACGGAACATGAGGAACACGACTGGTTTTCCCCACAAAGCATGTGATGTTTAAAGTCTTTCTAGAGACATACATATGCCTTTGCCGTTACTCTGTAATTAAAACAAATGAAAATGATCAGTCATTTATGTTTTATCATGATGAGCTCTCACTATGGAGTCTGGGCCTCAGTTGAGCGTACTGTCTTTTAGTCTCGGCCTCCTGAAAAGTTTAATTATAAGCATATGCTACTACTCAGGTTTCAGTGAGCCATTCAGTAGAATTCAGGGTCTGTGTATACCACCATTGTGTAGGTTGCTTGTTGGCTGAGAGGGTAGGGCTCTGAGATCCATCCTTGTTCCCATAGGCACACCTTATCTTCCCAGAGAAGAGTAGTCTTTAATGACTCCTGGGATTCAGTGCCCTCTTCTGGTCTCCATAGACACCTGCACAGACACATATGCATGCATGCGTGCACGCGCGTGCGCGCGTACACACACATACACACACACACACACACACACATACACACACACACACACACACATACACTAATAAATAATAAACCGTAAACAAACAAACCCCACCCTGCTTTCCAGAAACCAAAACAGCAAAGATGTGTGAGCAAGAGTCCTGGTAGCATTTCTCATTACTATTGTGGTAAATATTCTGATAAGCAAAATATTGGCATTTTTTTTCTTCAAAGAGGGTGTTAGAAAGGAGAATAAAAGCAGAAATGGCAAACTCTATGATATTTCTGGATCATTCATCAAAGTCAAACTATTAAATGGCAGCCATTTTTTAATATAATTGAAAGTAGATGCAGTGAAATGTGAAATCAACCATTAATCTCTTAAAACGCGTCTGAAGCTCAATGGATTGGTCATGCAGAGTCCACTCAGACATCATTGAGCCTCATGAAGAATTCTCACTGGGGGCAAAAAGTGACGGTGGCTGTGACGGTGATGTTGAGAGAGAATGTGGACAGAGAGCCGTAGAGGAAGGACGTTTCCTGGGATGGGCTCCTTCTTTCTGAAAGAAAAAGGCTTCGGTGGAGAAGGCAGGAAAGAAATAACTGTCCGCCATGGCATGACCTATTGACTAGGGATTTATGGTTTCCTGTCTGCTGTCAGGAATTAGATACTGGGCTACCAAAGCTGACTATCCTGGCATGTGGAGGAGCCTCGGGGATTCTGGTGACAAGAGGGTCCTGTGTGGTCAGTGTCAGCTAGTATGACATTACTTACGTGACTGTCTTCCGAGTGAGCTCATAGTACCTTGATTTGGAAAATCCACACCAGCCACAAGTGCTGAGTGTGCTTGGCTTGAGCCTTTCTTCACCTAGCCCCAAGGGGCATTATGAGAAGCCTAATATGAAGCTCACGCTCACATGCTTTGCTGTAGAGACATGTGAGGTTTATCAGTGTCCGCTGATATTTTGGATGAGCTGGGGTAGGTTTGGAAGGGGGACGGATTCCAAACCCCCTTGGGTATACTGCTGTCATTAACAGGAGAGTTCACGTTATCAGTGTTTGCAGGGAATAGCATTAATCTGTTCCTTTAGGTGAGATATACAAACATCATTTTTTTACATGTTTTATGTTATCTATGTTTTATGTAGGACTCACATGTCTGGGGTATTAGGCATGCTGCGTTGACCCAGTGTTAGATTGCTTTCATCATGTCGGAGTCAAAGCTTGCTTTCCTTTAAATAAAAATCTTCTTAATTTAAAAACAATTACAAAGTAATTATTTACAACTGTATTTAAAATTGTACGTATCTTCGGTGACTCTGTGCTGGTTGCTTTTCTCTTGCTGTGATCAAGTACCGTAACGAAAGCAACTTGGGTGAGGAAGGGTCTGTTTTGGCTCACAGCTCCAGAGCAGTTCCAACTCATCATGGCAGGAAGACACGGGTGTAGAGTCAGGGATCACATCAGTTCATCCGAACAGAGAAGGCAGAAAGAGAGAACAGGAAGCTGGAAGAGGTTATCAAACCTCAAAGCCTACCTCTGGGGGCTAACTCCTTCTCAAACAAAGCCCCATCTTCCACGATCATCACACAGCACCACCATCTGGGGACCAGGTGTTCAAACCCCCGAGCCAAAGTGGGACATTACCCATTTTAACTACCACGTTTTTAGTATATAGTTCTGAATTCACCTTAATTACATATTTTGATGAAGAAAATAACCCTCTTCATTTTTATGATAAAAATATTACTTTATCTTTTTTTTTTATGTGCTTTTTTTTTCCAGAAACATGTTAAGGTAAGAAAGAGGATCATCTCTAAGGTACCGATGTGGAACTGTTATTTCTTTTGTAAAATGAGGGAAGATTGTAAGTCACAAACTGCCTGAGAGACAGGCAGTCCGGGAAACAGCAGAACTTGCCATCTGCAGAACACCGTGTGGTTCCAGTTCTCAAAACATAGCTCTGCAACCTTGATCTTGCTTCTAACCCCCCAATGTCTTCTTTTTTTTTTTCTTATCTGTAAAATGTGCTGGCTTATGTGAAAACATGTGCTGTTTTCCTTTCTCTCTCTGGTTCTAGGATCACGGTTTCCCCAGAAACCCCGTTTGTGGAGTGCTCCAGCTTCAGACTGTGCATGTGTCAGGGGGATAGCCATGTCTCAGTTAGCCAAAGAAAATAAATGGAATACAGATGGTTATTGCCACAGGGAAGGATCCAGAAATAAAGCCATCATGGAGTGAGTCCATGTATGGAAAAAGGATGGTATGGAAGAGGCTTGATCAGGAAGGGCTAACCTGTCATCCTAAAGCCCGTTCACCGGTGCTGGGGTCAAATGTGCTCTTGTAGTTTGAAACTCTAGTTTGAAACTGAGCTGGTGTGAGTTTCCAGGAGAAGAAGACCATTCCCACTCAGGGAAAGTCTGTCAAGATGGACCAGAGAGCTTAGCTATCACCTCTGTACAAGAACGTCAATGTGAAAGGCAGGCAAAAAAAAACCCTAAATGACGGTCCTGGTGAGCTTGCTTGTGATGATGTCCAGTCAGCATGGGGTTTCTGGAGAGGAACAGGGGCAACAGACACACAGAAAAGGAAAAACAAGGGTACAACTTTTTCTCAACTCATTGATCATCAACGGTATAATAACGATATAATAGTTATAAATACAGGCTACATGTGTATTGAAAATGGCCGCATGTCATCGGATACATCACAGCACCACAGAGACAGACAGGGAGCTTGAGAATTGAGGTGAATCCTTGACTGTGGTCAGAATGACTTCAAACGACATCAGTGCTATCTGTACCAGGCCCCACAAATCACTTAATAAAAATGTACATCACGGTGTGCTTCAATCCCATACTGAAAACATGTAACTTACATTTGGAATAAAAATGGAAGGATGGATTAGCAGTCAGCAGTGCATACTGACAGTCTAGAGCAGTGGTTTTCAACCTTCCTAATTCTGAAACCCTTTAATACAGCCCCTCATGTTGTGTGACCCTGTACTCATAATATTATCTCAATTGTACTTTGTAACTGTCATTTTGCTACTGTTATGAATTGTCATGTAAATATATGACGGGCAGGGTATCTGATATTCAACCCCTATGAAATGCTCATTCAAACCCCAAAGGGATCATGACAAGTGGTTGGTAACCACTTGTCTAGAGAGACCAAGCTTGGTTTCAAGCACTCGTGTAGGGTTACTCTCAACCACTACCATCTCCAACAGAATCTTTTGGCTTTTACCCACACCTGCACATATATGTCAGATGTCACACACACACACACACACACACACACACACACACCTAAAAGACTGTAAGAAATAAACCTTTGCAATAAAAGGCTACCTTTAAAAATCAATCTAGATTACAAAGTGCAATGTCATTCCAGAAGCAAAAGAAAAAAAAAAAGCCATCATAGATGACCATAGATGACCAAGACTCAGATACCACTGACAGTGGGGAATAAATTAAAGGCTGAGAGTATGCCTTTTTTTTTTTTCTTGTGCCCACATTCTGTTTTATAGATTCTTTCCCAAGTATCTCCTACTTGGATGAAAAAAAATATATAGCTTTGGAGCCAGTGAACTACCATCACCAAAATGATTTTCTCCACATCGCTTTAATTTATCTTAAGGAGATAATGTGGTTAGAGTTACTTGTGAGACGGACAGAGCCTCACCCAAATCGATATACACGCCGAGCTTATAAATTGCATATTAGTTCGAACACAGGCAGAATATAAAGGGTTCACACTTGATGATTTACTTGGCCTGCTCCTGGTTTAGATGAATTGGCTGAACAGGGAGAAGTACCAATTGCCCTCTGTGACGACGTCCTTTGATGAGAGCAGCTGATCAGAAGTTTGTAGAAATGGACTCCTTCCTCTCCTTCCTTCTTTCCTTCCTTCCTTCCTTTCTGTTTTTACGGTCAACTTGTGTTCAAAGCTGTCTAAAATCTCAAAGCACATCTAATTATCGAAGTTCAAAGAAACGAAAGCAGAGGTAATTTGTTGTTTGTACTGAGTGCAGTGCTGGTGGGATTTACCATTTACTCTGTGTTCCCTCAGCTTCTTTGTAGTTAGTGGCAGCCAATCCCTGTTCCCCACCACTTTTAGCCCAAATAAGAGTGTTTTAGGAAATACGTTATAATTGGAGCACACTTTGTGCTAAGCAGAGTCTGGTCTTCCTCTCAGAGGCCTGGGCATATATACCCACATGACAGGACTATTTTTCACCATCAGTACAGTATTCTATAGATCACACGAGAAAGTCAATATTTTTATTACAAATCCCCTTTCTTTTGGATGGCCTTGCCCAACTGTGGGCTGATATGAGAATTCTGGCCCTGTCTGAGGTTAGCTGGCTCTGCTAGGATGCTTATTGAAGAGAAATATACTCCATTGTGAGCCGAGGAACATATTTGTACATTGTATGTTTTATAGTATATGCTGTGTTTGGATATATGTCATTCAGCTTCCCATGAAGTCTGGGTGAACCCACTGCAAATTGCAAGTAGTATTAAGTCGAATGTGTATTGAATATACCTGACTTTTCTGCCCCTGTATTTATACATACTGCAAAAATATTGCTTGCTTGCTTTCCTTATGGTCACAGCCCGGGTCCAGCCTTGCAAGAGGGTTAGAATAAGCAAAGATCAACTCTAAATCACAGTTTCTATTGACTGTACTTACTGAGTTTTGTTGTTATTGTTGTGTTTTTTGGGGGTGGGGAGGATTGTTGCTATTTTGAGACATGATCTCATGTGATCCAGACCAACGCTGAACTGGTAGGTGAACTGTGTAGTCATCCTATGCAGCTGAGAGTGTAGCCTCTGCCTTCCAACCCCCAGGACTTCAGGCATGCACCACCACACCTAGCCCACTGACTGTGCCTTGTGGTTGTACCATGGTAAAATCAAAATATCATTAAAAGGAGCCAGCAGAAGTTGGGGATTATTTTCATAAACTTACAGATGCATGAATGATCTATCTACATGGCCTCCTGAGGAAGGCCAGAGGGCAAATGGCATATCTTTGGGGTTGTGCCCAGGGTCTATCCCAGACACCAGCATTGTCCTATGATAGCCTTGCTGGGAATGGTGTTCCAGGTAACTTCTTCAGAAGTCCACATTGTGCTGCCTCTCTGTCATCCAAAGACCCTTCCACAGACCCTGGCTGCACTGCTGCACTCAGATCTCCTTTTCCTTAGGAAGGGGATGGGTAGATGTGTGCATTTGTAACTGTCTCCTAAAAACTGGGGCATTGCTTGGTCTAGGTCATTGTGGAACAGGTGTTTCCTGTCCACTTAGGGTTGAGCTGAGACTCCGGGTTCTGCTGCCCAGACTCAGAGCAAGGTAAGGCCAGTGGCTTGGTAACCTTGCCACTTGGGAACACACTAGAACCTTCTTTGTGTAGAAGCCAGGCTATTATTATTTGGGTATCCCTTTAGCAGGGAGTGAGTCTCATCCTGACCTATCCCAAATGGCTTATTCAAGTATTCTTTCCAATTACAGCAGTTGGAAAAAATTTTTGGCTACAAATAACAATAACAAAAATAAAGTAGATTTTTAAAAATAAGTGGGATTTCCCCCTCCCTGTCACATTTCTGGAAGTCCACAGATCAGCAGCATCTGGTGTTGCATGTCAGTGCCAGTCACTAAGTGTCTGAGCTTTGTCTCGGTTCTCAGATAGCTGCTAAAGCTCTGATCTTCTTGTCCACATCCCCAAGAAGGAAGGAGGAGAGGAAAGGTGATAGTCCCTATGTCAGAATAATAGCACATTTCAATTAAACCCAGGAGAGGACTATTCTTACATGATTGGGGTCAGAGGGTCAGGTGTTATCTAGGGAAATTAGGGGAATGGACCCAGGTATTTCAGCATGTTCTGTAGCCTGCCTTCCAATCTAGCTCCATGCCTGCTAGTAAATTAAGACATTATGATAAATACCACAGTATGGACTCACTATGTCACCTAATCTTTACCCAAACTTCCCTTAATCTTTAAAGCAACCCCATGGAGACTGTATGGTTTTTAATTCCCTGTTTCCCAGATTAGGGAAGGCAGAGCACAGTGGGTCAAAGTTCAATCCAGGTTGCAGAGCTCAGAGGCTACAGAGCCTGTGTTCAAAGCTGAACTAGCTGGCTTTCCAGCCCTCCTCTACGTCACTATTTGGTATCAATTCTTTGACACAAGAATATGTATTGTGACATGCTGACCTGCGGTTATCTCAAGGGGGAGTTCAAAGGTTTGAGCTGATCCCCTGCTCCTTAGTCACTCATTCTCTCTGTAGGTATTTCCGAGTCTCTACGATTTACAAACACCGTGCAGGTACCACAGGCATGCTTCCTCAGGACAGTGTTCAGGTGGAAAAGAACTGAGAGAGTTTGTGTCCCCTGGGAAGAGAGGGTGCCTTTTCAGCAAAGCTAAGGAATGGTAGTATGCCTGTGTCAGGGTCAGGAGGACAGATGGAAGGTAAAGTCTCAAACCAAGGAGAGAGCTCACTGGCATTAAGTCTAGAGAGGAATTCTCATTCATCATAACCACAGCAGGAATCTCTACGTCACACCTGCCTCCTAGGGACACCCTCATCATGTGAGAACATGTGTAATACAGGGACCAACAGCTCCGTGAGCCTGACATAAATAAACATCCATGATGCGCATGAGAGCGAACCATCATGGGAAAATCTGCTATAACATGAGAGAACATGAAGGCTCACAAAGCGTTATACAGTGAAATATTTTTAAAAGTTCTTTAATTTTTTTTTAAATTGTACTACACAAGTGAATTGGGGGTTGGTTGAAACAGTGCATACCACACATAGACAAATATAACCTGTATGTGTGTTCATGTACGTACAGGTACATGTGTGTAGGTGTTTACAATGCACAGGTATGCCCCGTGTGGTGGCCTGGGGACACCCTCAGATTTTATCTAGAGTCCATTTGTTTTCTTTGTTTGAGACTAGAACCCTTTTGCTGGCTTAGACCTCATCGAATGGGTTAGGCTTGCTAGACAGGGAGCTCCCAGAATCTGTCTGCCCTTGCTTCTCCAGTTCTGGGGTTACAAGTGTGGACCAGCTGGCTGTGGGTTCTCTCAATTGTGCTCGGGTCTTCCTGCCTGCTCTGCAGATATTTTCTACTGATGGAGCCATCCATCTCCTTAGCCCCATTACAATGTCTTAAAGCTTGATGGGTTTACAGTGTTCTCTGTTAGGGATGAAGACTCAATTAGGGAAGGGCTGTCCATGGTGACTGCTAAGGAGAAAGGGGAGGGGGAGATGTAAGAGCCCTGCCTTTAAAACTCCACTATCGAGCAATGGATACAAAGGCATGGATGGACGGGAGCCAAGTTCCAAGGCAGGAGGTGGTCTCTGTAGGTAAGCAGAACCCAGGGGGCACTGCCATCCCTGGTCATGTGTCCCCCAAGTTTGTGTCCTACTAGACAGGTAGTTACCTCTGCTTTAGTCAGGGGATGTTTCTGTGATAGGGAGATGTCATTGAAGCTGTTCTGGCTACCCACCTTGTTGCAACAGATTGGAATCTCTGTGGATCTAGTTTTCTCTGATAGTTCTCTCCATGGGTGATTTTGCTGACACTTCAGTAACAGAAGAGCCTGGGGCCAAACTATAAAGCACACACATGCGTGTGTGCACACGCACGCGCGCGCGCACACACACACACACATACACACACACAAACACACACACACACACAGGAGGGAGGAAGGAAGAGAGTCAAGTCCTAAAGCGTTCCGAGCAGGACAGGCATGAAGTGCCTACAAATTTCCCCTTCATGTATTTAAAGCCAGTAAAAAGTTAAAACTAAGAAAATCCAACTTGGCCTGGACTCAGCTTAACCGTTGATGGGTCCGAAGGAATCCTCTATCACCCAGCTCCCAGAGAGAAGGGGCAGTTGCCTTCTGCAGGGTGAAGCTTCCTTTACTCCAGCCTCCGGGAGAGCTTTAAGTAGTCTTCACATAACAGCCTGTGAGAAGGACTCTGTAGGAGCTGCCTGTTTTCAATCCCTGTTAGCAGCCTGTCAACACACAGATGGTCAGCACTGAGAGATAACAGTCTTTCAAGTTAAAAATGATCAATATGTTAATGAAATTAGATAAAGAGATGGCACATATTAAAAAGTGAAATTATGAATAATGTCCACAAAGAAATAGAATCTTTAAAAAAGGAGGTAATGGGATACCTTGATATGAAAGATACAGTGTAAATTCAAACAGTTGTTGAACGAACCTAACAACAGATTAGACAGAGAAGTAAGAAAAAGAAATGTACTAAATAATAAATCCTCAGATATATATATATACACAGAGAAAGCTGGGAACGTAAAGCAGAGAGCATCGTGAAGAAAACTTGGGATAGTGTGAATAGCCTAATAGTTGCGCCATTGAAAAAGAAGATAGTCCTACAGAATGAATGAATGAATGAATGAATGAATATGTAAATTCAAGTTCAGTGGTGTATGTATGTCTGTAATCCCGGTGTCTCTGCAATGAGATGGGAAGCAGAGGCAGGAGAATTCTCAGGAGCTCAAAGGCTGGGGAGCCTGGCATGTGCAGCAGCTAACAAAAAAGGAGAAACCCTGCCTTAGATGAGGTTTAAAGCTCATTGCTTAGTACCTGGGGCCATTCTCTGACCTCCATATGTATGCTGTGGTATGCATAGACCTGTACCAAGACACATCATAAATAATGTAAATAAATAAATAAATAAATAAATAAATAAATAAATAAATGGTATATAAAATGGAGAGAAGAGTGAGCTAATTTGCTTAGAGCAAAACTGTAGTAAAGGGTGTTAAGGAATCAGATAGAAAGCCCTGAGGAGATGCTCAAAGCTGGCCCGATGCATTGATCATGAACATGCAGGAGAGAATTGCCAGCACAAGACAGGATCAATAGAAAGACCAGCCTGAAGACGAGCACTGACTCTTTTAAAGCAACAACAGTAATAACTGGGAGATGAAAATGCTTAGAAGTAGCATCCAGCAATTAAAGGTTGGAGGGAGAGTGGGGCTCTATGAGGCAGTGAACACTTGGGGGTGGGTACCACTTTACAGCTGTAGATACTGTCAGCAAATGATACAGATGGGAATAAAGAGACAGCAGATGAAATCACGGAGAAATACAATCGTTCCTGTTTTAATTTCATTTTCAATGTATAGCTTGTCCATATATTTGAATATAGCATGCTTTTAAGATCTGCTTGAAGCCTAGTAGTGTTTTCCTAGCTGAAGCTGCTGTGCGATACAATTACATTCTGGATTTCGTGTAAGATTTTCCTGGCATTGTTTTGGTCTAAAAGAAAAATGCAAACATCTGATGAAACCTAAGCATGATTCTGTCCTAATATGGTGAGGTATGAAGCTCACGCTGAGGCTCATCCAACCACTGAATGGGCCTGGGGACCATTATTACAAAACGTGTCAAGAGGGGACGTTGTGATCCGTTCCCACCCAGAATGAAGATGAAGTATTTGAAGCCCTTCCCATAAATGCAAAAAGCTGTTCCAAGGCCGTTTGTCCCCAAAGTGCCATCTGACTTCTTTGCCAAAAATAATAGCTGCTCACTGCTGCGAATGGATTCTTTACATGACTGGCTTTGTCAGCTGCTCAAGGCCAGTGTCTCACACCTGTTGTCTCTGCTGCTAGCAATGTCCCTTGAGGGTCTCCTTGAGATTCCATTGATGTGTCTTTTCATGGGTAAGGAACTCTTCCATAACCAGACTGATGGTGTTTAGCTCTAAGCTTATCTTTCTTTGTGGCCCTGTTTCTCAAGTATGTGATTTCAACGTTTTGTTTTTCGGTTCTTGGGAACATTTGCACATCTGCTTAGGTTCCAAGATGATTTTTTCTACCACCTGCAGCCATTAGCATAGCTTGTAAAGAATGATTCTTCTTCTTCTCCTCCTCTTCCTCCTCCTCCTCCTCCTCCTCCTCTTCTTCCTCCTCCTCCTTCTTTTTTTTCTTCTAGTAAAGTGTTGCAGCCCAAGGTACCCTAGCCCATGTTTGGGGGCCAAAATGTTGCGGACCACTCTGTCAATGTTGGAACCTGTACTGCCAAAGCCTTGGGAGCTAAGTTGTTAGAGCCCGCACTGCCCCAAGCTGCTCCGGTCTGTGGGTTGGGGTTCAGCAAGAGAGAGAGTGAGGACGGACTCGAAGAATGGAGACCAGACAGAGTGTGATTCGACCCCGTTTATTCTTCAGTCTCTCTTCTTCTCTCCAAGTCCCAAGTCTTGAGTTCCTAGTCCCTAGTTCCTAGTCCCTAGTGCCTCCAAGTTCCAAGTTACTTCTTCCAAGTGCTAAGTGCCTAATGTCTAATAACTAATTCCAAGTTGTTCTCTCTAACCTAATTCCTAGTTCCAAGTTGTACTCTCTGAAGTGTCTGATTCTCTGTTCCTCTCTTCTGTCTGTCTGCCTCTCGCCTTTTATATGTCTCACTTCTAAGCCACGCCTCTAAGTCACGCCTTTAATCATGCCCTTGGGTCTTGTCTCTAAATCAGATCTCTAAGTCACGCCCTTAAGTCACACACCTTTAACTCTCACACACCCAAGGGAAAATCCTGGGTATCTAAAGCAAGATGTTACCAGAGTGTGCTCAGCTGTTGTAGGCTATTGTAAGCACGTCTCTTATCAGGGTATATGGCTCAAGATGACTGAAAGGATGATAGTCGCCTTCTGTCGGCTCCCCACAGTAAAGGAAATAAAAACTGTTATGTATAGCTGCAGAGATGACTCAGTGGTTAAGAGCACTGGCTGCTCTTGCAGAGGACCCAGGTTCAAATCCCATCACCCACATGGTGGCTCGCACTGTGTAACCCCAGTTTTAGGGGATCCTCTTACCTCTTCTGGACTCTGCTGGCACCATGCATGTAGACAAAACTACCCACCCACATAAAATAAATAATAATTTAAAAATTTAAAGGATTGTTTATAGACAGTAATGTAATTGGGATGGAGAAAGAGCTTCCATTTCATTTAATATAATTCTCACAGGGTCTGGTGCCTAGGTATTAAACCAGGACCCATGCATTCTGCGCTGTGGTCTTCTGTTAGGCCACTCTCCTATGCCTGCATATTTATTTTCTAATGGAGTTAGACTACAGAATCCATAATTATACTATGTTCTGGATAACCATATGCTTTCCTCTGAATGGGATACTAGGAACACAGTGGACTACAAATAAAAGGTGATAGTTTTGTCGTTACAAGAAACCTGTGTTGATTTACGTTCGAAATTAGTCCTTTTAAGAAAGGGAAACAGCCATTAAAGCCTTGATGGGAAGCACTACTCCTCTGATAACCTGTTGATTACATGGGAGTCTGGAAGCCTTAGGGGGAGCACTGTTCCACTGATAAACTGTTGATCACGTATGAGTCTCAGCTGCTCCAATGTGTCTGCCTTCCCCAAGTGTAAGGAATTCACAGAATAATTTATCACCAAGTTATCAAACAAGGCTGCCTAAAATTCTTTTTTATTGCACAACACACGTTTAGCGTGGAGTATTTCCTAGTTTCTTCTAAAACATTTTAAGTTTTCAAAAGAAAAATTTCTGCTACCAGTTAATGTCAGAGCTAAACCGTTTCTGGTCAGGCCCCAGAAAATGATCTCAAAGATTTCAAAGATGACCAAGTCTGGAAAATGCCAAGAGATGGGGTTTCTGGCCCTCTCAGTGGGAGGGGCCACACTGCCCTGCTTTGCCAATACTTAGTGGGAGGAGCTACACTACCCTGCTCAGCCATTGGACCCACACTTAGTGGGAGGGGCAACACTGATCTCCTCTGCCATTGGACTCACACTTAGTGGGAGGAGCCACACTACCCTGCTCAGCCATTGGACTCACACTTAGTGTTGGTGTGTTTTCCCACAACCACCCTTTTTTTTTTTTTTGGCCAACAATGGCCTCTGCTCTGGCTTTTTGCCCACTTCCTCGTCCTAACAGAGGTTCCCCATTTACAGTTACATAGTATTTTTGTTTACTTACTTCTTAAGCTCATCGGCTATTTTTAAAAATTATTAATTTTTTTGTTTTTCAACTTAAAAAATAGCTGTAACACTTACCAACTTAAGCGTTAGTAATATAGTCCAGGTCATTAAATACAGTCCTGACAGGCAGGCTTCACCATCACGGATCTCTTTGCACATTTTGAAACTGAAACTGTGTCTCAGTAAGCTCTAACTACTCACTCCCCAGCTGCTGCTCTACATCTGACTACACTCAGTCCTCTCGTGAATGGAAGGTCTCCTTTGTGTCCCTTTGTGTCTACTGACTTCACTTAACAGGATGCCTTGAGGTTCTATCCATGTTGAAGCACGTTTCAAAATGCCCTTCCTGTTACACTCCCCACAGCTGGGCATTGAATCCAGAACCTCCACGTGCTAGGTAAACCCTCTGCCTTTGAGCCAGAGCCTCTGTATAGTACTGCTCTACATACTAACACATTATATCCATTTGCCCACTGAAGACCACACGCTATAAACACGAGTCTACAGAGACCTCTTCCAGTACCTGTTTTCAGAGTTGTTGTTGTTTTTTTGTTTTGTTTTGGTTTGGTTTTTTTGGTATATTCCAGAAGTGGGATTGCTGATAGTAGATCTTTTAAAAACAATTTTTTTTTTTTTTTTTGAGGGACTGTAGTTTCACCTCCTCTTACTGTCGTGTTCTGTGTACTTGACAAGGCACTTTACTGAAACAAGCTTTAGCTGGGCATATTTCTCAAAAATGTAACTTCCCATTTTATGTACAAAAATTATTTTTAAATTCCAATTTTGAAAATCTTGTTAATGTTCATATCACTATACAGTCTTGTTATGAAATATGGCCGGCGTGGAGTCCCCACTAATGGTGATCATTCTGTCAAGTCTCAGCCTATGACAGTAACAGCACTCTGCTAACTTTCAACTGAGGTGTGAGTGTGTGTGTGTACATACACATGTGTGTGTACATGTGTGTGTGCATGTGTCAGTGTGTGTGCGTGCTAGTGTGCCTGTGAGCGAGTGGTTGTGTGCACATGTGTGTGCGCGCACGTGTGTGACTTTACACAGGCACCCAGTTTCATTCAAATGTCGCTCTTTCCTCAGAAAATCCATTCCTCGCTGCCGGAGAATCAACAGGATGCTCTCCAATGAATCCCTGCATCCTCCCACCTTTAGCCGCTCCAACTCTCAAGCCTCTGTAGACAGCAGCACATCTGTGGAAGAGTTCTGGCGGGAAATCGAGAGTATCAAAGAAAGCAACATGGGGGTGCAGGAGGAGCAGCCGCCCACAGCCACCGCTGAGGTCAAGCCTGTGGATGGTAAGGGGTGGGGCTGGACCTGCCCTGTGGGTTTCCCTCATCCTGTCAGGCAGAAGTCAGCCTACCAGTCCAGTGATCAGTAGAGGTGGAGGTAGCTGCCAGAACTGAGGGGAGGGCAGGCCTCAAAAACATCCAGGCAAGAGTCCTTAGGTATCTCTGCTTGGGGGTAGTGTTCCCTTGGGCTGGATTCTTTTTTTCTTCAAACAGACCAGGCAGGCTGATGCTCCTGACATTTACATTTGTATACTTGACATTTAGGGGAGAGAAAGAAAGGGGAGGTGGGGGGGGGGAGGAGTGGGAATTCAGGAGGGGGTGGAGATTTGTCTTAACGATTTTAGAGGGAAAAACTACTTTGAAACATTCATTGGCATTAATATATTAGAATGCTTGGTATCCCACAAAATAAAACTCACGTTGAACATCGAGGGCCTTTCGAGACAAAACCAAAAGCAAGCCAACAGACAGAAACAAAACGGAAAGGGGCATAATGGTTCCTGTCCCTTGGAGGTCAGGGTCATGGGCTTAAAGCCCAGCCCAGCCCTTGCCTTCACTTATGAAGATGCATGAGGCATCCAAGAATTGACGTCTAATCTGAAGTTATCCTTGAGAGAGAAGCCTTCAGATCCTTTATTCTCTTTTCAGCCTTTTCCAACATGGAGACAAGATCGTTTCTATGTATTCAGTCTGAATCCCACACCATACAAACTAGCCCTTGCTCATACTTCATGAGCATTCAGTCCAGGAAGTGGTCCTCCAGTGGTGAGCTGTGTGCTCGGGGCTGCTGCATCCTTCCTTCCGTTTTGCTTTTTTCCAGACGGACATTTGGAGGGTAGTGTGCCTCCTGTCCCATATCCCTGCCTTTCTTGCTAGCAGCCCAGTATCCTCCAGTTCTAATCTAAGGCCTCAGGCTTTGCTGGTGTTCTCTCCTTAGAAGTAATTCCCTTACACACTCCCATTTCACATATAGTTGTGTGTTCAAGCCCAGGAGATGTCGGAAATACCTTCTGCTAGCCTATAACTCCTGCAAAATGCAGACTTCTTAACTAGAGTGAATATGTACTTGCAGGTATTACTTTGAAAGTATTTGTAAGGATTTTAAGTGCACATTTCAGTGGCTTTGGCAAAGAAGGCATGGCCTTCTCTAACCCCTTGTGGAGCAAGATGTCATTTCACCAGGGATAGTAGTACATGTCTGAAACCCCAGCACTCGGGAGGCTGAGGCAGAAGGATCACTAGTTTGAGGCTTACCTGGGCTGTATAGTTATCAGCCTTGTCTCTCAGAGACAGACAGACAGACAGACAGACACACACACACACACACACATACACACACACACACACAGAGAGAAAGGGCAGGGAGGGAGAGGAAGGGGAAGAGAGAGGGGGAGAGGCAGAGGAAGAATTTCATTCAAGCTGGAAGATTTCCTGTTACGTCCTCCTCTGCCTCACACCTCCCAAAGAGACACTGTCTAGAGTCAAAGGCAGCCACAGCTGTCATGTCTGTGTGTCATAGGTCGTGTCACTGTGCATGGTGATTATGAGATTCAGATCAGGAGTCAGTAGATCCAGTGCTATTCAGTCTGTGGCGGTTGTCATCTGTTTGTAGGGATGCATTAGCGAGGTAGCACCATTGGGTGTTTTTTTAGCAACATACATGTATTTTTCAGTTCTGGAAGGTAGAAATTGAAAGCCAGTTGGAGCATGCTCTCTGGAGCTGTCAGAAGTCCTGCTGCTTTCCTGGGCCGTGTTGAAGCTGGCAGCCATTGGTGTACCTTGGACACATACTGTATCATTCTCTGCCTCCAGACGGCTCCAGGTGTTGCTATCTGTGTCTCTCTCTTTTTCAAAGGCGCCAGTGGTAACAAACAAAGGGCTCGCTCTATTCCAGGATGGCTTACTGTAATGTAATTTGGTTTGGCTAGGTGTTTGTTTTGGGTTTTGCTTTGCCATGCTTGGGATGGAGCCGAGGGACTTGTCCATGATGCTCTGGTGCTCTGGGTCTGAGCTGCACCTCAGCTTGCAACTCAGCCTTTATAGGTGTGTATTTTAGAAGCTGTCCTTTCTTTCATTTCTAATTTTTATCTTTATTGAAGTATATAACAAGTAAATTGGAATTGAGCATCTTTATGATATATGTTTTAATGGACACATTCAACGCATAACTTATATCTGTAAATGCCATTTCCTATCTAATAAGGTTGCACTCACAGTGCTGAGGCTAAAGTTTTGGTAGATGTTGGGGCGGGGGGTGGGGGTTCAGCTCCTCAGTGGTCCACTGAATGAGTTTTCCTGACCTGCTAATGGCTTTGTGGACTTTTTAATTTACAGTTTTCGCACTGATAAATGGTTTTAGAAATACTGTAGAAATAATTTGTGAGCATACAGTGTTTTTTTTTTCTCTCAGATAACCAGCATTTTTATGAGATGTGTTTAATTATAAGAGACTGCCAGAATTCTCCTAAAGTAGTTGTATCACTTCACGGCCTTCCCTGCTGGTTAAGACAGAGTTCCTCTTCCTGAATCTTCACTGAGTTTGGATTCTAGATGTTAGGAAGGACCCTGATTCCTTGGCATCGATGACTAATGCTGGGCTGTCCAGTTTTGCTGTCCCTTTGTACACTCTGCGAAATCTTTCAAGTATTTAAAACACCATCCTTTCATCACTGCCTATATGAATTCTTAACAGAGTGGAGGTATGTCAGTGCATTGCTATGTATGCATTGCTATGACTTAACAACTCACATCCTTGTCTTTTAAAAGAGATTTTTCTTTAATGTGTCTTGGTGCTTACCTCCATGTATGTGTGTGAACTACATGTGTGGCTGGTGCCTCTTAAGGGCAAAAAGGTTGTGTGGAACCCTCTGGAACTGCTGTTTACAGGAGGTTGTGAACTGGCAGGCAGGTGCTGGTAACTGAACCCAGGTCCTCTGGGAGAGCAGCAAGTGCTCTTAGCCACTGAGCCATCTCTCTGGATCCTCTTCTTATTCTTTAATCAGGCCTCTTGCAATGGTTTGCTTCAGATATGTAGAAATACAGTTGTTTTTAATATTGACCTCATATCAACTTAGCCTCCTAAATTTATTTTCTAGTATGTATGCATCCGCCTTGTGTCAGAGGGCTTGAAAAATGACCGTAGCTGAAAAGCAATGTAGATTCAAAGTATACTAATACATTGTCTAAATAGAAACTTTGGGATTTTCTCTCTAGTTCCTGCCTATTTGTGATTCTTCCCTGATACCTATATATAATTATTTCACGTACTTTATTTAGAGTTTATAACATAATGCTGTTTGGGTAAAAATCACACCAACTCCCGTGAAAGTTTTGATTCTCTTTTTAATATGTCTCTCCAACACACACACCGAGAAGTCAGACTAGAGTGAAATGGTGCACAAGAAGGGTGGGCTTGTTTTTTAAAGTAAACGTTTTGGTCAGGAGAGATGGCTCAGCCGTTAAAAGACTCAGCTCACAACCAAAAAAAAGTTAGTGTTTTTATATTCATTTATTTTATAACCTGCTAGAATAGTATCTGTGATTATATTCTTCCTTTGAAATGTAATTACTCAACTAATTAATTCAACAATCAGGTGTGCCTTCGCTTGGCTCCTTGGCTAGACACTTCACCAGGTCTTATAGTTACAAGTAAAATCTGGAAGCTTTCTTTTTGTCATGGACTCTATCTAGCAGAAGCAAAGGAGTTTAATGAAATCAGACTGAGACCTACTTGAGGGGAAATTACCTGGAGGAAAAGAAAATGGCAGCATTGAGGTTGATAGCATTATAATGGGCATGACCTTGTCTCCTGGGTTCTGGAGAAAGGCTGAGAAGGAGAGCTGAGGTCTGAAAGATGACCAACCAGACAGAGCCAAAGGAGACTGTCTTCTCCAAATGCAACACAGAGCTTCTGAGATCACCACAGTAGCTTGGTGTTGCTGCAGTGCAGGTTAGAAGAGTATCTATTGTATCAATATGTCTTACAGAACATGGCGAGGTGAGAGGGAGGAGATGTCTTCATGCACATTTACAAGAGCTGATTTAGTGATGCTGTAGAAAGTGGTTTGGAAGGTGCTGGGGAGCAGCTGTAGGAGGAGCTGTCGGGAGTCCCTTGTGGACTTCTAGATGACAAGAGATGACGGTGGCTTTGGCAAAGGCCATGGTAGATAAAGGATCGAAGATAAAGGGAGGCTCAGGAGAAAGCATTGGTATTGCATCCCTGCAATACAGTGCTCAAAAGGCTGAGACAGGAGGATGGCTTGTTCCAGGCTCTCCTGGATACAGAGTGTAACTTTATACCAACAAAACCATATGGAGCAAAATGAAGAGAGAGGTTGGAACAAACCATAATAGGGAAATTATATCAACAATTCTTGATGGTGTGCCGGAGTTGACCTCTCCTGTTGCCTCATTAGTTGGCAGTGGGCTTTGCATATTGAAAGAGGACTAGGGTGGGGCCTCAGGACTATGAACTTGGACTTTGTCTAAGTTAGGGTTTTACTGCTGTGCACAGACACCATGACCAAAGCAACTCTTATAAGGACAACATTTAATTGGGGCTGGCTTACAGGTTCAGAGATTCAGTCTATTATCATCAAGGTGGGAACATGGTTGCATTCAGGCAGGCATGGTGTAGGAGGAGCTGAGAGTTCTACATCTTCATCTGAGGGCTGCTAGCAGAATACTGGCTTCCAGGGATTTAGGGTGAGGGTCTTAAAGCTCACACCCACAGTGACACACCTACTCCAACAGGGCCACACCTTCTAATAGTGCCACTCCCTGGGCTGAGCACATACAAACCATAACAGTCTTTAATGGATTGAATAGAACATGATTGATAGAATCAAGTTGACACAGAGTAGGCCATTCAGTATGTGGAGCCACAAATCAATGGGGTATTCGGGATTGATCCACATGACAGCTGGGAGACAGAATGTGAGCCTGCATTCTTTATAATTTAGCCAACACGAACTATATTTGCATCTGCCGTGGATACTTCTCACCTAGGAAAACATTCTAGCTATGTTCTGCCCCAGGGAAAGGTCTGAGGTTTTAGACCGTCATTACCCCAGATTTATGTAAACTTTGTTGCCCCACCGGTCCCCACAACTGCCATTCTTTCATTACTCCTCACATAAATGGAGAGGAACACGATCCAGCTTTTAAAACATTAATATACATTTGTATTTCTAACTTCAACTTGAGACTCGATAGTCTTGCCCGAGGCTTATGCTTTGCCCTTCCAAGTCCTCCAGGTGTGAGCTCACTGTAGCCCATGTGTCATTGCTTCACATTGAAGCTAGCATCATCAGCTCACCTTTCACTTCTCTTAAAGGGACAGTTTACAGAGCAAGCAGATAAAAGCACAGTCGTAAATAAGATATTTGCCAAGTTAGGGAATGGGACTCAGAGGGAGCATTCACCATGTCTGTTTATATATGGATGACGCAATAGTGCAAACCTTGTTCATGATGCTTAGGCTGGGACTTTGAGATATGTTTACACATCAGTTGAGTCTACTCCTCCAGCAGCCCGCTCTCCTGATAAGCCTTCTTGGCGTAGTTCCCAGTGATGCCTGTGCAATGGACTTTCCATATGGGGGTATTATCCTAAATCCCTTTAGCTTTCATCCATTTTGTTTACACTAGTAATTAACGTTCACAGATGAACCTTGGGGCTTGAATTGCTTTCTGAAAAACGGACAGCTTGCTGTGTTCAGCATTTCAGGAAGATGACCATCTCTTGATTCTTTTATTCCAGATTCTTTGCCAAGATCATAAACTATTTTTCAGAAAGTATCCTTGTGACTCCATATTGTTTTTATTGCTATTCCCATTGAGCTGTAGTCTTGGGTAAGTGTTCTCTCTCAGGATGGTGGCTATACACTGTGGCCTTGCCCTGATGGAGCTCCAAGGGAGGTGAGAGTGAATGTTTTCCGTGTGCCTTTCACAGGGTACTTCTTCATCTTGATAGGTGGCATGATGGCCAAGTGCCTACAGCAAATAACAAGAATCTGTGTTTCTGTTGTGCTCTGGGCTGACTTATGTCCATGTCATTGGCCAGGAGATTCAAGGGAGCAGCAATATCACAGACATGTGGATTAGCAGAAGCAATGTATTAACTGTAGATCCCAGAGAGAAAAGGTCAATTATCTTCCAGGATCAAAGGGAAGAGGAGAGGTCATCCAGGACCTTTATACTCAAGAAGTAGGTACGAATCTAGACAGGGATTATGGTATGTGTGGACCAAGACCTTAACTGGAGCCCAGGATTCAAACTAGTGAGTTTAAAGCAAGCAAGTTTCTACTTAGTGGGGTGAGTGTATGACAGAGGTGGGCTTAGTATCAGGAGTTCTGTACAGTCCGCGAGAAGAGTCTATTAGGTTGCCCACACAGCATGGTCAGTGGGAGAGAAGATGTAATAGGCAGTGGGAAGACACAAAAAGCTGAGATTCTGTCAGGGTGACCAAGCACCATTTCTGATAGGAGAAAGTTAAGCCCATATTAGTTATGGGTACTAGAATAGCATAAGGGAATGGGAATGTGTGGTGATTGTTTGCTGAAAGGAAACTGAGTACTGGAGACAACATTTTCCACTGATCACCAGCTACTAAGGGGTGGATATGAAGCTGTAATTGAGTGACTGAAAAACTGTGTCCTACCAACCCATGCCTTCCCTGTTAGGATTTTAATCAAAACATCCAAACTTTGTCTTCTTTTGAAACTGGTAGTTCCAACCTGACTTGTCTTCAGTCCTCTGATGGGAAAACTGCCGTTCATGGTTGCCACATTACCTTGCTGTCCTAGGCAGCCCTGTTTATGATTTTGCTTATGTAAAAAAACAGAGTACAAGCTTTTCGTTCATTCCTTCACAATTCATGAAAAAGAAAGACAATCTTAGCTGGCTGTGGTAGCAAGTGTCATAATTCCAGCCTTTGGAGGTAGAGGCAGGAAGATTATGAGTTAAAGATCTTGTCTCAAAGCTACAACAGGAAGATAACTTTACATAGTTTATTGATACATCTGACTATCTGATACACAGAGCTGTAGCAGTGTGTATTGTCATTCCCCTAGAAAAGACCCTAACCTGCCTTGCTCATGCTGTTTCCCAGAAGGAGAACTTGAAGCAGAGTGGTTACAAGATGTAGGATTGTCAACTCTGATCTCCGGTAATGAAGAGGAAGACGGCAAAGCGCTCCTGTCTACGTTGACTCGGACACAAGCAGCTGCAGTGAAAAAGAGATACAACACATATACCCAGACTCTGAGGAAGAAGAGTAAACAACCCGTCAGGGATGTCAGAGACGTCTTCGGAGTCAGTGAATCTCCTGTATGTAACAAATGTTTTGTTCTCAGAAAGCGTTTGCCTCGACCTCAGGGTGGGAGGGTGTAGCAGAGATGGGAAAACACCCCAGATAAGGCTGGTCCATGTTAACTCTCAAGAGGGAGCTAGAGCCAACAGATCTGCAGCATCCTACACTCTGGAGCCTGAGTGATCAGTTGTCTTTATGGCTGCTTTCCCTGCAGACCAGGTTCACTCCCTTCTGTGTTGAAGTTAGAGAGTAACTTCTTTGATAGTGGAGTGAACCTCTAGAGTTGGGAGGCTCAGGAGATTTTGTTCAAGGTACAGAGGCTCTAGGGAAATACCCAAGACTTGTAAGCAAGACCAAGCAGGTTGTTTTAAATTGTGGTAGAGAAATGAATAGAGAACCTTTAGGTTTAGAAATCCCAATATGATAAAAACTGGAAGACATGAGAACCAGTCAAATGAGCCATTAAAAAATAGAGGGAAGTGTGGTTCTTGCAAGAAATGGCTGGTTGGTGTTCCACCTTGACCATAGTTGTTCTGTGGCTGCAGTGCCCCTGCTGGTGCCATTAGTCACCCTACTCTCCCGTTTCTACATCAGCTTGACTTTTTTCCAGTGTACCCTTCCTTGACTAATAGTTCTTCCAATGTACCCTTCCTTGACTAATAGTTCTTTCAGTGTACTCTTCCTTGACTAATAGTTCTTCCAGTGTACCCTTCCTTGACTAATAGTTCTTCCAATGTACCCTTCCTTGACTAATAGTTCTTTCAGTGTACTCTTCCTTGACTAATGGTTCTACCAGTGTACTCTTCCTTGACTAATGGTTCTACCAGTGTACTCTTCCTTCCCTCATTGCACCATTTCAAAGTCGCATGACAGTGTGTCTTGGCACAACAGATATTTATCAGATGCATTCTGTGTGCACAATCCCAACAAATAATTATTGAATGCATTCTGTGTGTATGGTCCCTTACCAGATGCTATGCAGAGAAGATTCTTGAGACTTTTGGGTTGATAAGTACATAGGATAAAAAGAAATTTGGTGCTATGCCATAGTATGGGGATTTAATATTCTGCTGGAGGGCAATTCAGTTAATGCATCTGATTTAGGGTTCTTGTGTGTTCCATTGCGGTATCAGTCTTGGCATTACTTAAGACACCAAGGACGGTAGGGAGTGTCTTAGGGTTACTCTTTCTGTGAAGAGACACCATGACCAATGCAACTCTTATAAAGAAAAGCATTTAAGTGGGGCTGGCTCACAGGTTCAGAGGTTTAGTCCATTATCATCATGGTGGAAACATGGTGGAATACATGGCCCAGGAGAAGTAGCTGAAGGCTACATTCTGATCTGCAGGCTGAAGGTGGGTAGGGAGGAGAGTTATGCTGGGCCTGGTGTGGTGAAGTCTCAAAGACCACGCCCAGGCACACACCCACTCCAACAAGACCACACCCCTCCAACAAGACCACACCCCCTCCAACAAGACCACACCCCCTCCAACAAGACCATGCCTCCTAATCCTTTTGATTGGTCTCAAATAATACCACTCCCTGGTGACTAAGTCATCAAATATGTGAGCCATGGTGGCCACCACGGGTAGCAATCATGGGTAAAGTTTCCAATTAGAGTCACTTCAGGTTGTATCTTCTTCCTTAGATATATTTATCATAAAGAGTAGTTGCCAGAGAGCTTGCATATCCCTATTTAATGTACACAGCTGTGATAACATTACACTGGAATAACACTGTCTTCCAGAACTTTCTAGAATGATAGCGAGGGTCTATTTCTAATCTGTCTAGTGTGACAGCCTCCATCACATTTGCAAAAGGCAGTTTAACTGAATCTGAAATGTTGTTTAATCTTAATTGAGCTAAATCAAAACAGTCACATATGACTTATAGCTTATGTGTTGAACAGCAAGAGTTCTAGAATCTTCTGTCATCTATTATGGTGATATACCTTGCTGTGCACTGTGAATTCTATGACATTTGAACTTTCAGCTTCATTGAAGTCTGTGTCTTTCAGGATGGAAGGATTGTTTGCTTCCCCAGCAGTAGAGTAAGGATTCATTCTGCAACCTGAAGCCAGGACTTCAGCTGTGGATTTCCTGGCAAAGGTGTCTGCCAATGAAAAATCTGCCCTGATAGATTCAGTTCCCTGGGTTGCTTTTCTGTTGTTTCTGGGATCATATTACAGTAGTCTTTAAATTTTTGCCTACCTGTTTTCTTTACCAAATCTATTTCCAGCTACTTCAGACAAAGGCTGGGCTCTACTCCAGCAAACTATGAAGTAGAATGTATCTATGGGCTGAATCCTGTATGGAAAATGCCACCCATGGGCTCCTGTTTGGCTGCTTGTTCTCCACCTAGTGGTATTCGGTTGGAAGTCTGAGGGACCTTTAGGAGGCAGGGGGCTGGCTGGTGGAAGTAGGTCAAAGGGTCAGGCCTTTGAAGAGCATTCCCACCCTTCCTGGTTTGCCAAGAGGCAAACAGGCTCTCTGTATGTTCCTACCACCAAGAGCTGAACTATTCCAGTGTTTTTTCTTATGATGGGCTGAAACCATGAGGCCAAATCATTGTTTCTTCTTTAAATTGTTACAGTTAAGATGTGCTCACAGATGTGGAAGTAATTAATACCTTAGACTGAACTTCTAGCAAGAATACAAAATAGATCTAGAGCTCTCTGCAGCCAACTCCTTCTTTGATTCTGAACCTCTCCGAAGGGACATTTAAAGGGAGCACGTGTACCTTGGGTCTTTCAGTGCAAAAAGTGAAGTTTTTCTCAGGTGCAACCTGCTATTAACTGTTGCTTCCAGGCAGTGGGCCTAGTTTATCACATACAAGAGACCTCAGAACCCTTCCTTCTCTCTGCCTTACATCTTTCAGGAGTTAGTTGTTTGGGTTTTTGTTTTTGTTTGTTCAGTATATGCATTTTTTTTTTTTTGCATTCTTGAAAATAATCCCATGAACCTCATTTGTGAAAGTCAGCAATTTGGTCGTGGTTGAATTTGTGCTTAGGAATTTCACGAATTTTCAGAATTCAATACTCATTCATCTATAAAGAATCTCCCTTCCCTGATTTCTCTTTCGTTAGAGTAATCTGTCCTTTGGTGGCCTTGGTTTTGTGCACAGGGATTACACTCAGGGCTCACACAGGCCAGGGAAGCACTCCACCCCTGCACTCTCCCCACCCTCCCCCCTCCCCCCCATTGCAGTGACCACTGGTGGTCTGAGGACAGCAGTTTGAGCTTAGACTCCAGGCTCTGAGGACAGCAGCTCTTTTCTGTGAGCTGTTTCCTTCTGGGTCCTGTGCTTATTTTTAGAGTCATTGTTTTGCATTTCCATTGTTACTGTTAAATTGATTTTTTTCACCCCCTGGCTATAGATGTCTCCATGGAAGACGACATTGACTGCTTAGTGCTTCTTACATAGTTGGACGGACCTGCTTCCTTACTGAAACCCCGCTATTTAAAGGATCTGTGGCCTGTGGGTGGACAAGTGTGTCACCTGTCACAGTTTGCTTTAAGTCACGTGACATGGATGCCTGAGTGACAAGATGCCTGAAGTACTCTATTTCCCTTATAGGCAAAGCAAACTTCCCCTTTGGTACTTTTGTCCTTATCTGCCAAAAAGCCCAGCTGAGGTACAGTTCAGCAGTCCTGCCTTCCATGGGCACAACTTCCTCACCTGAACAGCCAAGACAGTGCCAGTGAAGGGCACAGGCACCACCTTTGCTGTTTTTCAGCATTCCAGCAGAGAAAGGCTCTGGGTGGCCCCTTTACCAAGAAAAATGAGTTGTTTTTTCATCACATTTTAAAATTAGGTGATGTTCTGAACTTTTAAAAAGAAGTTCATTTTTGAGGTTTGGGGGCTCAGTATTGATCTCTTCCATTTTCTTTGGTGCCTCTTTTCAGGCTAGAAACTTCTCTACTTTATGAAACTTTTTTTTTTTTTTTTTAAATCTTCCAGGAACTTCCTATAACTTCTTTTCTGCTGATGAAATGTGGAGTGCTTTCAAGACCTAAGCTTTCAAGTGATATTGTATCTTCTGATGCTGGGTTTGATTGGCAGGGGAGGGAAACAATAGTGTGTGTGTGTGTGTGTGTGTGTGTGTGTGTGTGTGTGTGTTTTGTTCACTTGATTCTCTTGTATGGATTCACTAGTTCTGTTAAAACCTAATTTGTTTTTCTCCTCATTTTCAACAGACTCTATCATTTTTGCAGGAAAAAGAAAACCTGGTGAGGCACGCTGAGGAAGAACTACTTTTATAGGCCGTAATATATTTTATGATTTCACTACATAGGAAGTAAATTAGTTTCCCAGCGGTGTCGTGTAATAAGGGGAGTAACAGTTTGGCTCTTGTGTGAGTACAGCCAAGTCAAAAATGCCAAGCCCACCTTGGGGTGATTAGCACATGGTCTGTACCCAAAGGCATTGCTCTAGGGTTTAGAAAACACAAATAAATATTCTTTTCACAACACATTTCAATGAGGAAGCCATTGATCTAATTTATCCCCAATTTCATAATTGATAAACATTAAGCTAAAGGTATAACTAACTGGTAATCGGCTCTACAGAGATGGTCATGAAGTATGCTTTTGTGTACTGTATTATATATAATTTATGTATACATGGGACTGCATGTAACAGCACAGGAAATGCTGAGCTGAAGCTATGGGAGTTATTCTCTTCTTAAGTAGAGCTGGAGGTAGGCAGTCCCTCTCCATGCTAGGAACTCGGCTTCCTTTTGTGTTTCTCTGCTGCCATCACTCGCCAATGTGCCAACAAGTCGGACGGGCCACCACAGGCACCATATCCTGTTCTTGGCAGTTCCTGGAATTGCACCAATGGCTCTGTTCTTCCAGTCTAAACTTCCCTGGAAATCCTTCTTGGAAGAATTCCAGATACCTCATGGCTCAGAGCTATACCATCCCTAGCTTCAAAGGAACATGAGATGCTGTTCTCTCTCTCTCTCTCTCTCTCTCTCTCTCTCTCTCTCTCTCTCTAATTAGACATAGAACTTCCTGGGGAGAAAAATCTAAGATATCGTTCATGAACACAGCAGACTTGGGATTAGGAAGACAGCTGACAGTGCCTTCTTCAAAGAAAAATGCACCTTTTCATCCCTAGAATTTAATCTGATCTCAATATTGATAGGCAAATGGCTAACTGCAGTCCTGAGTGTGTATGCAGCCACAGCTATGGCTGTCTCTCTCAGTCTTCATGAATATTTAGCCATGACTTATAACCCATGATTGGCTACACAGGTCAGTTTTGTGAGTCTGACTAAAATTGGAGAGATCATTTTTGTGCTAAAGTGCACTTTAATTTTTTCCTCAGGATTCAAATGATTTTTGTTGTACACCAGGTCATTTTCATAAAAAGTTTGGGATGCAGGTCTAAATGAAGAAACGGTGTCAGTTATCCCTGGGGACAAATGGTCCTTTGGTAAGGTAAAAGGGATCAGGCATCAGAAGGTTTGCAGAAGGTATTATTATTATTATTATTATTATTATTATTATTATTATTATTGCCAATCAGGCAAACTTGGAGGAGAATGTTTATTTACTTTGAAACAATGAAGAAGAATAGAGATGCAAACTAAGGCATAAATAATCTGATACATGTGACGTTCCCACACACCCCACTTTAAGGCAAGTCTTTTGTTGCCTTCCTCCCATCACCCAACAGTACTGTAGTTCTCTTCAGTAGACTTATAGCATTTCTGTTGTTTTCTAAGGGTAACTACCGTGTGGGAGGCACACATGAGTGTGAGTGTATGTATGTATGTATGTATGTATGTATGTATGGGGTGGGAGGCACACATGATGTGTATACATGTAGTGGAAGGCACATGTGGGTGTACATATATGAAGTAGAAACACAGGAGTGTGTATGCATGTGGTAGACACACATATGATTGCATATGTATATGGTGGGAGGCACACGTGAGTGTGTATGTATGTGGCAGGAGGCACTCCTGTTTCAGTGTACATGTTAGCCGACCATGGGACATCTGTGCTGTAAAGGAGAAGAGAATGATTTGATGTCTGTTCCGTGTAGAACTAGTGTTTTGCTTGCGTTCTCCCATTCTCTTTCATGGAATCCATAATAACATGATGGCGGTGTCTGCTTTGACACTTACTCGAGCGTCAAAGTTGCCCCAGCCCAGGCACCCACACAAGGAAGGTAGCCCACTTCATTTGGGTGCCACTCTGACTAAACATAGCTGCAGATGGCTGTCAGTACTCGGGCAGAAAAAGGCTCTATGTGGCCTCTCCACTGAGAAACACTTTGCCATCAACTGTCCTGTGAACCACTCTCTTGCCCTTTCTGTTCTTCTTTCTGGACTTGTTTGCTTGTCTCATTTTTATAGATTTCTCTTTTGCTTGAAAGCAAAGTTATGCTATTTTAAGGCTCAGAATGCCTGTAACACTACCAACTAGTTTTCCAGGAATTTCTGTCCAGTGCTGAATGTTGGCGGACTACTGTGTGAGATCCAGTGCCATTTGGGATCTGTTATGTTGTTTTAGAGATGGGATTTTCCCAAAGCCCAGACTGGCCTCAAACTCACTATGTCACTAAGGGTGGCCTTGAGCTTCTGATCCCCTGCCTCTGCAGACCATGGTGCCCCGTGTAGATCGCTTAGATCTGTCCTTATAAAAACATATTCTATCAGCGAGTGACTAGGCATGACCTGAGGGGTGGTGTGCTCACACTTCATCCTGAACCACTTCCCACACTGCCTTATGAGCAGTGTCTCCACTTACAAACTGGTGTTATGTTTTTGATTTACCTACTGTGTTTATAGTGGGGGAAGCTCATGAAAACAGTTTTTAAAGATCTTGCAGAACGGCTTTTGAGTTCTGTGATGTCTAGTATGTTTAATTTTTCAGAAAGTTGATTCAACCATAGAATATAGTATTTATAGCTTATTGGGGATGATGCCTTTTTGAGAAACATTGCTAAGTCTTAGAGGTTATTATGCATGAGCTCTACAGGGCCATCATCCTTTGCCAATAGAAACCTTAGCTGCCAATACACTTCATACATCATGGAAACCAGTGACTCTCCAGTATTCTGTAGGTGGTGATGAAATATTTGGTTTAGTATTATGAGTTTATGAAGTTCTCATCTTAATACCAGTTTCTTAATTGAATAAAAAAGTTTGCCTCCTTTTCACGTGAATATATAAACCACTGTGGGGTGTAAGCATGTGTCCAGCTTTGTTTATTTGTTATTTATTCATATATACATTGAGGCTTTATTCAGTCATAAAAACATAGAATTTTGTCCTTTACAGGAAACAGATGGAAGATGAATATTATAGTGTTATATGAAATAGGCCAGATTCAGAAAGACAGATATCACATATTTTTTTGTAAGTTCAGTTTTAAAGCAGTGTGGTTTTATTAATCAGCTGCGTCCTGACAGGGTTAGGTTTTCTGTTTGGCTTAAAGGCTCAAGGTTGGAAGGCCAAGGCTGCCATAGCAGCCAAACGTGAATCTGCCAACTTTCATCTTTCAGTTCTGCACCTCTCAGCATTGAAGAGATTGCATAGATTCGTAGGGTATGTGATACCCAGGAAACACATCCATGTCCCCAAAGTAGCAAAGTGTAGCTTGCCTTTGCTATTTTGTGGGTTCTTCTTTATCCTGTCCTTTATCCCCCTGGCCTCACCCCCTAACATTAGCTAGGAAAGAAACAAGGATAGAGGGGAGATAGACTCCTGAATCTAATTTCTTTCTTTTTGTTTCTTCTTTGACCACAGCTACTAACAAACCACAGACAACCTCCCTAGATGGCCAACAACCACCTATCCTGCCTCTCTAGGCCCTTGCATTTATGTACTGCATGAAAAGTTCCCAGACTTTCAAACATCACACAATCACAGAAATTGTCTGCAGCTGCCAAAACCACGCCTCTGCTAGAGCACGAGACAAATCATGGTCAGCTACGGACAGTCTGAAGCAGCCCCACATCCCACACCTGGGGTTAAACTGAAAACACATTCTTATAATCTCTCTCTCTCTCTCTCTCTCTCTCTCTCTCTCTCTCTCTCTCTCTCTGTCTCTCTCTCTCTCTCTGTCTCTCTCTGTCTCTCTCTGTCTCTCTCTGTCTCTCTCTCTGTCTCTCTCTCTCTCTCTCTCTCTCTCTCTCTCTGTCTCTGTGTGTGTGTGTGTTTAAAGACACCAAAATTCCAGAATTCTCAAAAATGTCACTACAGCTAAGTGCCTGGTTCCCTCTGTTGTAGGAAGATCTATTAGGCTTCCTGAACACGTCTCCAAATAGAATTTTATTTTCTTTCTGCTGGATATACCCATCACACAGTAACCCTGAGTCTTTAGGAAGCATTACAGAGTGAAATCATGATATCCATACACTCAAAGAAGAAAAGAAAATGCAAGTAGGCAGCTGGCAGTGCCTGGCTTTAGACCAATTCTATTGTGGTCCATGGTATTTGGTAAAATAGTTTGATGGATTGGTAAGTACCATATAAACCCAGGTAGCCATGAACTCTGTGAGTCTTCATGCAATTATATGAATCACTCATATGTATGTATGTATGTATATGAGCTCTGATGTAATGCATAATAAAATACATGGCCATATTTACAGCGATGAGCTGGGGAAAATGACTTTGATTTCTTTCCCATAGCCTAGTGATTCTTGTGAGCATGCTACTCAGTTGGATGGTACCAAGGAAGAAAAAGATCTGCCAGGAGTTACCAAGACAAACAGACCTCTGGTAAGTTCTGGAGAAGGGGTGGGAATGAGGATACGGATGAAGCTATTTCTTCAAGACAGTTATGCAGAACTTTAAGATGGTGTAGTGTGGTTGGAGTGGCTGAACAGCCGCATCTGTTAACATACCTGATCAGTCTCTACTTCTCATCAGCTTCTAAGAAAATCATTCAGCAGCGAACCAGCCCAAGTTAATAGGCAAATATACAACTACACCTTCTATAAAAACATACACACAACTCAGTCACTCGGTGGTGGAATTTCCTTTCTTCTTCCTTCTTCCCCTCTCCTCGCCTGCTCCCCACCTTCTGTAGTCACTCCTGCTCATCACTCACACCCATGACAGAAGAACTAAGTGAGAAGGAGCAATAGCCAAGGCTCCATCTCTGTAGAGCCAAGAACACTGGCTCCATTTGGGGCTTTCTGGAGCTTTTGACATATGTGTGTCTACTGGCAGTACATTCATAGTGTGTGTGGATGGATCACAAACTAATACTGTGTGAGAGAGGCCAGACAAAACATTCAACTAATGTAAAAATACAAGAAATAATGTAAAAATACAAGAAGTAATGTAAAAATACAAGAAGTCTTACAAGTTCATTGGTAACCCAGATATTTGCTTTGCAGTCCACTGCTTATAGAGAGTTAATGGCTGCCCATATTCCGTACTGTTGATCTTTGACTGACTCACAGGTGACGCTACGTTTGCATACTTATAAAGGATTTACAATCCAACTGCCATCATTGGGATCCTAGTCTACAGATCACCTCTCAGACAGATAAAAGAAGACGTTTTTCTTATGTTCAGTCAACACCGATGAAGTATTTATTGGAGAGGTTAGTTTACTGAAGAGGTAGAGTAGTCAATCTAGTTTACTGCCAGTGTCTTAGGTGAAAAATCAAATCCTGCACCTGTCATTGGTTCATAACTCACTGCAAAATACGACTGCGCCATCTGTTCCGAGTCACCAGTGGCATCTGTGTGTGTCTCCTGTGGAAGAAAATCTAAGGAACCTTGATTTAAACAAGTAGGAGTTTGTTTTAATCACAGATTAAGAAACTGATGATTAACACCTCCTCCCCCCCCACAAAAAAAAAAAAAAAAAAAAAAAACAGCAGTTGCAAACAGCATATCAGTGACTTGAGTGTGGAAACCAACTCCTTCAGCTGGTGGGTGGAGTCCTTGTCCCAACCCTGTGTTGAGGAAACCAAGCCGATGTCCCAGGAGCACTGGCCACCTAACCATGTTCAATAAATCTTCCATTTTTCTGGAAAACCTGCACAGTAGAATTTCTCTTATTTTCCATAGTCAGACAGCAGCATCCTTCCTAGATAGAGGGGTTTTCCGTTAGTTGCTGAGACCCCATTCTTTTAAAAATAAGTTATCTGGGTTTCTTGTTTAAACATTTGGTTTTATTTCATGGGTCCTGTGAACGTCTAGTTTATGCTGGAATCTGAACTTTGACAAAGATCTTGATTTTATCTCATTCATTCTGGTCATGCTCAGTGAGTCTTTCCCATCTGAGGGCTGCTTTCTCTCTTTACTTTCTGGAGATTTTCTTCCGCTGTATCTTGGATTAACTTTTCTCCTCAGTTCCTGTGGTTCATCTTTCTAGAATACAAATCATTGCATGGTTGTTGCTTTGCTTGAATCATATGTTGCTACTTGCAAAATTTAACCTCACATCAGTCTCCTGGCCATGTATTGTATATTTTTTAACATTGTGTTTCAAATTAGTACATATTTTCTTGGTCATAATTGTATGATTATTTAGGTTTCCATCTCTTTGTGTAGATTTCAGAAATCTGAGATACAAGTTAAGTTATATGTACGCCTTCTTGAAACTGACCCACAATTTACATTCACACTTAACACCTTAGGCGTGTCATTTATCTGGTTACTCCCAAGAAAGTCAGTTAATGTGAGTATAGAAAATGGCCATCACGACACAAAGGCTCTCCTGTCCTTGTCACTGGACCTCTCTTTCCTTCACAAACACACTTCGATGACTGACATCTTTGCTTGTTTTCATCTCCATTGAAGTAGAGTTTTACCCACAAGACTGGTTTTGTGTCTGCTTTATTTCCCTCATAATTATAATTTTAAGATCAACTAATTTGTTACATATACTCTTGTAGCAGATAATATTCCATTTTATAACAATGCCTCCTTTTGCTGTATCTGTTTATCTGATGATGGATGTTTGGATTGCTTCCAGTTTGTGCAATTATTCTGAGCAATGTTGTCATAAACATTCATGTAGCTAAAGGGTGTATACTCAGTTTTCTATAGAGTAAAAAGCCCACATAATTCAGGTTGCTGCACACACAGCATCAGCACACAGCATCAGTACACACAGCATCAGTACACACAGCATCAGTACACAGCATCAGTACACACAGCATCAGTACACACAGCATCAGTACACAGCATCAGTGCACACAGCATCAGTACACACAGCATCAGTACACACAGCATCAGTACACAGCATCAGTACACACAGCATCAGTACACACAGCATCAGTACACAGCATCAGTGCACACAGCATCAGTACACACAGCATCAGTACACACAGCATCAGTACACAGCATCAGTGCACAGCATCAGTACACACAGCATCAGTACACAGCATCAGTGCACACAGCATCAGTACACACAGCATCAGTACACACAGCATCAGTACACAGCATCAGTGCACAGCATCAGTACACACAGCATCAGTACACACAGCATCAGTGCACAGCATCAGTACACACAGCATCAGTACACAGCATCAGTACACAGCATCAGTACACACAGCATCAGTACACACAGCATCAGTACACAGCATCAGTGCACACAGCATCAGTACACACAGCATCAGTACACACAGCATCAGTACACAGCATCAGTGCACAGCATCAGTACACACAGCATCAGTACACACAGCATCAGTGCACAGCATCAGTACACACAGCATCAGTACACAGCATCAGTACACAGCATCAGTACACAGCATCAGTACACACAGCATCAGTACACAGCATCAGTACACAGCATCAGTACACACAGCATCAGTACACAGCATCAGTGCACACAGCATCAGTGCACACAGCATCAGTACACACAGCATCAGTACACACAGCATCAGTACACACAGCATCAGTACACAGCATCAGTACACACAGCATCAGTACACACAGCATCAGTACACACAGCATCAGTACACAGCATCAGTACACAGCATCAGTACACAGCATCAGTACACACAGCATCAGTACACAGCATCAGTACACAGCATCAGTACACACAGCATCAGTACACAGCATCAGTGCACACAGCATCAGTGCACACAGCATCAGTACACACAGCATCAGTACACACAGCATCAGTACACAGCATCAGTACACACAGCATCAGTACACACAGCATCAGTACACAGCATCAGTGCACACAGCATCAGTACACACAGCATCAGTACACACAGCATCAGTACACAGCATCAGTGCACAGCATCAGTACACACAGCATCAGTACACAGCATCAGTGCACACAGCATCAGTACACACAGCATCAGTACACACAGCATCAGTACACAGCATCAGTGCACAGCATCAGTACACACAGCATCAGTACACACAGCATCAGTACACAGCATCAGTGCACACAGCATCAGTACACAGCATCAGTACACACAGCATCAGTACACACAGCATCAGTACACACAGCATCAGTACACACAGCATCAGTACACACAGCATCAGTACACACAGCATCAGTACACAGCATCAGTACACACAGCATCAGTACACACAGCATCAGTACACACAGCATCAGTACACACAGCATCAGTACACAGCATCAGTACACACAGCATCAGTACACACAGCATCAGTACACAGCATCAGTACACACAGCATCAGTACACACAGCATCAGTACACAGCATCAGTACACACAGCATCAGTACACACAGCATCAGTACACACAGCATCAGTACACAGCATCAGTACACACAGCATCAGTGCACACAGCATCAGTACACACAGCATCAGTACACACAGCATCAGTACACACAGCATCAGTACACACAGCATCAGTACACAGCATCAGTACACACAGCATCAGTACACACAGCATCAGTACACACAGCATCAGTACACACAGCATCAGTACACACAGCATCAGTACACACAGCATCAGCACACACAGCATCAGTACACACAGCATCAGTACACACAGCATCAGTACACACAGCATCAGCACACACAGCATCAGTACACAGCATCAGTACACACAGCATCAGTACACACAGCATCAGTACACACAGCATCAGTACACACAGCATCAGTACACAGCATCAGTACACACAGCATCAGTACACACAGCATCAGTACACACAGCATCAGTACACACAGCATCAGTACACAGCATCAGCACACACAGCATCAGTACACAGCATCAGCACACACAGCATCAGTACACAGCATCAGTACACACAGCATCAGTACACACAGCATCAGCACACACAGCATCAGTACACACAGCATCAGTACATACAGCATCAGTACACACAGCATCAGTACACACAGCATCAGTACACACAGCATCAGTACACACAGCATCAGTACACACAGCATCAGTACACACAGCATCAGCACACACAGCATCAGTACACACAGCATCAGTACACACAGCATCAGTACACACAGCATCAGCACACACAGCATCAGTACACAGCATCAGTACACACAGCATCAGTACACACAGCATCAGTACACACAGCATCAGTACACAGCATCAGTACACACAGCATCAGTACACACAGCATCAGTACACACAGCATCAGCACACACAGCATCAGTACACAGCATCAGTACACACAGCATCAGTACACACAGCATCAGTGCACAGCATCAGTACACAACATCAGTACACACAGCATCAGTACACACAGCATCAGTACACACAGCATCAGTACACAGCATCAGTGCACAGCATCAGTACACAGCATCAGTACACACAGCATCAGTACACAGCATCAGTACACACAGCATCAGTACACACAGCATCAGTACACACAGCATCAGTACACACAGCATCAGTACACACAGCATCAGTACACACAGCATCAGTACACACAGCATCAGTACACACAGCATCAGTACACACAGCATCAGTACACACAGCATCAGTACACACAGCATCAGTACACAGCATCAGTACACACAGCATCAGTACACACAGCATCAGCACACACAGCATCAGTACACACAGCATCAGTACACACAGCATCAGTACACAGCATCAGTACACACAGCATCAGTACACACAGCATCAGTACACACAGCATCAGTACACAGCATCAGTACACACAGCATCAGTGCACAGCATCAGTACACAGCATCAGTACACACAGCATCAGTGCACAGCATCAGTACACAGCATCAGTACACACAGCATCAGTACACACAGCATCAGCACACACAGCATCAGTACACACAGCATCAGTACACACAGCATCAGTACACACAGCATCAGTACACACAGCATCAGTACACACAGCATCAGTACACAGCATCAGTACAGACAGCATCAGTACACACAGCATCAGTACACACAGCATCAGTACACACAGCATCAGTACACACAGCATCAGCACACACAGCATCAGTACACACAGCATCAGTACACAGCATCAGTACACAGCATCAGTACACACAGCATCAGTACACACAGCATCAGTACACACAGCATCAGTACACACAGCATCAGTACACACAGCATCAGTACACACAGCATCAGTACACACAGCATCAGTACACACAGCATCAGTACACACAGCATCAGTACACACAGCATCAGTGCACACAGCATCAGTACACAACATCAGTACACACAGCATCAGTACACAGCATCAGTACACACAGCATCAGTACACACAGCATCAGTACACACAGCATCAGTACACACAGCATCAGTACACAGCATCAGTACACAGCATCAGTACACACAGCATCAGTACACACAGCATCAGTACACACAGCATCAGTGCACACAGCATCAGCACACAGCATCAGTAAACACAGCATCAGTACACACAGCATCAGTGCACAGCATCAACACACACAGCATCAGTACACACAGCATCAGTACACAGCATCAGTACACAGCATCAGTACACACAGCATCAGTACACAGCATCAGTGCACACAGCATCAGTACACAACATCAGTACACACAGCATCAGTACACACAGCATCAGTACACACAGCATCAGCACACAGCATCAGTACACAGCATCAGTACACACAGCATCAGTACACACAGCATCAGTACACACAGCATCAGTGCACACAGCATCAGCACACAGCATCAGTAAACACAGCATCAGTACACACAGCATCAGTGCACAGCATCAACACACACAGCATCAGTACACACAGCATCAGTACACAGCATCAGTGCACACAGCATCAGTACACACAGCATCAGTACACAGCATCAGTACACAGCATCAGTACACACAGCATCAGTGCACACAGCATCAGTACACACAGCATCAGTACACACAGCATCAGTACACACAGCATCAGTACACAGCATCAGTACACACAGCATCAGTACACAGCATCAGCACACACAGCATCAGTGCACACAGCATCAGTACACACAGCATCAGTACACAGCATCAGTACACACAGCATCAGCACACACAGCATCAGTACACACAGCATCAGCACACAGCATCAGTGCACACAGCATCAGTACACAGCATCAGTACACAGCATCAGCACACACAGCATCAGTACACACAGCATCAACACACAGCATCAGTACACACAGCATCAGTACACAGCATCAGTACACAGCATCAGTACACACAGCATCAGTACACAGCATCAGTACACACAGCATCAGTACACAGCATCAGTACACACAGCATCAGTACACACAGCATCAGTACACAGCATCAGTACACACAGCATCAGTACACAGCATCAGTACACACAGCATCAGCACACAGCATCAGTACACACAGCATCAGTACACACAGCAACAGTACACACAGCATCAGTGCACAGCATCAGTACACACAGCATCAGTACACACAGCATCAGTACACACAGCATCAGTACACAGCATCAGTACACACAGCATCAGTGCACACAGCATCAGTACACACAGCATCAGTACACACAGCAACAGTACACACAGCATCAGTGCACAGCATCAGTACACACAGCATCAGTACACACAGCATCAGTACACAGCATCAGTACACAGCATCAGTACACACAGCATCAGCACACACAGCATCAGCACACACAGCATCAGTACACACAGCATCAGTACACAGCATCAGTACACAGCATCAGTACACACAGCATCAGTACACACAGCATCAGTACACACAGCATCAGTACACACAGCATCAGTACACAGCATCAGTACACAGCATCAGTACACACAGCATCAGTACACACAGCATCAGCACACACAGCATCAGATCACACAGCAACAGTACACAGCATCAGTACACAGCATCAGTACACAGCATCAGTACACAGCATCAGTACACAGCATCAGTACACACAGCATCAGTACACACAGCATCAGTACACACAGCATCAGCACACAGCATCAGTACACACAGCATCAGTACATACAGCATCAGTACACATCATCAGTACACACAGCATCAGTACACAGCATCAGTACACACAGCATCAGTACACACAGCAACAGTACACACAGCATCAGTACACAGCATCAGTACACACAGCATCAGTACACACAGCATCAGTACACAGCATCAGTACACACAGCATCAGCACACAGCATCAGTACACACAGCATCAGTACACACAGCAACAGTACACACAGCATCAGTGCACAGCATCAGTACACACAGCATCAGTACACACAGCATCAGTACACACAGCAACAGTACACACAGCATCAGTGCACAGCATCAGTACACACAGCATCAGTACACACAGCATCAGTACACACAGCAACAGTACACACAGCATCAGTGCACAGCATCAGTACACACAGCATCAGTACACACAGCATCAGTACACACAGCATCAGTACACAGCATCAGTACACAGCATCAGTACACACAGCATCAGTACACACAGCATCAGCACACAGCATCAGTACACACAGCATCAGTACATACAGCATCAGTACACAGCATCAGTACACACAGCATCAGTACACACAGCATCAGCACACAGCATCAGTACACACAGCATCAGTACACACAGCATCAGTACACAGCATCAGTACACACAGCATCAGTACACACAGCAACAGTACACACAGCATCAGTACACACAGCATCAGTACACACAGCATCAGTACACAGCATCAGTACACACAGCATCAGCACACAGCATCAGTACACACAGCATCAGTACACACAGCATCAGTACACAGCATCAGTACACACAGCATCAGTACACACAGCAACAGTACACACAGCATCAGTGCACAGCATCAGTACACACAGCATCAGTACACACAGCATCAGTACACACAGCATCAGTACACAGCATCAGTACACACAGCATCAGTGCACACAGCATCAGTACACACAGCATCAGTACACACAGCAACAGTACACACAGCATCAGTGCACAGCATCAGTACACACAGCATCAGTACACACAGCATCAGTACACACAGCAACAGTACACACAGCATCAGTGCACAGCATCAGTACACACAGCATCAGTACACACAGCATCAGTACACACAGCATCAGTACACAGCATCAGCACACAGCATCAGTACACACAGCATCAGTACACACATCATCAGTACACAGCATCAGTACACACAGCATCAGTACACACAGCATCAGCACACACAGCATCAGATCACACAGCAACAGAACACACAGCATCAGTACACACAGCATCAGTACACACAGCATCAGTACACACAGCATCAGCACACAGCATCAGTACACACAGCATCAGTACATACAGCATCAGTACACACAGCATCAGTACACACAGCATCAGTACACAGCATCAGTACACACAGCAACAGTACACTCAGCATCAGTACACACAGCATCAGTACACACAGCATCAGTACACACAGCATCAGTACACAGCATCAGTACACACAGCATCAGTACACACAGCAACAGTACACTCAGCATCAGTACACACAGCATCAGTACACACAGCATCAGTACACACAGCATCAGTACACACAGCATCAGTACACACAGCATCAGTACATACAGCATCAGTACACATCATCAGTACACACAGCATCAGTACACAGCATCAGTACACACAGCATCAGTACACACAGCATCAGTGCACAGCATCAGTACACATCATCAGTACACACAGCATCAGTACACAGCATCAGTACACACAGCATCAGTACACACAGCATCAGTGCACAGCATCAGTACACATCATCAGTACACACAGCATCAGTACACAGCATCAGTACACACAGCATCAGTACACAGCATCAGTACACACAGCATCAGTACACACAGCATCAGCACACACAGCATCAGTGCACACAGCATCAGTACACACAGCATCAGTACACAGCATCAGTACACACAGCATCAGTACACAGCATCAGTACACAGCATCAGTACACACAGCATCAGTGCACACAGCATCAGCACACACAGCATCAGTACACAGCATCAGTACACACAGCATCAGTACACACAGCATCAGCACACACAGCATCAGCACACACAGCATCAGCACACACAGCATCAGTACACAGCATCAGTGCACAGTATCAGTACACACAGCATCAGCACACACAGCATCAGTACACACAGCATCAGTACACACAGCATCAGTACACAGCATCAGCACACACAGCATCAGTACACAGCATCAGTGCACAGTATCAGTACACACAGCATCAGCACACACAGCATCAGTACACACAGCATCAGTACACACAGCATCAGCACACACAGCATCAGTACACACAGCATCAGCACACACAGCATCAGTACACAGCATCAGTACACAGCATCAGTACACACAGCATCAGTACACAGCATCAGCACACACAGCATCAGTACACAGCATCAGTGCACAGTATCAGTACACACAGCATCAGCACACACAGCATCAGTACACACAGCATCAGTACACACAGCATCAGCACACACAGCATCAGTACACACAGCATCAGTACACACAGCATCAGCACACACAGCATCAGCACACACAGCATCAGCACACACAGCATCAGTACACACAGCATCAGTACACACAGCATCAGTACACAGAGCATCAGTACACAGCATCAGTACACACAGCATCAGTACACACAGCATCAGTACACACAGCATCAGTACACAGCATCAGCACACACAGCATCAGTACACAGCATCAGTACACACAGCATCAGTACACACAGCATCAGTACACACAGCATCAGCACACAGAGCATCAGTACACACAGCATCAGTACACACAGCATCAGCACACACAGCATCAGTACACAGCATCAGTACACACAGCATCAGTACACAGCATCAGTACACACAGCATCAGTACACAGCATCAGTACACACAGCATCAGTACACACAGCATCAGCACACACAGCATCAGTGCACACAGCATCAGTACACACAGCATCAGTACACAGCATCAGTACACACAGCATCAGTACACACAGCATCAGCACACACAGCATCAGTACACAGCATCAGTACACAGCATCAGTACACACAGCATCAGTACACAGCATCAGTACACACAGCATCAGTACACACAGCATCAGTACACACAGCATCAGCACACAGAGCATCAGTACACACAGCATCAGTACACACAGCATCAGCACACACAGCATCAGTACACAGCATCAGTACACAGCATCAGTACACACAGCATCAGCACACACAGCATCAGTGCACACAGCATCAGTACACACAGCATCAGTACACAGCATCAGTACACACAGCATCAGTACACAGCATCAGTACACAGCATCAGTACACACAGCATCAGTACACATAGCATCAGCACACACAACATCAGCACACACAGCATCAGCACACACAGCATCAGTACACACAGCATCAGTACACACAGCATCAGTACACACAGCATCAGTACACAGCATCAGTACACACAGCATCAGTACACACAGCATCAGTACACAGCATCAGTACACACAGCATCAGTACACAGCATCAGTACACACAGCATCAGTACACACAGCATCAGTACACAGCATCAGTACACACAGCATCAGTACACAGCATCAGTACACACAGCATCAGTACACACAGCATCAGTACACACAGCATCAGTACACACAGCATCAGTACACACAGCATCAGATCACACAGCAACAGTACACACAGCATCAGTACACACAGCATCAGTACACACAGCATCAGTACACACAGCATCAGCACACACAACATCAGCACACACAGCATCAGCACACACAGCATCAGTACACACAGCATCAGTACACACAGCATCAGTACACACAGCATCAGTACACAGCATCAGTACACACAGCATCAGTACACACAGCATCAGTACACAGCATCAGTACACACAGCATCAGTACACAGCATCAGTACACACAGCATCAGTACACACAGCATCAGTACACAGCATCAGTACACACAGCATCAGTACACAGCATCAGTACACACAGCATCAGTACACACAGCATCAGTACACACAGCATCAGTACACACAGCATCAGTACACACAGCATCAGATCACACAGCAACAGTACACACAGCATCAGTACACACAGCATCAGTACACACAGCATCAGTACACACAGCATCAGTACACACAGCATCAGTACACACAGCATCAGATCACACAGCAACAGTACACACAGCATCAGATCACACAGCAACAGTACACACAGCATCAGTACACACAGCATCAGTACACACAGCATCAGTACACAGCATCAGTACACACAGCATCAGTACACACAGCATCAGTACACACAGCATCAGTACACAGCATCAGTACACACAGTATCAGTGCACACAGCATCAGTACACACAGCATCAGCACACAGAGCATCAGTACACACAGCATCAGTACACATAGCATCAGCACACACAGCATCAGCACACACAACATCAGTACACAGCATCAGTACACACAGTATCAGTGCACACAGCATCAGTACACACAGCATCAGCACACACAGCATCAGTACACACAGCATCAGTACACACAGCATCAGTACACAGAGCATCAGTACACACAGCATCAGTACACACAGCATCAGCACACACAGCATCAGTACACAGCATCAGTACACACAGCATCAGTACACACAGCAACAGTACACACAGCATCAGTACACACAGCATCAGCACACACAGCATCAGTGCACACAGCATCAGTACACAGCATCAGTGCACACAGCATCAGTACACAGCATCAGTACACACAGCATCAGTACACACAGCATCAGTACACACAGCATCAGTACACAGCATCAGTACACACAGCATCAGTACACACAGCATCAGCACACACAGCATCAGTACACACAGCATCAGTACACAGCATCAGTACACAGCATCAGTGCACAGCATCAGTACACACAGCATCAGTACACACAGCATCAGTACACACAGCATCAGTACACACAGCATCAGTACACAGCATCAGTACACACAGCATCAGCACACACAGCATCAGTACACACAGCATCAGTACACACAGCATCAGTACACACAGCATCAGTGCACACAGCATCAGTACACACAGCATCAGTACACACAGCATCAGTACACACAGCATCAGTACACACAGCATCAGCACACACAGCATCAGTGCACACAGCATCAGTACACACAGCATCAGCACACACAGCATCAGTACACACAGCATCAGCACACACAGCATCAGTGCACACAGCATCAGTACACACAGCATCAGCACACACAGCATCAGTACACACAGCATCAGTACACACAGCATCAGCACACACAGCATCAGTGCACACAGCATCAGTACACACAGCATCAGTACACAGCATCAGTACACACAGCATCAGTACACAGCATCAGTACACAGCATCAGCACACACAGCATCAGTACACACAGCATCAGCACACACAGCATCAGTACACACAGCATCAGTACACACAGCATCAGCACACACAGCATCAGTACACACAGCATCAGCACACACAGCATCAGCACACACAGCATCAGTACACACAGCATCAGCACACACAGCATCAGTGCACACAGCATCAGTACACACAGCATCAGTACACAGCATCAGTACACACAGCATCAGTACACAGCATCAGTACACAGCATCAGTACACACAGCATCAGTACACATAGCATCAGCACACACAGCATCAGCACACACAACATCAGCACACACAGCATCAGCACACACAGCATCAGTACACACAGCATCAGCACACACAGCATCAGTACACACAGCATCAGCACACACAGCATCAGCACACACAGCATCAGTGCACACAGCATCAGTACACACAGCATCAGTACACAGCATCAGTACACACAGCATCAGTACACAGCATCAGTACACAGCATCAGTACACACAGCATCAGTACACACAGCATCAGTACACACAGCATCAGTACACACAGCATCAGTACACACAGCATCAGTACACACAGCATCAGTACACAGCATCAGTACACAGCATCAGTACACACAGCATCAGTACACACAGCATCAGTACACACAGCATCAGTACACACAGCATCAGCACACACAGCATCAGTGCACACAGCATCAGTACACACAGCATCAGTACACAGCATCAGTACACACAGCATCAGTACACAGCATCAGTACACAGCATCAGTACACACAGCATCAGTACACACAGCATCAGCACACACAGCATCAGTACACACAGCATCAGTACACACAGCATCAGCACACACAGCATCAGTACACACAGCATCAGTACACACAGCATCAGCACACACAGCATCAGTGCACACAGCATCAGTACACACAGCATCAGTACACAGCATCAGTACACACAGCATCAGTACACAGCATCAGTACACAGCATCAGTACACACAGCATCAGTACACACAGCATCAGTACACACAGCATCAGTACACAGCATCAGTACACACAGCATCAGTACACACAGCATCAGTACACAGCATCAGTGCACACAGCATCAGTACACAGCATCAGTACACACAGCATCAGTACACACAGCATCAGCACACACAGCATCAGTACACACAGCATCAGTACACACAGCATCAGTACACACAGCATCAGCACACACAGCATCAGTACACACAGCATCAGTGCACAGCATCAGTACACACAGCATCAGTACACACAGCATCAGCACACACAGCATCAGTACACACAGCATCAGTGCACAGCATCAGTACACACAGCATCAGCACACACAGCATCAGTACACACAGCATCAGTACACAGCATCAGTACACACAGCATCAGTGCACAGCATCAGTACACACAGCATCAGTACACACAGCATCAGTACACACAGCATCAGTGCACAGTATCAGTACACACAGCATCAGTACACAGCATCAGTACACAGCATCAGTACACACAGCATCAGTGCACAGCATCAGTACACACAGCATCAGTACACACAGCATCAGTACACACAGCATCAGTGCACAGTATCAGTACACACAGCATCAGTACACAGCATCAGTACACAGCATCAGTACACACAGCATCAGTACACACAGCATCAGTGCACAGCATCAGTACACACAGCATCAGTACACACAGCATCAGTACACACAGCATCAGTGCACAGTATCAGTACACACAGCATCAGTACACAGCATCAGTACACAGCATCAGTACACACAGCATCAGTACACAGCATCAGTACACACAGCATCAGTGCACAGCATCAGTACACACAGCATCAGTACACACAGCATCAGTACACACAGCATCAGTGCACAGTATCAGTACACACAGCATCAGTACACACAGCATCAGTGCACAGTATCAGTACACACAGCATCAGTACACAGCATCAGTACACAGCATCAGTACACACAGCATCAGTACACAGCATCAGTACACACAGCATCAGTGCACAGCATCAGTACACACAGCATCAGTACACACAGCATCAGTACACAGCATCAGTACACAGCATCAGTACACACAGCATCAGTGCACAGCATCAGTACACACAGCATCAGTACACACAGCATCAGTACACACAGCATCAGTACACAGCATCAGTACACACAGCATCAGTGCACAGCATCAGTACACACAGCATCAGTACACACAGCATCAGTACACACAGCATCAGTGCACAGTATCAGTACACACAGCATCAGTACACAGCATCAGTACACAGCATCAGTACACACAGCATCAGTACACACAGCATCAGTACACAGCATCAGTGCACACAGCATCAGTACACAGCATCAGTACACACAGCATCAGTACACACAGCATCAGCACACACAGCATCAGTACACACAGCATCAGTGCACAGTATCAGTACACACAGCATCAGTACACAGCATCAGTACACAGCATCAGTACACACAGCATCAGCACACACAGCATCAGTACACACAGCATCAGTGCACAGTATCAGTACACACAGCATCAGTACACAGCATCAGTACACAGCATCAGTACACACAGCATCAGTACACACAGTATCACTACACACAGCATCAGTACACACAGCATCAGTACACACAGCATCAGTACACAGCATCAGTACACACAGCATCAGTACACAGCATCAGTACACAGCATCAGTGCACACAGCATCAGTACACACAGCATCAGTACACACAGCATCAGTACACAGCATCAGTACACACAGCATCAGTACACACAGCATCAGTACACAGCATCAACACACACTGCTCTCAGCAGGGAATAATTTCACAGGTAAATCCGACAGAGTGAAATTCCATCTTCGAAAACACTACAGTCAGAAATAACACCCAGGGTAGTTTTGTGTTTATCTTGTGTGGAGGATGCTGTCAGTTAGCTCTGCTGTGTGTGGATGAGTTCACGTGAGAAGCATGACTACCATGTAAAAAAAAATTTGTTTTCAGTATCTTCAGTGTCTACTAAGATGTGAACACTTAGTGTTTTCCCCAAACTTTCCAAAGGTAAATGTTTTGTGTGGAGTACATAAGAACTTTGAGGAAGTGGCATCCACAATGACTCAAACAGGGAACTATCTCGGCCTAGGTGAGCACTCTGGTGAGGGAACTGGAGCATTCCCACTGGTGGCAGCTAGCATCCTCTGGTTCAGGTTGCAGTAACTGGAGCACCTCGGGTCCTAGAGTTTGTTCTGGTCTGCTTTCCAGACCTTCCACAGCCCACTCTCCTCAGCACTGTGACATGAAGCTCTCAGCTAAAACAAAGGGGAACTAACACACACATCCTCCCCCGAGGGAGGTCTCAGTACTTACTGTTCTTATAAGGTCTGGAGCAGAGCTGGAATTCATTGACTTTTCAATTGATCCATGTAGGAAATCGTTGCATTTCCTCTGTAGCTAAGTGGATTTAGTTTCCTCAGAGGCAGAATTGTTTCTGTGTTAGTGGCACTTAGCTTTAAGGTGTGTAGAGTGGGTAGGAGAAGGCAAGCCCTCCCCAAATGCAAACTCAGAGAGAGGAAGGGAAGGCACTGTCTCACTTCCTGTAAAGCTAGATTGTATTGTTCTCTCTCCAGCTCCTTTCCCTGCAACCCCTGAGACCCCACCTCTCTTGTGCTAGTAGCCCACTCGTCCCCAAAGCACTCAGCTTATTTTATTTAGAGAATATGCTTACATTTTCCTCGGATTGTATTTAAGGGCTATGTATTTAAGGGAAAGGTCTGCCTAGCATCTGTGTTTGCAACCATTTTTAATTATTTCCTGCATCCGGCCCCCCTTATTTGTTCATCATTATTATTATCTTGTTTTTCTCATATTTTTATAGAAATCCTCCCTTATGCTACTTAATTTTTTAAAAAATATTTCTTGGTGTTTGCCTACAAGGTATGTTTGTATACCATGTGTGTGCTTGGTGGCCTGGGAATCTAGAAGAGGCCATCAGACTCCTTGGGACTGAAGTTACAGGCATTTGTGAGCCACCTTGTGGGTGCCTGTAATTGAACTCAGACCCTCTGAAGGAGCAGCCAGTACTCTTAACCGCGAATCCATGTTTCCAGCCCTCTTGTGCTACTTGGACAGCTAATAGTTCTCTTACTGCTTGCTTTCTGTCTAGAAATTGCTGTCAGTTGTTCTACTGTGGAATTCTTTGCTGAACGAACTCCAGGGCTGTGACAAATTGGTTCCCTATAAAATAATCTGCCATTGCTAGTGATTTTGGTGGAAGGAGGGGCAGATAGTTTTTATTCTGCCACCTTGATTGACTTCCTTCAGATGGTTCTTGAGTTCCTTTTGTTTCTTTTTAAGGTTCTGTTTTATGTATATCTGTTTGTTATCTATCTATCTATCTATCTATCTATCTATCTATCATCCATCATCCATCATCCATCTATCCTTTTATCATCTATATGCCTACCTATCATCTGTGTATTTATTATCCACCTATCTCTACCTCTCATCTATCTATCATGTCATCTATCTACCCATCGATTTTATCTATCTCTATTTACCTACCTAAGATGTCTATTTATCTATCCATCTACTCTGTCTACTTAACTATTATCTAGCTATTTTTTCTGTCATCTTTATCATCTATCTACTCATCTAGTCTACCTATATCTATTTTTTTTATCTATCCATCATCTATCTATCCATCTATTCATTCTGTGTCTGTCTGTCTGTCTGTCTGTCTCTGTCTGTCTGTCTATCTGTCTATCTGGTTTACTTACTTATTTATGACCAATAAGGTCTCACATAGCCCAGGATAGCTTGAACTCTTTACCCTCCTGCCTCTCTCCACCAAGGGTTGGGATCCCAAGTGTGCATCCCCTGTGCAATGACTGCTTTGCTCATTATTAAAGGAATTTAGAATATCTGGAGAAAATAGGGTCAAGTGAAGTGTCGAGTGGAATTTTTAAAGTATTTTGTTTTTTTGTAGTTCTCAAGTATATTCAGTTTTATCTCATTTCTTAATTCAAGAAAATTCACATCTTTATTTTAGTAGTTATTGCTTTCAGTAGCAAAAAAAAAAAAAGAAGCTCAAATCTCTCTAGCTTTATCAATAAAAAATGTGCTATCATTGCAGGTGAATTCTGCAAGAAAAAATTAGTGATATAATTTTCTAAGAAAGGAAAAGAAAGGTGGTTTCCATTTACATTCAGATTTAGAATGAGAAGTTCAGTTCTGACAGGGCATCCACACAGATATGGTCAGATTTGATTATCAGTATCTGCCCCCTTAGATCTGCGGTCCCCAGTTTTACCCATCATTCTTACCTGTACAGGGCAATTGGCAGCTCCACGCTGCCTCTGTGGTCTTCTCACAAGCAAATTGAGGGTGTGTGTGTGTGTGTGTGTGTATGTGTGTGTGTATGTGTGTAATATATTTAGTTAAAACAGGTCTTACTTTGTACCCAGGCTGTTATCCAATTCACAGTCATCCTGTCTCAGTGTCTTGAGTGCTGAGATTAAAACCACCACATCTGATTCTATTCCTATTGATCAGGAAACTGATCTGCCTTAGTTTCCCCAGAAATACTTTGGATAAAGTCACACTTATGTCTTATTGCCCACATTTGCTGCGTGATTCCTCCTAGTGCCTCATGAACCTAAAAATGAAGGTTTTTTTTTTTTTTAATGTAATATCTAGCTCTCTAGTAATACACTGAGATACTGTTGAGACAAAGAGAGCATGTGACAGGTAGTAGCAGTGCCTGTTGGAGATGTCAACATCTACCAGAGGGCCTGGCATTCAGGGTCTCATGGTGGTGTGGCACACATGGCCATATGCACCTGTGTATACCTGGACAGTCGTAACTTCACACCTGTTACACACAGCTCCTTTGGGCAGTGGAGAGCACAGATGCACTGGAAACTAATTCTGGAGTAAATGGGTTTTTTTTTGTTTGTTTGTTTCTCTGTTTAGCCAGATGATGCATCTCTCAACAGTACCACCCTATCCAATGGTGCACAAGATGAAGAAGGCGGGTTTGTGGCCCTTCAGAGTGGATCTGTGGTAAGTCTTTGATGTCTGCACACTTGCATGTTAGGACAGCAATGTCAGAAGGGAAGAAGAGCTATTTCTTCAAGATGGATTAACAAAACTTGAACTAGGGTTTGCAAATAGCTGCCCACCAGCTGTCTGGCAGCTGGAAGAATATTCAGACTAATAAATGGATAAATCTTCCTTTTACCAAGCCTGGTGGGGCGGGCTTGTACTCTCAGCTGCATGAGAGGCTGAAGCAGGTGTTAGCAGTTTAGTGAGACCCTGTGCCAAAAACGTTAGAAAAGGGGACTGGGGAGGTGTGGAAATTGCTGTGTGAGCATGCAGACATAAGTTTAGTACCCAGTGCACACATAAAATCCCAGGTGTGGTGGACTGAGATTGTCATCTTAGCAACGGGGAGCCAGAGACAGGCAGATAATCTGGTTCTCACTGGCCTAACTAGGCCAGTTTAGCCTAATCTGTGAGCCTCAGGTCCCAGTGAGAAACCCTGCCTTAAGAAACAATGTGGTTGGCTCCTGAAGAGAAATAAGCCAAGGCTAAATCAGATGTCCTGAAAATCAGATGGAATGTTCTTGAACTTTCCACCATGAGGAACCAATTCCCAGTCTCATGGTTCTTCCTTATAGGGAACATGGACCACCAGCTGCGAGTCTCTCTGGGGTGGCGGGACTTCTGACACTTGGGTGAGATAAGTGTTGAGGTCTCTGACTTCCCAGATACTAATCTGTAGCAGCTAGAATCTTGGGTGCCTGTGTTGTTTCATAGTGCACCAAGACCCCAAGCTTTGTCCTAGGCGAGACCTAAACACCTTGTCCACTAGAATTGGTTTTGTGGAGTGTGATAAAGTGACCTCCCATTAGCTCTTCTGAAGGATTTGTCTTCACTAGTACAGTAGTACCCTTTCACCCAAATCTTTATTGTTTTCTGTATCTGAAATAACCGTAAGTAAACCTCCATATTTCTAGTGGTCTGTCTTGGAAATTTGCTAGAGTGAAGTTCACCTGCAAGTCTTCCTTTTTCTTCTGAGGAATCCTTCCTTCCAGATGACATCATGCCTTCCTCTTGAAAGGCTCATTAGTGCATTTCTTCTAATGTTTCATAATTAAGCAGGATATTTGTTCTGGATTTCTAAGCCTTGTAATTGCTTTATTGTAGACTGTAGGTTGAATTACATCAAATGATCATCCAGTATTTATCGAGATGAATGTCTTGAACTACAGACTCTCCAATTGCAGATGGAAGATATTTTAATTGTATCTGTACTGAACGTGTACAGAAGTTTTTTCTTGTCATTCTTTTCTCAGCACTGTGACAGCTGAGATGCACAGGGTAGCAGCTAGTCACATAGCACTTACATGTGAGGTATGGTACACAATGCAGGATGGTTTAAAGAACTCATGCAATGTGCATCAATCAGATGCAAATGTTATGCTGTTGCTATCTGCAGGAGTTCCGGGAGCCAATCCCTGACCATGGATCACTGGTGGACAGGTGGAATTGCATTATTCTCACTCTGATCCCCAAGTTGTAGCAGGAGACTATTGCTTTGCTTTGTTTTGCTGCACAATCTCCTTTGAGTATAAGTCCCTCAATGACCTAAAATATCCCATTAGGCTCCACTTGTCACAGTGTCTACCACCTGCCAATAGTGTTAAGTAAAAAACCAAGATGTGGACATTTGGAAAATGCATATTAAAACTATAGCCATGTGGTCTGTATGCTATAGTGACAGGCTTTTAGAGCTACCAGAAACGTGACTGATGCTGACCTTCATAACCCTAGACCTGTCTCTTCATCTAAAAATCGCAGTGTATAGCCATCTGCATTGCAGGACTTGGCCATCTATTTTCATGTGGTTTGTATCATTAAGAGACTTAAATCTCACTTGAAATCAAGCAGGAATCAAAAGAAAACAGGAGGCTGAGAATTTAAGAGTCCCTTCTGCAACCTACAGGATGTGATGCAGGATCTTTCATCAAGCAGATGTTCAATGATTGCTAAACAAATATAAGAATAAAAGACACTGTATCACGCTCTGTGGGAGGAAAGGACAGATTTTATGTATAAATTGTTTATAAAAGCTTCCTAGGATGGCAGATAATAACTCCATATTAGAATTTATAGTTTCGCATGTACATTTTTGGTTGAATCCCCCCTCCCCCACTGGTACCCTTCTAGACATAGGCAGAAACTCATTTTATAGGACTCAGCTTCTGATGGAATAAGCAGGGTACAGAGCTATGTCACAGGGTTTCTGTGAGGAAGAAGCCAGATTAAGAATGGGGATTTGATTTATAAAAGGTCACTTCTTAATTTGGAACTTTGTAAGTATTAATTGTTTTTGTGTTTGTTTTGAAACAGGGTCTTACTATGTAAGCTAGGCTAGCCTGGAACTTACTGTGTAGATCAGACTGGCCTGGAACCCTCTATGTTAACACAGATGATCTAGAACCCTCTATGTAGACCAGCCTGGCCTAGAACCTGCTATGTTGACCATGCTCCTGGTGCCTTTGCCTCTTGTATACTAGAATTACAGGCAGATACCCACCACACCTGGCATGATAGTTAACTATTCTGTAAGTTGTTCTTACTCAGTATTTTACAGTGAGAATTGACATGCTAATATTAGCACAATGACTGTAGTTGAAACAATGTATCCAGATTAGCAGATGTAATTATCAAATACACATCAACAAGCATTCTAATTGCTACATCTTTGCAGAAGCAGCTAAATATATGAGTAAGAAGGTAGAGTTAGTTATGAGCACTTCAGCAGAGATCTTTTGAGAAATTTGGGCAAGCCACACCCATCTAAACTGACAGTGGAGACAGCTGTGATCATTGCAAACCATTTGTGAGACCAAGACTGTATTTGTGGGGGGAAAAAAAAAACCCTCATATATTACAGAACATAAATCCAATTGAGATGAAAGGTCAGGCTGGAGAGATGGCTCAGCTGTTGAAAGCTAGGTTTGCAGTCAAGAATATAAGAGATTAAGGGTCACTGTATTTATAATAAATGTTTTTTGCTCCTCTTTTCTTGCTTGGCAGTCAATACTTGAGGCTATCCCAGATATTTCTGTTCACACCAATGGATCTGCCGGTGCTGAGCAGCCGGTTCAGAGTGTGTTGAGAGGTGAGTGGCATGTCCCCTGGTGAGACTATGCTGTGCCTTCTTGCTTTGGATCTGACAGTCAGTGCAGTTAGCAGTTAGTTTGGGTTTTAGTATTTAATTGAATACATTTACTTTTAACACCTTGTGACCGTGTTAACACTGTAAATGTATACATTGTACTTATCTGTGGGGATACTTGCCTGGGATACACAAGTATGGTTAATGTTTGGATGGATACATTGTATACATACACTGGACAGTGTTTGTATCAGGCTGAACCTATCTAACTCCTAAGCGTCTATCATTTACCACATCCTTAGTGATGAAGCTTTTAAGTTCCTTTTTTGCATGGTTTTGATTCAGATAGCACGTAATTGTTATAGTTGGTCACCATGCTTGGCAATGGTACCTCAGAACATTCTAGTCATATCTAACTGTGCTCTGTTGTTCATCAACACATCTCTCTCCATCTTGCCCTCTATCCTGCATGATGTGTTATGATTCTGTTGCTTCCCTCACTCACCTTCAGACAGCCTATTTTGTCACCACAGAGACAATGTTAAGTCGGCTAAATGGTAAGCGAAGTCTTCCTTCACTTCCATCAAGTAGGGTAAGGGATTATCACTGGGGCAATGGCTTTGACTTAGGCCTCCCCGTAAGTACCATGATGTATCCAGATATTACAAGGAGGCTAGGAAGCTGCCTCATCCAAGCTCCCAGTGACTGAGGAAGTAAGTGTGTGTGGAACTTGAGCAGCTTCTGACATACATGCTATCAGGGCTGACTCTTCTTTGAATTTCCAACACTCAGATGCTCAGAATGGAATCCTCCTAGTCCAAGGCTGGGCCCCGAGTCCACACCAAAGCCTTCGAGATTCTTGTCTTTTGAGAAATGCACATTCTCTCCTTAGAGAATCACAGCTTACACTTTCACCATCCACATCAAAATGCAAAGAAGAGTTGATGAAAACATCCCAGGATTGACCGTGGTGATGGCTGCCCAGCTGTGACCTGCCACAATCCATTGACTTCATCCATTAAATGAAGAATTACCTGATGTGCGAATTGTTTTTCAATAATGTCAATACCGAAAATAAAATAACCAAGAGGAGAAACTTACCAGAAATGCTTCCTGTCGGTCTGTTTACTGCCTGGGATCTAGTTGTAGTCGTACCATCAGAGACAGACACTCACATGGGTGGTCCAGTAGTTTGGAGACTCTGCCTGCCTGGTTGCTGTTCTCCACAGACTCTATCCTTCCTTCCTTCCTTCCTTCCTCTGCAGAGCACAGCCTCTGCAGAAATCAAGCATCCTGGCCCACCCTCCTTCCACCATTTTCAGCCTTTCACTGTGTTCTAGCTCCTGCTCATACTCAAAACTGTAAGGCGTTCATTTAATCTTACTGATTAATTAATTCTGCTTTTTGTCATTCTGATCTCCTCTACCTTTGGTCAGAAAAAGTGTTCTGTTTGTAATCAAATGATTCTTTACTTTGCACATAAAAAACTGTTTGCCAGGCAGTGAAACAAAGTGTCATGTCCAAAAATCCGACTCAGAAGTCAAGAGTTTCGAGTTGGACAAATGGTTTGGGCCAAGAAATTAATTTGCAGCCAACATGAGAAAGGCAGCTGTGGGGCATTTCTGTCACATGACCCAGTCAGGTGCTGTGTGATGTGCATCATGTAAGCTAGGCAAATATCAAATTATAGAAATCCAGAATAAGTCCCCCGCACACCCAGCCGTGGAGTCCACACTGGATAATCTTAGAAAGTGAATGTTTGTGCTTCTGAGAGTAGAGGGGAATTTTTTTTTCTTTTTTTTTTAACATCAGAGAAACTCAGAGATACGCGCTGTTCCAGGCTTAGCCTCTTGAATCCTTCAAAACATTTATAACTTGTAGGAGCGTAAAATGTGAATAATCGGATTGAACAGTTGTTTCAGACACTAGTAGATATGTGTCCATAGTGAAGATCAGGGCCATGCCATGTTACTCGGGGAGCTAGGCTCTGTTCTCTAGATTTCAGTACCCCAGCACACCTTGTCAATATTGGTAGTTATTTTGTGGCGGGTGGCTCAAGGATGTATTACATTTCTTGTCTCTTGCTTTATTTAGATGATGAGTATCTAGAGAAAAACATTCCACCAGAGGCTGAAGAGCTCTCCTTTGAGGTATCTTATTCAGAAATGGTGACAGAGACCCCAGACAGAAATAAGTGGAAGAAGTCGGACATTAAGAAAGAAGACTATGTCTTAACTGTGAGTAACCCCTCTGTGGTCAGTCCAATAACTTTCTGAGAAGGCTTCTGTGCCAGCAGGAGGATTGTTTTTCTTTTCTCTATGTGTAAGGGAAGTGGGGAGGCCAGGCACCAGCACTGTGTATCTCCTGGGATATGCATAGATGTTTTGTGTGTACGTACCATGCAGAATCCTGATTACAGGACAGTGGTATGTCCTGGGTATGCAGCTGCTGGGCTGTGGGGACGGTGCAGTGGGTAAAAGCACTTGCCAGGAAAGCGTCAGGACTTGAATGACCTGAGTCTGAACCTCCGGTACCCACGTGAAGATGCACATGGTAGAGTTCGTTTGTAATCTCAGAGCTCCTTGTTGAGAGGAGAGGCAGGGATCAGAGAAATTCAGGGTTCAGGTTCACAAAGTTTACAGGCTTCACATTCTCAGCAGCCAACACTAAGAGGACTCCCTGTCAAGTAGGATGAGAGGCAAGGACCAACTCTGATGCCTACATGCTTGCTACAGCAAGCCTTGCCTATGCTTACACATAGAAATGTGCACATACCACATACACAGAAACACAGAAAGAAGGAAAAGGAAGAGAAGGAAGAGGAGGCTTCTGTCACAGCTGCAGTTGGGACTTGTCCATAACCTTGACACCTGTGCTATCCCACCCTTCAGGGTCCTGTTTGCCTCTGATTAGCATAGACGTGGTCTTCAGGTGTTCTTAAACATCTACTCGCTTCGCTGTCTCTGTGGCCCGGGGCACTCTTCATAAGTATTTTTCCAATAGGTTTTTGTTGCATAAATTTAGAGTGTCCTGGTTTCATTTGATTTAAAAAAAAAAAAAAAATCTTTGCTGTGTCTTTTAGAAATTTATTGTTCAGAAAACAAGATTTGGGTTGACTGAGACGGGGGACCTGTCTGCCGAAGACATGAAGAAAATCCGCCACCTCTCTCTCATTGAGCTGACGGCCTTCTTCGATGCTTTCGGGATACAACTGAAGAGAAACAAAACAGAGCGAGTGAGAGGCCGAGGTAACTAAGAGGCCAGGCTGCCATCCTCAGCGCCGCCCTGGGACACGAGGACACGTTCTTGACTCGAGCGTTTTTTTTCTTCTTCCCTTGGCTCTTTTCACTGCAGACAACGGGATTTTCGGAGTGCCACTGACAGTCCTCCTGGACAACGACCGGAAGAAGGACCCTGAAGTGAAAGTTCCCCTTGTGTTACAAAAAGTGAGTCGTGTGCAAAAGACGAGGGAGCCCGTGAGCTCAGTGGGCCCTTTCTCTTAGGAGGTAGAGATGGAGGAGCCTGTTGCGGTCTGAGCAATGCTTATCACAGAGGGCCGTGTTTCAGACACATGAACCTGGAGGCACAAGCCTCGGGAACCTTCCCACCTCGGCGCATGTTCTGGGAGCTTGTTACATTGTTCCTCCATAAAGATGTCAGGGTGCACACAAGTGTTCCGTCTTCCAGTCCTTTTGTCAGATGCTGCATGTATAAATGCATGTGTTTACACAAATTTGCATGTGTCTGCATGGATTTGCATGTGTTTACATGAATATATATATATTAATATATATATTATTTATTTATTTTTTTAATTTTTTTAAAATAAAAATAGGGTCTCACTATGTTGACCCGGCTATGGCTATTCTGGAACTCACAGAGATCCTCCTGCCTCTGCCTACTAAGTGCTAGGATTAAAGGCATACCCACTATGTTTAGCTGTTTACATGTACTGTTAATTATTCTGTTTAAAGACATGATTGTTAATAGCCAATTTGCTGAACATACAAATGTTTTGTGAGGTGTATCAAAAGCTATATTTTTCAAATAGGTGTATGCAATTATTGTATGGACTTTTAAAATTCAAATCAAGTTAATAAAGTCAACTATATATAATTTAAATAAAATATATTGAGGTAGAAAATATATTGAACATTTAGATATCAGAATGTATTAGTTTTTCAAATCTAATGTCAAATTTTAAATTCATATAATTGATAAATTTATTATTATTATTGTTATTATTATTCACTTTACATTCTGTCACTGCCCCCCTCGAAGTCAGCCCCACCCACAATCCTTACCCCCATTTCCCCTACCCAAGGATTTTTTAAAATGACATCTCAACTGCTGAATCTAGACATTTCTATGATTGCTAAATAACTGGTTTACTTTTTTTAAAATCTAGGTTTCTTTTTAATTATGTGCGTGTGTCTCTGTGTGTGCGTGCACACCTATGTGTGAGCCCCTGGGTGGATGAAAAGATGGCATCAGATCCTCTGGTGTTGACGCACAGGCAGTGGCGAGCCTCCCTGTGAGGATGCTGGCAATTGAACTCATGTCCTCTGCATGAGCAGTGTGTGCTCTTAACCACTGTGGGTCTCTCACGTCCCACAACTGATTTAAGTTGTGCGTTTTTAAATACAGGTAGCAACTGAACCGGCTTACTTAAGTCCTCACTTACTCAACAGTGACGCCCAGTGGCACACTTAACACCCCAGGTCTCTATCACAAACCTTGCTAGATTTTAAATTGTTTATAAACAATACATAAAACCCTGGCTGGGGAAACAGACTTGCTTTACCCACACTAACAGTTCTGCATCCACCCTCTTCTCCTCTTGTAAGTGGCTCTCGGGGCCTCAGCCTGAGCAGCTTCCTCAAGTCTGGTGATCAATTAATTGGCCAGTGAAGGAGCAGGGAGGGTGCGGTGACAGCCAAAAAGATGCTGGCATCCTCTCTGTGCATAGGGGCCATGTAGTCTGTGGGGAGTCACCCCAGGGACAGGGCTGTACCAGTGATGGCATATCCTGTGTGGTCAGCATGGAGAGGTCCAAGGGGCAGTTTTTATCTCTTTGCAAACGCGGCAACTGTGAAGGAGGAGGCTGAGCTAACGTCAGAGGTACACAGCGCATGCGCGGCAGCCAGCCGACCTTGAGCGCTTATGCCAAGGCCAGAGTCCTTGCCACCCTGCTGCCCTTCCTCCTCGGAAATTAAAGCACAAATGACGTGCTTTGTCCTAAATGTCAAGGATGGATTTGGGGGAAATCAACCTTTAAAAACCCATGACAATTCAGAACAAGTTTATATAGCATAGGTGCAAAACCCAGCCCAGAACTTAGCAAGAACACTGAGCATGAGATGCCCACAAATGCTAAGGGAACTGCAGGCTTATATCACAGTCTCAATGCAGCGACTGGACTGGCAGCCATTCTGACTGCCGAGGTCGGCTGCCTCCCTTAAGACAATCTGAGGCGCTGTCCCTCAGCTGCTGCTTCCCCCATTCCTGAAGGAATCCCACAACCCAGGCACCACAGTGTGTTGTTGCAGCGTCCTCTCGCCTTCTGAACTTAGGAAGCTTGCTTACCTTTCCCTGGCCTCAGCGTCCCTCAGCAGGGGGAAGAATAGCACAGGGCTGAGAGAATACTATGGAAGGTCATCAACACTGCCACCAAGTTCTTAGTCAGGTTCTTTGCAACCAATGAGGGTAGATTTCTATTTAAAGGTTGAGCGCATGCAGGGTAGTGTGGCTATAGACACATGGTTGATTTAGCATTTGTTCCTATTGGTTGGTCTGCATAAAAGAAAAGATAATCATCTTTGAAAGGGTCAAGTTGGAAGAATATCACAGTAGATAAGGTAACATACCCAACGGAATCAGGTAGGAGTTGATGTTGGGAAGTTGCGGCACAGATCCAAATGGAGCATTCACTCATTGGTAAATCAGAGGCAGTGTTTGCCCTTTTTGAGTAGGCATTAGCATTTCAGAAATCATTCGTGTATCAGGTTATAGGCACAGTTATCAGTCCACCGATTACTTAGAATTATTTATTATTCTCATTATTATTAGAATGTTTGTCATGCTACAGAGACACTTCATTTGTGTAATTTATTGTTGATTTCTAGTTTTTTCAGAAAGTCGAGGAGTCGGGTCTGGAATCCGAAGGAATCTTTCGGCTCTCGGGATGCACTGCCAAAGTCAAGGTACTCAGCGTTCTCTCTCTTCCTAGATAAGGACTCGAGCTACTCTTGGTCAGTGTTCGATGATGGCTGGTGAACAGTGAAACATTTATAAAATAAAGTTTTTGGTTGGGGCTTGCTTACAGTTTCAGAGGGAGAGTCGGTTATCATCATGGTGGGGGCCGGGTGGAGACATGGCAAGAGCATGGGAACGTGGTGGCACTCAGGGTGCTGCAGCAGTGGTTGCTAAGAGCTTCATCGTGATCAGAAGGCAGAGGGAAGAAGAAAATGGGCCTAGCATGGGCTTTTGAAAACTCAAAGCCCACTCCCAGTGACATACTTCCTCCACCAAGACCACAGCTACTTCAGGAGGCCACACCTCCTACATAAAGTCACACCTCCTTCATAAGACCACACCTACTTAAAGTCACAGCTACTTCATAACGCCATACCCACTAACCCTTCTCTAATTGTACCACTTCCTAATGACTAAGCGTTCAAATATATTAGCCTATGGGGGACTTCTTACTGAAGCCACAGTTCCAGTGGCTGGTCACAGTTGACCCAGTTCCAGTGAGCATTAGAAATCTAGTCTTTGCGGCTGCCATTGTTCCTTTGATAGTATCGCTTGCCTTGCCGTCATACTCTTCAGTACTTTGGGTTATATGTTTCTTCCGTGCTGCGATTCTTAGAACCTAGAAGAGTGAAACATTGCCATCAAAACCGTTGCTTGTCTTCAGTATGGAGTTTGAAACACCTAACCCTATTTAAGGGATCAACCATTTCAGTGTGCCAAGCTTCTTTGGCCTTTGAAAGTCTTTGAACCCATTGGCTTTCACATCCATTGCTAAGTGCTCTCAGCTGAGATGCATTCCCAGGGTCTTCTTCTGGTCGGGATTTCGTCTAAGAGTTCGTAGCAGGGCTCCTAACCGCCGCCATACTCACTCAGCTGTTCTGAAACCCTAGTCCATTCATGGTAATGTCAGCATCTACATAAAACCCCCACGCAGCAATGAGAGTCCCTTTGCTCTGCCTTCTTATGCCCACACAGAGGCAAGCTCTACAGATCAGTCAAGAGTCCTGGAAGAGAAAACCTTTTCTGGTAAATTTCTAGTAAAATATCTGTTTGTGCGTCCTGTTTTGGGCACACGCAGTGAGGAGTCTGTGCCTACCCTTTGGTCACCCCAGTCTGTGGACACCCAGTGATGGGCCCTGAAAAGAAAGCACAAGTGGTAGTGAAGAAGTGATTGTCATAAGCCTGTGAAATGAAAGGCACAGGGGTGGAGAGGCGTCCCTTCACTAACTCACTTACGCACACACTTGGGAGAGTCTATTCCTACGAGAAGGGTTAGTAGCAATGTAGAAATATGTAGCATATTTCTTTTGAGTGGAAAGAAATCACGTAGGCTGTGTCTATTCAGAGCAACAGTGGACTGGTTGGTGGTAAAAGAGAGCCAGTAGGACATAGGCTATGGCACAAGTTGTCGCTTCCTTCCAACAGGGGAGCCCTACGCTGTGCAGAATGGGGCAAGCCTGGACCATCTGCCTGCTCAGCCACAGGCTAGCCCAGGTGCAGGGGGCCTGACCAGCTGACAGACTCAGCCACCTAAACCTCTTGTAAATGAATGTGACAAGTTCTCATTTTGAAGGGATGTCTGAAGTTGGGCAGGTTGGAAGTTACGATTCCATTCAGCGAGGAGCTAGTTAAATACGAACACTTGGAAGGCAGATAACGTCCCAGTGGATCCCGAAGTGAGCTTGTTTCGATGTATCATGTTCCGTTCTTAGGCACGCCTCTGGGGAAAGCATGCAGTAATGAGGATAAAATGTGGACTGCTTTGGTTGTCTGAAGTTATCAGCTGAGTCAGAAACTCGAAAGAGAGCCAAAGAGTCAGGCTTCCCCACCAGAATCAAACTCCATGCCTCTAAGCCCCTCTCTGTGCTGATCCACTGTGAAAAGTTTCTTATATGCCCCAAGTTTGACATTAGAGTGGAAGTTACTTTTCTTCATCTACCTTTCGTGTGAAAACTGCTAACTAAAAGCTGATCACCAATCACCGTCAGCGTGTTCACAGACACATACGTTCCCAAACCGAATTTAGGGCAGTCTTTTTCCCCTACCGGGTTTGATATTGTGTCAGCTGGTTTATTCTGCCGCTTGCTAGTCCACAAATGCAATCCAGATGTTTTCCTAGTTCAGGAAAGCAAGCCTGGAAGAAATCTGAGCCAGTGAGCAGAAACTGAGGAGATGCTGTAGTCAGAGAGACAGTGGTCAGGATACGTTGCCTGGGCCTTCACTTCTCCTTTATTCAAACCTTCAGTGCCTGTGCTTGTTTTCTGTTCGTTTCTGTTTTGTTTTCCTCATCCCTGAAGTACATTTCCTACAGAACATGCTTGGGGGAAGGCAGTTTTTAAAAGGCCGTTATAATTATTCTTGATTTGAGCCAAGCAAATGACAGCAGCCATTTGGGGGATGCTGTTATTGAGTGGTCCAGCCTTGGTTTTGCGTTCTAGATGATTAGTGGGCCTGACAGAGACTCAGGCCTGAGAGGAAGCTGCTCACTTTGAGCCAAACGAGGGCATTGCTGCAAAGCCAGCTCCCAAATTTGAGGCCCACAGATCATTTGGAACCAATTTAATGCTTTGGAATGCTCAGTGATTTTTCTTTTCAAAACATCACAGAAATTTGAGCCAAAAGCTGGGAATGTGTTTTATGGAAGAAGGCAGACTGTTTGACATGTAAGCTCTCCTTTTCTCTGCTGCCCGTTGTTCTGAGGCTGGCTGCAGATGCTGTGGAGTTACGTTACTTTGTGTATTGGTTTCTCTCCTGGAGCTAGTAGCTTCAGGCTAGGTCTTTGCACTTTTTGTGAAAATGCTTCAGAAATTGATGTAGCCTTGTTTGTGCTCCAAGGAGACTTAAGGACATGACTTTCACTCTGCCTGTGTTCTCCTTAAATGGTAAACAAAAACAAAACAAACAAACAAAAAAATGGTTTCTATTGACTGAGATTGGTTGGTTGGTTGGTTGGTTGGTGGTGGGTTGGTTGGTTGGTTGATGGGTTGGTTGGTTGATTGGTTGGTTGGTGAGTTAGTTGATTGATGGGTTGGTAGGTTGGTTGATTGGTTGGTTAGTTTTTTTGAGACATAAACTTACCATTTGAACTCAGGCTGGCTGCACACTCATCACTATCCTGCCCTGGCTTAACAAGCTTGACACAGATCTGTTTCACAGCCTCTGAGAGCCATGGAAGTACTTGTGTCTGGCATGTTTGTAAGCTGATCCTGATGGGAGATGAACAAAATGGCTGTCCCTGTTCAAGGCTAGAAGGAGGCTTCTCATGAGAATGAGGCAGAGGCCTTAAAAAGCAAAAGGCTACCCAAGTCTCATCTAAGTGTCTCTTTAGAGCAGTGGGTGTCAGTCAGGGAAGTGACTCCAGCTGCCTATTGTTTGAGGTAAACCCTCAAGGCCAAAGGCATGGTAGAAAATTAGTTTGACTGTAGTAAAGAAGATTAAAGAATGGTTGCCACTGATAAACAGATGAACCAATAATGCAAACTTTTTCATGTGAGTGGAACTTACAGAGAGGGGCCTGGTGCTTTAACACAAGCTGTTTGCATAGTGCATTGGAACAAAGGCTTAGGTAGGCACACCAACATGTGGAAGGTGTGTGTGTGTGTGTGTGTGTGTGTGTGTGTGTGTGTATGTGTTGGCAGAGAGTCACTGTACCTGATATTCCAGGAAAGTCATTATTCTGCCTGCACGTTGCAGTGAAGTCAGCGTTACTTTATTGGGGCATTTCTCATTCCGCATGTGAATGAGCAGAGAGACTCATGTGCTCATGGCCTGACTTCGGAACAGAAGGGAGGGTAGCAGGAAGGTTATGACAACGGTAAAATGGCAGTTTTGTCAAAAGTGAGCAAAGAATTTATCATGCGGGGACTGTGCGGTCCCACCAAAACCACAGGAGTGAAGCCACAGACTCAGTAAAGAGGTTTTATATTTGTGCAAAATTAGCCAATTGGTTCAAGATTATTACTGTTTTCAGGATACCTCTGGAAATGCTTTTAAAAATTAATTCCCAAATAGGCATTCCAACTCAATCATGCAGAAAGGTCAGCGTTAGCTGGTTAACTTTAGCTGTCAAGTTGCAAAAAAAAAAAAAAAAAAAAAAAAAAAAGTTTGTGTAATGATGGTGGGAAAGAGACCATGATGTGCAGCCTCCCTGACTACTGACCAACTGCTTTGCTTTGCAGCAGTACCGTGAAGAACTGGATGCCAGGTTCAACGCTGACAAGTTCAAGTGGGACAAGATGTGTCACAGAGAAGCTGCGGTCATGTTGAAAGCATTCTTCAGAGAACTGCCCACCTCTCTCTTCCCTGTTGAATATATACCCGCCTTCATCTCTCTGATGGAAAGTAGGTGAAGAAGTTAAATGTGATTAAATATACTTAGACATAAGACGACACAGTGTGTAAGCCACAGGGATGCCCCATGAGGTGGGTTTCACTGTGCTGGCTGCTGGTTCCTGTGGACCTTGGGGTGGGATACCATTTATGATAGATAGTCCTGGGTTTGTGTGTCTAAATCAGGTTTTTCTTCCTAATTTATTAATTTGCTGAGGAAGAAACCTTTCGGTTTTAAGGAGACTGTATAGTTTTTTTCACTTCTGGAATTTCCAGTTTAGGTATTTTAATTTGCCTGTTGGCAGGTGCTATCTCTTCATTCACTGTATGTATGTTCTTTCATACTGTTTGCATGTCCACTAGTTCCAGCCCCAGGGTCATCTCATGATCTGGGTCTTCTTCGAAAATGGATAAATAATACTCTGTAGGTGAAGTTCCTTTAGATTCTGTTCTGGATGATGTGTTTGGCTGTGGTGTTTACGTAGATCATTTGCTTGGCAAAACCAAAGCTGCCACCAGTCATTGGTACAGTGACTCAGTATTTGTGTGTGTGTGTGTTTGTATCTGTGAGTGTGCTGTGAGTGTGTGAATGTGCTAGTGTATCTGTATGAGTATTTTTGAGTGTGTGTGACTGTGAGAGTATGTGTCTATGTGTGAGTGGATGAGTATTACGTGAGTGTGTGACTGTGTGTGAGTGTGTATGTGAGTGTGCTGTGAGTGTGTGACTGTGTGTGAGTGTGTTTGTATCTGTGAGTGTGCTGTGAGTGTGTGAATGTGCTAGTGTATCTGAGTGAGTATTTTTGAGTGTGTGTGACTGTGAGAGTATGTGTCTATGTGTGAGTGGATGAGTATTACGTGAGTGTGTGACTGTGTGTGAGTGTGTGTATGTGAGTGTGCTGTGAGTGTGAGTATATGAGTGTGTGAGCGTGTATTATGTGTCTTTGTGAGTGTGTGAATGTGACTATGTATAAGTGTGTATATTTGTATCTGAGTGTGAGTGTAACTGAGTATATGTGTAAACATGTGTGTGTGTGTTGTATGTGTGTTTAACTACCTTCTTCATACTACATGGAATTCAGAGAGCACAGATTATTTACCACTCATTTGCAGTTACGACCTCTTTTCAGTCTTGGCCTCCAAGTTGCTGGTTCTGTTACAGGACTACATAGTTTGTCAATCAGGAGGAAGAAAGCTCCATGCTGGGATGCATCAAATAAATTAGCCACAAACTGTTAATGAGACAGTGTATGGCCAAGTTCCACCAGTAAAATGAAAATGGAACATTTGCCAAATCAGACTTTTAATTGAGACAGGAACATAGTAATTCTCTGAAGTGGAAAGAGATGCCACACCTGCGTACCTGCACAGCTACACAGCTACACGCCTCCACGCCTCCACACCTGCACGCCTATACACGCGTATGCCTGCATGCTTGCACGCCTACACTTGCACCTGCATGTCTTGTCTTTCACTATGAGATATTCTGGGATTGATCACGTCTGATGACGAGGCTCTTGGCCTCCAATTTGTGTAGCAAAAGAATGTCTCATCAGAGCTTAGTACTGGACATGTTCTTCCTAGGACCTGGAATATGCATGTGCTCACATCAATGTACAATAGCCTATGGCATGTTTTTTTTTTTTTTTTTTAATTGCCATGGCTTCCTAAAGTCCAAGTGTATAAAGCTGAGACAGTGTGATCAGAACTATGAATATACCTCCCCTGTTCCCACACAGCCTCCCCACTCCAGCACACACACACACACACACACACACACACACACACACACACGTACACAGGCATACACGTCCACTGCTGCAGTAGGTTCTCAGTTGTGGTCTCTTTTACTGTGCTGCTCAGTGCTTTTACCAATAACTGATGGTCTCCAGCCAGTCTGTGAAGGGATTGTAAAGGTAGCCTTCAGCTTGAGAGCACCCCAGGACACCAGAGCCCATGCTTCTCCAGACACACTTCACCGGTAGACCATTTGGAAGAGGATACAGAGAGGAAAGCACTTTAAATTTTCAGCATGGATGGCTGTACATTATCCCATGTGAATGGACACCCTTAGTGTGAAGCCAACCCTCTGGCGCCATCTTGTGGCATTAGGGAATAAGGTTCTCAACAGTCTCCAAAACTAGCCACTTCCCCAAAAGTCTATGTGAGATAGGGTAAATAACACTGGTCATATAAGTGATATGCCCACACGTATAACGACTGATTCTAGGTATTGATTTGAACATTGTGTGCATATTAATTTGTGTAATCCTCATGCTATTCCTTTGTATATGCAAAGAATGAATTACTAAGTGCGGAATTCGAATCTATGAGCATATGTCCTCAGTACTAAGTGCAGGATTGGATTTGAACCTGGCTCTTAGTGGCCACTGGCTGCTGTGTCCTTGAGTGCAATGCTTACTTGCTCTTGAACTGAGCCTTGTCCCCTGTTCATAGAGTAAGTCAAGGTCTGCGGACACATCCTGAAAAGGAAACTGTCCTGTAATTCTATAATTATTTAAAGAATCTTTTTGGCTACCTGCCTATAAACAGGCATTCTGGGATAGAAAGAGAGGTGACAGACTGGGGCTCTTGTCCAAATGAACAAATTAACGTTGTTGAGCTCAAAAGCTGGGTCCTTCCCACTAAGCTGTCAGAGCCCTCCTGCGCAACCAGATGTTCTCATGATTGCTGTCAGAACGCATCAGTGTGGTTTCAAGCGTGTGATTATTTCTGTCTTCTTGTTAGGAGGGCCTGACATCAAAATGCAGTTTCAAGCCTTGCATCTCATGGTCATGGCCCTGCCTGACGCCAACAGGGACACAGCCCAGGTAAGTGGGGCTCGCCTGGTGGGGGCGGGGGGGGGCAGAAGAGGGTCGGCTCACAAAGCTTTCTGCATGATGCAGCCCCCACTGCTTTGCATGCTCTCCATGATATTGTCCAAAGACAGACACAAAGGATGGAGATTCTAGAACACTCTCTGAACATCAATATTTAGTTCCCTTGGTGCAGTTGAGGGATGCTGAGTATCTAAATAGATGCCAGGATTAAGTGTGGAGAACAGAAGAGGGAAAGAGGAGAGGCTTACACGGACCAGGATCTGAAGTAAATAGGAACAGTTAATACTTTATAAGAATACAATTCTATCTGGAACTCACTTCAGCCTGGTAGGGGAATAATTCTAACGAGCCTTTGAGGAGAGCATTTGAGACCATTGGACTGTGTGAGATTTCTAAAATATTCCTGTTTTAGAACATACACAGAAAACATAATTTAAATAGTTCTAGGTTTTAGGAGTTTAGAAGTCACCTGGTAGGGTATGGACATTTTTCAAGATGGGGAATAAAGAAGCCCAGAGAAGCGACTTCTCTGCTGACCAGTGACAGAGTATCTGGTATACTTGAACCCGTGGTTTCTCTTCCCAGCCTTCCCTAACTTTCAGACCAATTTCCTGGTTGTGTGCTGTAAAATGAGAGATTCTCTCTTGCAGTTTTGATGACAAGTATGTTCTTAGAAAGCTAGTATACACAGAGCAGTCCCTCAGACCTCCCGAAATAACCCTGAAGTAAGAAGAGCTGAAAGAATTTTAATTTTAAGGCCAGTCAAAAGAATGCAGAAAATGAAGATGTCAGATTGCTTTCTCTCTGCGTGCTTTTTTGGGAGGTTGGGTCACAGGGTTTCCAAGAGTGGAAGCACTTGGGTAAGTTAAAAAAAACAAAAAAACAAAAAAACAAAAAAAAAAACAAAAAAAAAAAACAAAAAAAAAAAAAAAAAAAAAAAAAAACATGTTGTACCTGCCTGTAGCCCTAGCCCTGGGAGTCTGAGGCAAGAGGATTGTTGAGTGTTCAAGGCCAGTGTGGACTTTCATAATGAGACCTGGTTATCTAGCCTGCTCCCAAAGATAAAACACACCATTATCTTACATCCCCAGTGCAAGGGTGGGGCCAGCAAAGCAAATGACTGTCAGTATTTAATATCATTGAATGTTTTCCCAAAAGTTACAGATATTAATTTGTTTCTGGTGTCACCTAAACAATGTTATTTTATCGAAAAACTCCATCTGATTTCAGATGTCTCAGTCAAGATGGCCATCCTTTCCTATGCACAAAGATGGAAAAATTGACAAGTAATTCCATACGTGTCTAGTGTGACATCTCAGGGGAAGCCCATGGGATGATGCACACCTACTCACACACACAGCATAGTGTGGAATCTCAGAGAAAGCCCTGAGGATGTGCCCTCACACACACACACACACACACAGAGAGAGAGAGAGAGAGAGAGAGAGAGAGAGAGAGAGAGAGAGAGAGAGAGCAGTCTTTATCTTTCCATTCGCTGGAGCTCAGATTGAAGCTGCTGGCTATAAGGAAAGCAGAAACACAGCTGGAGAGTGCACTTCCTCATTTCAGATCCTTGGTGTCCCCACTTAACTGACTGATGCTGGATAGATACTTCCTTCCATCACCCCCAACCCGATCTCCTGCCTGTACAGTCATTATAACAGTGTCTACCATGTAGAGTTTAAGCAGATAGTAAGTGAAAGAAAATAGTATCAATTACTGAGGATAATGTCTAAATTATAGATTCACAAGCAAGAGTAAGCTATTAAAAAAGGCATGTTAAACATGTCCTAGTCAATGAGACTATGGTAGAGCCGGGAGGATGGCTCCATCAGTAAAATGCTCCTGATGAAATCCTGAGAGCATGAGTTCCCAAAAGCATGAGTTTCCAACCATGGGAAAGTGGCATCGTATGTCTGTAATCCCACCACTGTGGGCACGTGTCGAGCTGAATTATCAGGCTTCAGCCTCAGTGAGGCACCTGTGTCAAAACAAAAGAAGCCAGCTACGGTTCAGTCCCCAGATCCCAGACAGGAGAGGATAGACGTCCAAGAGTTGTTCTCTGCCCTCCACACGTGTACACGCACATGCAGGTACACACACTCATGCGCACGCATGCACACGCACACGCGTGCACACGCGCGCACACACACAGTGGTAGAATCCAGGCTTGAGAAAGCAAAGAGTTCCCTCTGGGCATTCTAGCCTCTTTGTGAAGTGCCAATGGTTCTCATAGGGGCCAGATCATGGTAATTTAGTGCACTTTGGAAATTACCAAGTTTCTTTATCCTTTTCTTTTAATGCTTGCAAAAGCTTGCACATAAACATTTGTTGTTCTAGGTGAAGATTTTATAATTAAAAAGCAGTCAAAAGAACCAGGCATCATGGTACATGCATGTAAGGTCAGCACTTAGGAAGCTGAGGCAGGGGGATCACAAAGTTGGAGGCTAGTATGAACAACAAAACAAGCACACAAACAACTTCAGAAAGATGACCTGTCTAAAGTCATGTTTTGAAACATTCGCCTGCCTTAGCTTTTTTGAGGGAAGAGAGGCTCCTGTTGCTTAAATGGTTTTTTTTTGTTGTTGTTGTTTTGTTTTTTTTTCTCAAAGAAACAGTAAATTGCTATTGGGCTTTCAGTAGAGGGCATTTTTACTTAAAGAATTATTTTCCATCCTTCACGATAAAATTGCATTTATTTTGTTTGAGCCGCAGTGTTTTCCTCTCCCTGGTTGATGTTTAATTTCAATATTTGTCAAGCTTGTTTAGGATTAAAAAGGAAGTCTATTATCTGTAGACTCCATGGTAATAAACCTGTAAGAAGGGGAGCATTTTATGGAGCAGACAGTTGAATTAACTGCTCATGTTTCTGCCTCTAAGCAACTTAAGGGGATGTGGGACACATTTGCTCATTCCCGCCTTCTGGTACTTTGCTAGCAACACAAGGAAGGGCTGTAGGGATGCATGCTCACCATCAGAGGAGCCTGTCAGTGCTTCACAGGGGTGTGACTCGGTTCTCCTGTCCCCCGTTAGGCTCTGATGACATTCTTCAATAAAGTGATCGCCAACGAATCCAAGAATCGTATGAGCCTGTGGAACATCTCCACAGTGATGGCGCCCAACCTGTTCTTCAGCAGAAGCAAGCACTCTGACTACGAGGAACTGCTGCTGGCCAACACTGCAGCCCACATCATCCGCCTGATGCTGAAGTACCAGAAGATTCTGTGGAAGGTGAGTAAGGCTTCGATGGCTGGCCAGTGTCCCTGTGAAAGACACCAGCTGCAGGGAGATGTGAGCACTCGGGAGCAAGCGATGCTTGGAGACAGAAAGAGGTGGAAATGTGAGGAAAAATAATTCACGGTTGCTTGTGGCATCCACACACAGTCAATCTTCCCCAACCACGGGTTCCTCAGCTCTGGATTTAACCAAGTGTAACTCCAAAGAGCCTCCCAAAATTGTATATATGTACCAAACTTCCTTGCCACCCATCCCTAAAAAGCACAAAACAGTGCCTTATACTGCATTTGCATCGGATCAGACATTGTGAATCATTAAACGTTGATTTTAAGTATAGAGGAGGATCCGTGCAGGTTATGTGCAAACATCGTACCATGGTCCAGCATCCAAGGATCTGAGAATCCAAAGAGATCCTAGAACCAGCTCCTCTTGGAGACCAAGGGACAGCAGACCACTCTGTAGACATGTTCAAAGCATGTTTTCTTTTCTAAACTGAAACTCTCCTCATTTTTTTCCAATCTCAAGGACAAATGTCACAGCTCTTGGTTCCAGGACATTGAGGGCTGAAGCGACATTTCCATATCCAAAGGCTAAACCTACTGGGTGCTTCCACTCAAGGGTTTCTTTCTTCTCCAGGTCCCATCTTTCTTGATCACCCAAGTAAGAAGGATGAATGAAGCCACCATGCTGTTGAAGAAGCAGCTCCCGAGTGTGAAGAAGCTGCTCAGGAGGAAGACCCTGGAGCGGGAGGTGAGAGCATCAGTGGGGCAAAGGGTAGATCCACAGCAGGGCTGTGGCTGGCTGCAGTCCCAGTTTTCACTTCTCAAAGGAGGCTGGCCTTAATACACCACACAGATACTGTGGAAAGTCCCAATAAACAGAGCACCAGGGGCTTTCTGTTGTGCTGAGTTATATGCTTTGGGGTTGGAGTCCTTAAAATGTCAGTCTTACGAAGACAGCAAGGTATTCCACAAATGACTTATTAGAACACCCTTTTAGTGGTTTACAGGCAGGCAGATTGTCAGGCTTGAATGTGAAGTGCCCCCTCAAAGGCTCCTGGGTTTGAATACTTGGTCCTTGGCAGGTGGCTGTTTGGGAATGTTGTGGAACTTTTAGAAGGTAGAGCCCCTCTGGAGGAAGTGGGTTGCTGAGGATGGGGGTCCCAGTGGGCTTTTTTCCTGTTCCCACCTCCTCTCCACTCTCTGCTTCCTGAGTGTGGCTGCAATGTGAACTGCCAGGTCCCTGCTGCTGCCACCCTGCCCTTCCTGCCATGGTGCATGTATGCCCGAGGAGCCATAAGCCAAAATGAGCTCTTTCTCCCTTCAGCCAGTTCAATCATGGTATTCTGCATCAGCAAGAACATACCTATGGCAGTGTATCAAATAAGTAGGAAAAGAGATTTCTTTGATGATCAACAAATGGAATAGATAATTGTCAGGTTTTTTTTTAATTAAACTCATAGCATTCTCAGGGATTTTTGTATTCAGCATATTTATTTATGTGGAAATAAACATGGAAATATTTTTCAAAATAATTATGTTGCTTTAATTAAATGTGGGGTGGCAGTGCATTCTAGGCATTGGTTTTATTCAACTCTGAGAGAGTGCAAAATCTTGTAACTCATTTTGGAAAGGAAAGGAAAGGAAAGGAAAGGAAAGGAAAGGAAAGGAAAGGAAAGGAAAGGAAAGAAAGGAAAGAAAAGAAAAAGAAAGAAGAGAGACAAAGAAACAAAGAGAAAAGGAAGGAAGGAAGGAAGGAAGGAAGGAAGGAAGGAAGGAAGGAAGGAAGGAAGGAAAAACTATAGCAATTTGGGGGATAAGGGCTCTAGGTGCCATGAATGCTCAGGAGTGTGCAGGAGTATGAGACCAGCTATGGGGTTGGTGAGCCAGGACCACAGATACATCAATGATACAGATACAGGTGCCGACATGGATTTGTGCATAACAAAGAAGGAAGTGGGTTCTAAGCTCCATCTTGAAGGGAGAAAGGACAAGCATGGGTGTAGTGTTTGCCAAGGCAGGGAGGTCAGCGACTAGTTAGTACCCATGGATAGACTCACAGTCACAACTAATGCCTGTGTTCCACTTACTGATGACATGAAAAATGACGTCTTCCCGAAGAAAAACAACCTATTTTTTTTTCTGTGCTGAGATCAAACTCAGGGCCTTGTACTGCTAGGCAGCTAGACAGTTGCTGCAGGAGCAAGCTAACTCCTCGCCAGAACCAGCAGGTTGGTTAATTTAATAGATTTTTCAGCTTAAGTCCGACATCTGGGCTTCCTTGGAGACAGTTCCTTTAGAAACTATTGAAACAGCTTTGTTCAGTACTTAGGATAGGTACTATCCTAAGTACTTTTTTTGACTGGGTAGTAACTTTTATTAATAAAAGAATAGACATTCTGAATGTTATAGTATTCCAGTGTGGCCACTTTAGAAATTAGATCCGTAGGGCCTGGGCCAGAGCTCAGTGGTTGAGAGCTTGCTTCTTACTCATGAGGACTTAAGTTTAATCTCCAGAACCAATGCACACAAGCACATACACATATGTACACACACAAGCACTTACAAACATTCACACACACACAGGCATGACAAAACAGCAGAGCCTCCCCTCTAGCTTGTCTTCCTGCTGTTCTGTTCAGCTCTGCACGTGTGTGCATACAGCCCTCTGAATCCTAAGGAAAATGTGTGTTCCAGCCTCTGAGGTCATAGGAGGGTTGTGAGATGGCAGTCACTGTGACCTACATGCTCAGGTCAGGGTTGGCTTGGTTATACTCTGAGACCTTGTCTCCAAACAAAACAACAGCAGCAATAAAACACCAGCCAGTCTGCTGGTCTTAGGAAGGTGCGGCCAGTTTCCTCCTCTCACAGCCTGCTAGTCTCGAGAAGGTGCAGAGGAATCCACCCTTGTGCTTTCTTTGACTGTACTGTTAGCATCCAGAACTCTGACATGTTCAAACGGATGGTTTTGAGGGTTTGTATGCTTATCATTTTCATTCTGGAAGGGTTTAGTGAGAAAAGTATGAGAAAGTTAGAAGGGATTGGTACAGTTAGGAGGGTGTGGCCCAATTCAGCTCATGCTTGGAGCTCTGGTGTTCTTATCATATAAATTCCAGCACAGAACATGGTATTCATTTCACAGTCATTAGGGTGGACTCTCACCATATTGTAAACTGTTTGCAAACTACAGCGCTTTAGGAATGCCAGTTATTTTAATGTGTTGATGGTCTACAAAACACTAGGCTGTACATTCTACAGACCTAAGCACCTAAAGACAAAATGCTTCAACTCTGTTATGGCACACCTTCATGCGTAACTTTGATTGCAGCAAACAGTCGATCATCAAGTAACAAATTCAGAATACTGGAAAGAGCTAGTGAGGTGTCTCAGGTGCTTTTTGCATGGCCCTGAAAACCTGCATTCAATCTCTGGGACCCACATGTTAGAAGGAGAGAACTGACCTGACAAGCTGTCCTCTGACCTGCACAAACATATACACTTCCAAAGAAGTAAATAAATAAAATCAAAACTTGGAAAGGCTGTAAAATAAAATTTAGTCACTGCTGACTTCTACCCTTGGAGAAAACAGTAGCATCCGGGGCAGAGTATCCTCTGAAACTCACACGTCTGTCCACACCAGATCCTCTGTGCTCATGCAACAGACATGAATACGCTCGATCCTCTGTATCAACGGGCTCTGCCTGAGAATATTGGAAATACCCACAAGTCACTGCTACGTTGGTTTTGAAGATGTGCAGACCCTTTCAGTGCTAACTCTTCTCTACACGATGCATGGCAGCTTATTGACAGAGCAGTTCTAGTGTGTGAGGTTCAACAGTCCAGCTGAACAGGACATAAAGTATTTCAGGAGGATGTGTGCTGGTGATGTGAATCTGTGCCGTGTTCTACAAGGCTCTACTTGAGGACCAGTGGGTGTTGGTGTGTGTGGGTTTTAGACCCAATACTCTGAAGATCCCAGTGGTGACTGCATGCATTCCTCCTACCTCACAAGACTGGCAGCATACAGGAACTATTGTCCCTTGTCTTGTCTTAGTGGCTAAGGAAGCAGTAGCATGTACCCCATTGTAGTGTGCCTGCCCCTCTGTGCTTCCTCTCTGTATTCCTCTATGGATGTACAATAGCTTGGTTAGGCTAGATGGGTGGACCTCTGGTGACATTTGATCTGGTTCTCTTATGATTTGAGCTTCAGTGAATAAACTAGCATATATGTCACTGTTTTCACAATGGAAATCTGTTCAAAGTTGAACTTATAAATGAGAGATTGTGGGGTCAAATTGCATAAGTACTGTATTATTAGATAAATGCCCAAACATTTTCCATAAGCACTGTGGGAATCTCAGGGTCAGTCTGAAAGATGGAATGTGTTTTCTTTAGGTTTCAAACCCCAAGACCTCAAAGGTACCACAAAAATCACCTTCCTCAAGAAGAATGGTAAGATTTTTTTTCTGGGTAGTGGTGTGTGTGTGTGTGTGTGTGTGTGTGTGTGTGTATAAGAGAAAGAGCGAACAAGAGAGAAATGTGTGTGTGAAAGAGAATGTGTGAGAAAGAATGTGAGTGTGCATGTGTCTGAGTGTGTTTGTATATATGAATGTATGACTGTGTGTTTGAGTGTATGTTTTCATGTGTGTGTGAGTATGTGTGTGCGTGTGCGTGTGTGTGTGTGTGTGTGTGTGTGTGTGTGTGTGTGTGTGTGTGATGCTGGGAAGTGAATATGGGGCACTGTGTACACCGAGCAAGCAGGAAGCCTTCTATCACTTCTGCCATTTTTTTTTTCTTTGAGATGGTCTCACCATGTAGCTAAGGCTAGCCTTAAACTAACAGCTGTCTCACCTCCATGACCTGAATATGAAGATTATAGGCATGTGCCACCATGCCCAGTTCCCATAGCTATTCTGAGGCCACTACATTCTCCTCTCAATAGGTCTCAATCTGTCCTTCAAGTTTGCTCTTTCTGGTTTGCACCTGAAGCAATGATACAGGAACTTTAGCTGATGGTTCAGGTGCGCAGTTATGTTTCCTATACACAAGGTACCAAGGCATCAAAATTATAAGGGGTGTGAGTTCTGTTAAGAGGCACAATAGTGTCCGAGTAGGAACTGATCTTACAGAGACATCTGGGGAGCTCAGATGAGAAGGTCCTGAGATGGTAGAAAGAGTGTTTAAGGAACGTGGCCTTGACTGTAGTAAGCTGTGGTCACCATCTACACTCCCCCAGTTCAAATCCCTCCATGTGGTATGCTACCTTGGTTCTTAGTGGTGATATTAGATAGTAGAAAGAAATATAAGGACTGGCTCAACTTACTTTAGTTTCCTAGAACTACCATAACAATGTACCGTAGATGGGATGGCCAAGACAGTAGAAATCTATGTTCTTCTGATTTTAGAACTTAAAATCCAAGTCAAACTGTCAGTCAGTGGGTTTCTTCTGAGTGCTGTGAGGGAAAGATCTGTTCCAGGCTCCTCTGCTAGCCTTTGGTGATGCCAACAGTGCTTGGCTGTATCACTCTAGCCTCTGCTGTTGTCTTCTTGTGGTGTTCTCACTGTGTGTCCCCTCCAGTCTCCACTGCTGTCTTGCCGTGGTATTCTCACTGTGTGTCCTGTATCTCTTTTCCTCTCCTTAGAACACAGCTCTTATCAGAGTAAGACATTTTCGGTTGATTACGTCTTTACTAATTACTAATTTATTAATACTCTTTTTACCCTTGAGTCTATTTCCAAATAAGGTTTACCCTATCTTGATGGCATTTTGCTCTTTTCTTGATGACAGTCTGATGTGCCAGAAGGTGTCATAAGGGTCCACGCTCCGCTTCTGTCCAAAGTGTCGATGGCTATTCAGCTCAACAGCCAGACCAAAGCAAAAGATATCCTGGCGAAATTTCAGTATGAGAGCAGGTAAGTGCACCTGTCAGCAGGCCACGCCTGCAGATGGGCGTGCGCCAGGTGGGCCACCCACACGCCTGCGGCTGGGGCTTCTGAACAATTACAGCTGTGGCCTTGCAAATTTACAAGTAGATTATAGGGGTTGGGATATGAGAATGGTTAGACAATAGAATTATCACCAACAGGCCGGGTTCTAAAGGAGTTGGTGCTATGGGGTTCTTTTATTAAGATTTATTTTGATCTTTTATTTATGCATACATGTGTCTGCCATGTGTGAAGATACCCACAGAGGCCCAATTGAATCCCTTGGAGCTGGAGTTACAGTCTGTTGTGAGTCACCTAATGTGAGTGCTGGGAATTGAACTCAGTTTACCGGAAGACAGGCAAGCCTTCTTAATGGCTGAGTAGCCTCTCCAGACCCAGGATTCTTTTCTTGAAAATGTGATTTGATCGATGAGTTTTATCATTAGAACAAGAAATATGGTGGTTGGTTTTGTCAATATCTCAGTTCCAGAAGTATCATATAGGCTCCCTGGACACCATTACTGCTCCTTTTAAAACCTGTAAGCCCTCACCCTCAGCGTCTGATGCCCACAGCTCTCAGCACATATCCCCAGAAGTGTCCATAAAAAAAGCATTAGCCGCCCTTATAGGAATGCGTACTCACATGGAAACAGCTGACCCTACAGTTGACAGATGACAAGAAGCACCGGCTTAAATTTATCAGTTGGAATGTGGGTGCAGTTGTATTATTTCTAGTCAAATTTGTGTGTATCCTTAAGTGTTTGGAGCAAATTCAGATGAGGTAGCCTCATTTGGTGAAGAGTACTTTTTTGGAAGACTATATATGCCATATGACTTTGTTCGTATAATAGTTTTTGACTGACAGATGTTATACATGGGGGGGGGGGTAAGTTAGTGATTGTTACTGGGGAAGACAGACATGGTTCTAAGGGCAACATGAAGGTGTCTGTAGTGTTTGAACTCTGGTACTGAACTCTTGACTGGGGAGGGGAGGGGGGCTAACAAGCCTCTCTGACAGTGTGTTGAACTTAATGCCCCGTGAGCACAAGTGTCACCGTGTTCTGAATACAAGGGGTAGATTTTGATATCCGGATTGGCGCATTATGTTACAGCTTTCCAGAATGCTACCGTTGGCGAGAATGAGCACAAAGAATTCGTATTGTTTTCCATGGCTCTATGTAAAGCTCTAGTTAAGTCAGTAGGGTTAGAAAGAGCAGAAGCCAGAAGCAGATTTTAATGGTAGATAGATATCAGGCTGGTTTGGAGGGTGGGAGGAATCTAAACTGACAAAGTATGCCAAAGCTTTCAATAAGTTATTTTATTAATCATAAGGGCTGGTCACCTGTTATGTTCATTTTGTAAGTCCTTCAAATTGTATACTTGTGATTCATAAACTTTATGTGTAGGCAAACACACACACACACACACACACACACACACACACACTTAAAAAATTTAAGACCAGCCCCATAAGCTGCCCAAAGGAGAGAGAGCTAAAGGGAAGAAGGTGGCCCTGCCCCCACCCTCACAAAGAATCAAGTGGCCTAAAAGGTGATAAGCCCTCTTTTTCTTCAAATATACAGAGGTTGTTTTTTTTTTTTAAGATTTATTTATTTTATTTATATGAGGACACTGTAAATGTCTTCAGAGATATCAGAATAGGACATGGATCTCATTACAGATGGTTGTGAGCCACCATGTGGTTGCTGGGAATTGAACTCGGGACCTCTGGAAAAGCAGCCAGTCCTCTTAACTGCTGAGCCATCTCTCCAGTCCATGAATCCTCTTTCTGATACAAAGCCTAAGAACTTTAGCATTGAACAGGCCATCAGCCCCAAAGAGATCTCATTCTCTTCATCAGATGGCCCTGCCACGTCAGGCTGCAGCAGCAAAGGGCCCTCCTCTGTAAGCATTTCAAAGTACCCCCTGCCATTAACCAGTTGCCCCAGGCCCTGGACCGGCAAACAGCTACCTAGCTGCTTAAGCTTTCCCACAAGTACAGGCAGGAGACAGTGGGAGAAGCAGCAAAGGCTAATGGTTCATGCTGAGACAAAAGCAAGGATCAATATGGCCGCCATTTTGGTGGAGAACTAGAGGCTCAGCTAATGCTGATCACCCATGACATAGACCCCCATTGAGTCCTGTGTAACAATATGGGGGTCCCCTACTATATCGTCAAGGGAAAGGCCAGGCTGCAGCAGCTGGTCTACAGGAAGACGTGTGCCTCTGCCTCTTCACATAGGTTAACTTGGAAGACGGTGGTGCTCTTGCTAAGCTGGTGGAAGCTGTTAGGACGGATTACAAGGACAGACACGATGACATCCACCACCACTGAGTAGGCAGCAGCCTGGGTCCTAAATCTATGGCTTGCACTGCTGGAAAAGGCAGAGGCCAAAAAACCTGCCACTGAACTGGGTTAAATGTACACTGCTGAGTTTTCTGTATGTTAATATAATTTTTTAAAAAATCCTCAAAAAGTTACATTAGAAAAGAAAAGGAGAGAGCACACAAGCTAACAGGGGCCTAAAGAGCCATGTGACTCTTGCTGGCCCAGCTATATATAGGGAACCATACAAAAACTGAAAATCTCATTGCAAGGATGTTGGCATCCGGTAAATTCCTAAATTATTTTTTAAAAAAACTACAAAACCCTCAATTATACCTTTTTGTGGAAAGAAAATACTCTGGTTCAATGAGAGGGCTTAGTGGGTTAAAGAGGTTTGTGGCTAAGCTTGATGACCTGAGTTCAATACCCAGGACACATGTAGTATAAAGAGGCCATAAGTTGTCCTCTGACTTCCAATCGCTCTATGGCACATGCATCCCTTCCCTCAAGTAAATGTAGAGTTTTATAGAGACTATACTCCTGATAAAGATAAACTAGTTTTGGTGACAGGGCGTGACTTCTCTGAGTTAACTTCAGGAGATCCATAGCCCCAACATCTTACTGAGAACTGTGACTACCTCAGTTGAAAGGTTATGCCGGGCGGTGGTGGCGCACGCCTTTAATCCCAGCACTTGGGAGGCAGAGGCAGGTGGATTTCTGAGTTCGAGGCCAGCCTGGTCTACAGAGTGAGTTCCAGGACAGCCAGGGCTACACAGAAAAACCCTGTCTCGAAAAAAAAAAAAAAAAAGAAAGGTTATAAGCTGGAGTAGATGGAAGAGCTCACCAGGTAAGAGTACTTCACTATGTCTGATGGCCTGAACTCAATCACCAGCACACACATGGCAGAAGGAAAGAACCGACTCCCTCATGCATGTGCCCCTGCACATGTACGTCCACATACATGAATACATACTCAGAGAAGTAAAGGTTAAAAATTGTAAGTTGTAATAAAAAGATGCCTCTACCAACTTCTTAACACTCTTCTATTTAACTGTCTCTATGAACTTGTCTATTCTTGGAGCAGATTTCTGACAAAAACAGTACCAAAGCATTCAGTGGAGCAAGAATAGCTTTTCAGTAAATGATGCTGTAGCAACTAGACCCCTACAGGCCAGAAACAAAATGATTTTAATCTCAATCTCATTATTTAAAACTTAATTTAAGATGGACCGTGTATTTAAATATATAATGAAAAATGTAAAAACTTCTATAAAATAAACAGAAGCCTTAGCGAGTAAGAGGGGCCTGTGAGTAGAGAGAGGAGACAGGCTGAGAAAAAGACCAAACCTCTTGCTATTGAAGAGAAATAGCCAGTCAGTGAGGTTTGAGGAGGACCAGCACAGGAGCAGGCGTTTTACCTCAGGGATCGCTCTGCCATTGCAACAAATCTCTATGATAGCGAGCTTATCAAGAGAAAAGGTTTCTTTTGCTTCCACTGTGGAGGTTCCAGTTCAAAATCAATTGATCCTGTTGCGCCTGTGGCAAGGCAGTTCTTCATAATGGAGAGACGTGGTGACCAAAACTGCTCACCTCCTGGCCTTGAAGGAGGAAGAAGTAGTGTCTGGGGTCACACACTCTCCTCCGAGGGCGTGCACCCAGGGGTCTGTACACTTGCACTATACACTACCCCTCTTAGAGGTTTACACATTTCCCACACTTCCCTCATGTGGACTTTTGTGGGATTGTTGTAATAATTATTTAATCTCAGTTGGGGGTTTCAACCTTTGATCATTTAGTTCCCAGATTTAAAAATCACACAAGACCTTTATATTTATAATAAGTCTTAATCAGCACTAGAGCTGGGCAGATATCTACCCTCTGTGCTATGAAAATCTACTTCCCTATCAGTGACACCGAGTTATAACCCGCCATGTTCTATTTAAGCAGCTCTTAACTCTGAATTGCCAGCGCTCATGGCTGTTTTCATGGCTCATCTACCCCATTGTGTCTTCTCATCTCTCACCTTCTTCCTCTCCTCCTCATGGTCTTTCCTCTGAGAAACTCCATCCATCTCTCTTCTGCCCAGCTATAGTCTGTAGGCATCTTTATTCACCAATCAGGAATAATTTGGGGGCAAGGTTACATAGCATCACTTGGGTCTAGTGAGAATCTCCTCATCTCTGGGGTCAACCAGGGCCAAAATTTAGCGTTATAGCAACAGACCATACCAACACAGGGTACTACGCACCCAATCATAGCAGAAGCACGTAGATGGTGTTTGACCACAGGAAGTATAGAGTGGAAAGATGTTCAGAATTAGCCACTAAAGAAATGTGAATTACAATCTCAGCGGCACACCCGTGAGAATTCTAAAGCAGCATAGCAACACCAGATACTGCAAAGACACAGAGCCGAGTCACTCACTATCTGTGTAGGGAATAGTAAATAGTTCAGCAACACCATAAAGCAGCTTGGTGGTTTGTTATAACCTTAATGACAATTTGGTCTAGCCTCTATCGTCCTGGACATCTATTCCCCAGATTTGAAGACAGAGCATCTACACAACCCAGAACGCCAGAACAGCCTTGCTAAACAAAGCCAGATAAACTCTAGAAACCCTTCAGTGCCTAAGTGACTAAACTGCACTGGGTCCCAGGACACTCTCTGCAACAAAAACAAAAAAGGCCTTCCTGGCTCTCCAGGGATTCTTGCAGAGTGGAACAAAAGCTCCCTCGCTGTTCTCTCATTTGTACCGAACTTGGGAAATAAAGAACTTATAGAAGTACAGACTAGATAATGCTTGTCTCCTGGGAATGAGGGGTCAGGCTCAGGCGCAGTAAGGACAGGATGGTCCATGAGACCCTAACAGGGTGGCAGTGGGTGTTCTGGGCTGGTGAAAATGACGTCTTGACTGAATCAATGCCAACCTTCTCTCAAGACGCTGCTGCTGCGGGGAACTATAAATGATACCTAGGTCCCGACGTGTATGATTTCTAAAAATGACACCCAAACCTATAGTTGCCTCGAGGAAAGATCACTTTGTTAACAATACAAGAACAGAAGAAAAGGAGGAGAAGCAAGCGCCTTCTTCTCCTCAGAGTTGGAGGCTGCTCCTGGCTCACTGTGATCGACACGGACATTTTGAATTCTCTTGCCCCTGGGATAGAAAAGTTGAATTGGGCAATTGCTTTCTCTGACTGCTTTTTGTTACATGGCCAACTTGGAAAGAAATCATCTTCAGGTAGTTATTAAAGCACTAGGGAAGCTTAGGGCTGTGACCCAGGGTGAAGTGGGAATCTATTCAAACTCAGCATACACAGAAGTCAACCTGGCTTCTTTTGAATGGAGCGCTTCCTGGCCAGTGACCTGGCAGTCCTAAACAGGTAGCCACGCCCACATCGCCTTCTCTCTCCTGCAGTGCTGACACCTGCACTGTGGTACTCTGTCACCATAGCAACACACACACACACACACACACACAGATACACACACACACACACATCCCACTGATTGGCAGCTGTCTCATCCACTCTAGACAGCTCCCTCCTACCCCGCCCCCCCCCAGCATCCCACTGATTGGCAGCTGTCTCAACTGCTTTAGACTCAGGTTCTTATTGCTGTTGTCCTGATATCAGTCATGATAAAGTTCTGTGGGTGTATTTCATCAAGATGCAGTGATCTGTCAGTATTCACTGTGGATTCAGAAAGAACCCTAAACTGCTGCCTTCTCTGTTTTATTTTTTTAATTTTGTTTTGTTTTTGTTTTTGTTTTTTTTTTTAGTCACAGTTCATCTGAACGTATTAAGATGCAGAACCAGAGGTTATACGAAGTTGGAGGAAACATAGGTAAGGATTGTTCGATAATCTGTATGCCCATGTTCCATGACATGTTACTCTTATTGTAGGGGTGGGTTGTTGTCGTTGTTATTCTTTCTGACAGGTTTTCTAGGTAAGAATCAGATCAGCACGTGCCTGGGGTTTTGTAATTCCACATAAAAGTAGTTACATGACTTTTCTTCTCTGATATTCTCAAAAAAGTGAGGTAAAAGATCTAGGAGACTTTTCAGTGTGAGTCTTAGAAGTTAGAAACTGCCTTTTGCTAGACTCACAAAACAGAACAGAGTTGAGAACTTGCAGAGCGTTTTCCCTCTTCTGGCCCACAGCCCGAGGTCATTCTGTCTCCCTGATGAGCAGGCCAAAAGCTGATTGGACCTTTGTCTGTGTCCTCTGCGGCTGGCGTGGTCTCTCTTATTTGTGGCCAGTGCTGCTCTGTGCTCCTCAGGAATTTCCTTTCCTTCCCAATCAAGGGCCTTACTCTACCTGTGCCTCAGTTTACCCCTTCACCATAACCCTTACCCTCTCATCAGCATCATGTCCACCTAAAATGGTTTTCAGAGCGCCAAGGAACATTGGGACTGTGACACAAACTGAGGAGGGGATGTATCCAGTTCTCACAGAACACAGAAATAAAACCTGACTTCCTTTAAGTGGAGAGAAGCGTGGCTGGTGGCAGAGGGGTAGTAAGCAGGCAGCCGTGCCAACACTGCCATCTGTCTCAGACGCTGTACCTCTATGCTAGAAGTCTCACACAAGGGAAAGCTTGGAACTCTGGAGGGTCATGAGTTTCAGAACATCTTAGAAAATTCGGTGGACCCCTGGCTCAAATACCAAGGGAAAAAAAGGAGGTGGGAGGGAAGAGACATTTCTGGTTTCTGTCCTCTTCTGAAAACTCCGGACACCTTCATGTCCACTCCAGGTTCTTTGCTCCACTTTGTCCACTTCACAACACACTGTCTTCAGCCCGCTGTCTCTACTACATTTCTTCTTCCAGTTTCTTCTCTCTTGAAATCACTCTAGTCAAGCGCCCTCCCCAACTCTTCCCACAAATCATGCTCTCGTCCTAGGCACCCAAGAGCTCGCACTGAGACACAGGCACTTCCTCTGTCTAAGTTACCTGCCTGACTTGAGAGTCCCTGTCTGAAAAACACTTGCCTCCACCTGCTTCTGGGGACAGTGTGAGTTTCTGAGCTTCTTCCTGCGTCTCTGTTTCCTTCTCAGCTCTGGTGGGTGTAGTCGGTGGGAGTCTGGGTATGTTCAAACAGCTTCCTACGTGAACTCAATTGTCTCTCGTTGCTTTAAATCCACCTGCCTGATAATGGTTCTCAGACTGGCCTCGCAGTCTACCCTCTGGACGCTGCACTTGTGCAGCCAGCCCCCTGCTCATTGCCTGGGCATCTCCCATTGGCTGGGACGTTCTTGCTCCACCTGCTCACTGCCTGGGCATCTCCCATTGGCTGACTTCTCCCAGGACGTTCTTGCTCCAGCCGCAGTCATCTCCTGCTTGCCTCTCCATGCCTTTGTCATTATACCACTCTCAGTGATGTCTTCCTGGGCCAAACTCTCCTTGCTTTGTTTTCCTCTGATATGCCTGTCACCAAGACTTAACTTTATATTTCATATATTTACTTATTCTCTACGCACCCACAGAAGTCTTGAGACATCGAATGGTGCCGGTAAAGTTACTTCCACAGAAAGCAAAAAAATGTCCCTTCTCTTTTTTCTCTCCTTTTAACAATAATGTTTTATTTTTGAGATGGTAATTATGTCATTTTTCCCTTCCCTTCCCTCCCTCCAAACCCTTTCATACCTCTCCTTATTCTCCATGGCCTCTTTTTCACTAATTATTGTTACATGGATATATGTATATATAGATATATACCTAAATATAACATACCGAGTGCATTATGTCACTTGTGTGTACATTTTAGGGCTGAACATTTGGCGTTGGTTATCCAATCAGTATGATCTCCCCTTCGCTCAATCTTGGCTTTCCTTAGCTGCCTGTAATCACGTAGGGTTGGGCCTTGTGGTCTTTCCTCCAAGAGCTTTACTTATCTATTTTCTTGCCTTTGTTCAGCTCATGTTCAGGCAATCTGACCTTACTAGGAGACACAGTTTCTTGGCAAACTCCATGATCCCCTGCCTCTTACAATCTGCCTGTGCCCTCTCTTTCACGATGTTCTTTGAGGTTAAGTGTGGGAGTTGTTTTGTATGTGTATCCGTGGGGCTGAGATCTACAACTCTGCATTTTAATTGGCTATGGTTTTCTGTAATCGTGCTCACCTGTTGCAAAGACAAATTTCCTTGATGAGGGGTGAGAACTGTACTTACCTGTGGGCAGAAAGACAATTATTTAAGGAAGTTAGGGGTGGTGCTGTTTTAGTAGAGAGGTGGTTGTAGCTTCTCCTCCATAATCCACGACTTCACTTCTTAGAGGTTGGCTAGGTTTCCAGTACCAGGAATGACTTGCCGCTTATGAGCAAGTCTTAAGTCTGATTAGAGAGCTGGTGGTTACTGTCAAGACACTGCACCCATAGGATTATCACACCGTGCTGGCTATCCTTGTCTGTCATCAGTGGTGTTTTGATGTTTGGTGGTGTTGTTTGCGTTCCGATGTTATTTTGTGTTTTAATAATCATGGCTTCTCATTTCTTTCTCCAGTCTCTCCGCTGCTGTACTTCTTCATCTCCGTGCCTCTAATCAAGGCTTTGCTTTTTTCATGATGTCACACATTTCCTGTTTGTTCCTTTGTTCCTTTTCTCTGTGTGTGTGTGTGTGTGTGTGTGTAGGTATATATATATACATATACATCATATACATATATGTATATGATACATTATATATATAATATATATAAGATATATATATATTATATCTTGCTTATTTTGTCCAGACCCTTTGCTTTTTCTTAGATTATAAGGACACACTGCTGCACCACCACACCTGGCTCATTTGTCTGTTTCATTGTTTGTTTCTTTCTTAGCTTGACTCTGGGAAAAGAACTCATGTCCTGCTCACAAGACAACCACTTTATTGACTTGAGTTTTTAAATTTTCTCTTTCTTTTAGGACAACACTGTTTAGATCCTGATGCATATATATTGGATGTGTATCATGTAAATCCACATGCAGAATGGGTCATCAAGCCCTAGACAAGTCTTTAAAATACACCCAGGATGGTTCCTGCCCTATATTACATGCCAAGAAGATCATGCATTTGTAGGAAAAACACTGCCCTGAAGTATTTGCTCCTGTAATCCTGGTTCTCCTGGAGGGGCCATGCTGCCAGCTCTGCCAATATGAACTACAGAGGAGGAGCTGGGTTCACACGGAGCTCAACTTTCTTATCACAGTTACCCAGTAACAAGGTGAGACCCAAAGGAAAGGCCATCGTTACTCACAGAGGAGCTATGTAGCAGAAGTAGACTTGGCCCTGTGGCTGGGAAGAGGCTGCACTTCTGATGTGAAACATACAATATTTATGCTCTGACTTGCTCCTAGATTGGAGGAGGGCCTTCAGTCTAAAGACCACTGTGGACCGTGTCATTCTGTGCAGCACACTCTGAGGACTTGCTTGCACCGTGGTGCAAAGAAACTTTCCCTAAGCCCTGAGTGTTCAGATGCGACCTTATGACTCCATGTTCCATGGGCACAGATCCTCATGGCCAAGCCCCACTTGGCAAAGGGCATCTTGTGCATCCAGAACTTCCCTGTGGTCCACAGACATGGCGTCTTTTCTTTCTCTTCTCAGTTTTTTGGTGCTCAGTGGATAAATTGCCTTTCACACATCAACATGGATTTTCTTTACGGATCACTTTTTTTTTTTTTTATGTTTCACAATGATAGCCATGTCTGTAGCCCCAAACCAAAAAATAAGGAAATGTATTTATCCATCCGTGCTGAAAATACCATTAGGCCTAGAATTTATAAGTTGCAAAAGTTCATTGTGCTCTTAGATCATTAACCAGAGACGTGGCCAAGCACCATGGACTGGCACTGGGCTGTGGAAGCTGGAGACCAACTTACTGTCAGCATCTTGTACAACCATTGTCTAGATGTGCAGCGGGAGACATTCAGTCCTCCTGGTTCTAACGGGAACACATCTACAATGCGAGAGACAGGACAGCTCCTCGTTTCATCTCAGAGATTGTAGCTAGAGTCCTCATCCAGAACCGTGTGCCTCCTCTTGGACTCCACAGTCTGATGGTTTGATGGACTTAACAGCAGTGACAACATTTAAGACTTGTGTGACTCTCTGTCAGTTCAAGCAAAGTTGAATTACAGATGCAGAAGAACCCTTCCCTTACCTTTGTACCCCCGTGTCCGGATGTAATACAAGGACACTAACTGCATGTGCAGAGGAGATCTCCTATGCTGTGCCTGATACTGAAACAGAACATTCTTCACTCCCACAGTCAGGCCATCTTATTGTGGAAGCAAGGTTCTCTTAACAGCCAACGGACAGATCATTTTATTTCTCACCTTCAGGAGTTTGCTGCACTTTTCTAGAAACCCAAAAACCGGTTTGTTTGACCTATTTATGAATTTCTATTTTCTTCCTCTTAAGAACCCACTAGCAACCAAATGTGTCCTGCAGAGGTTTCTGTGTGTCCCAGTGTTTGACCAGTTTCTAGTGCCTGGAAGCCGTCCTTCTAGAGCGTTGCTGTGCTTCCTATAAATACCTGGAACTTTTCCCAAGTTTCTTTGCATTAGGATCATTCAGCTCTGTAGTATTTATATAGAAGATGCAGTCTTCAAGAGTTTCCATTTCATTTGGCTGGAAACACATTAGAACCTATGCACTAGCTTTAGTCACAAGTCTTGAGAAGCGGCCGGGAGGTGGCGGGTAGTACCACAGGAAGGTCAGCACTTCATACCCACTCGTTGTGTAGCTTCGGATGCAGAGTCTTAGCAGTAAGTTGAAATTAATCATTTAAGCTTATTCAGGAATGGGACAACCGTCAAATAACTGTGTCGTATGAAGGATAATGTCCATATCAAGGTCAACGTTGGCTGTGACTTTTCCTTCCCAGTCACACAGTTAATTGACTAGAGAAGTTACAGAAGACACACAAACTAATGTTTGTGTGGTTAAAGGGTTTCTTTTATTAATCTTGCTCTGGAAGAATAGAAATTTCAATTAAAATCTAAAATGCCTGCCACGTCAGTATTGAAAGAACTTTGGCCTTTTTAAGAGTTAGTTTTCAAAAGCTGAGTAGCCAGACTCTTACTTTGCCCACAAAAGAGACGGATGGTGAAAGACATTCTTCCTAAGTGTCTCACCTTTACCGTAAAGTGCTCTTGATACACAAATAAAGAATGTCATCCAGGAAAGTGTTAAAGGAAATGACCTGTAGGAAACACATTCAGGAAGACTCCTCCATCTGCCATGGTTGCACAGCAATTCCTCCTGAGAGGCCCTTCCTGAGGTAGCTCAGCTGGGACATGGTTCTTCTAGCCAGAGCTTGAACGAACTGGAATACCAATTCCTTACGGTGTCTGTGTGCAGTATAAACTACCTCACCAGCCTTTCTTGGGGAAAAGAATCAAGTAGACGTTAACTTTTCTTTTTTTTTTTTAATCTGTTCAGCTGTCCCTGGGTCTGACTTTAGTCACTGCAGTTAGCATTCAGTGTGTGTTTTGATCACATCATTCACACTGTAAATGAATTCTAGTGAAAGCATCAAAACAAACATTCCCTGGAAGTGTGCGCTGCGGTGTGCTATGAGGGAGTCCCTGTGTGTCCCTGACAGGCTGCTTGTGTTTCTAACCATGCGGGGACACAGGTTGTCGGGAACTGGTGTCCATCTTTTCTGGCAGTGTTTCTCACTGCTGTCCATGGATTTCATTTGACTGAAAACTGAGGAGACGAAACTGTCTCTCTCTCTCTAGCAAGTGTGTTTTAAGTCTTTTTCATGTGTACGTCTGACTTGCCTGGAAAGACTGTACATTAGGGGATTGATACTCCTCTTGACAGGCATTTTCAACTATTTTCCATAAATATGCCACTTAATAAAACGTAATATGACATGGGATTAAAGTGTTTCTTTCAAGTATGTTACCGTCTTACACACTTTTATCTCATTTGAAAATGCCACCTTTTAGGCATATAAAGCTCTGTGATTTATTTAGGAAAAATAATACAACAGTGGAAATGCCAGTATTGTGTGTTTTCTCCTCAAGGTAAGAATATTGAATCTTTGTTCCATCAACTCTTATTAAATAGGGTGTGGGCATTGACTTTTATCCATAAAAATAAAAGAGACAAAACAAAAATTACTCTTATGAAACTCATTACATCTGCTTGCACAGTGGGGCTGGTAGAAGAACAGGAGTTTTAAACATGAGGGGCTTGTGTCTGAGGCTAGCCTTGTCTCAACATGGACAGTGGGCATTCACAAAAGCTCCTTGCCACCATCATATAGAAGGATGAGTGGAGTGGGAGATCAGTGGTCTAGCACCAGCTACTTCTCAGCTTTGCTTGGGTTAGCTCTTGCCTAGGCAGGATTTTAGTCATGTATAATAAAGGCATCTTTTACATATGTATGCATTTTTTCATAAATACAGAAAATATTTTGTTAAAGTTTAGTTACTATCCCTTTGAAAAAAAATCCAGCCTTTTACTATATATCCTGTTGGCACCCATACTCTTCCTCAATGCTTTGGGGCTAAGTGCTCTGGTCAAGAGAGCGAGTGGGGCTGCAGGGGAAGAGACTCGAAGAATGGAGACAAGACAGGCTGTGATCAAGTCTCAAGTCTTTCATCAGGGTATATGGTTCCAGATGGCTGCAAAGTTGATCTAGCCGCTTTCTACTAAAGTCAGCTCCCAACAATATCCTATGCAAAAAGCAAAGGCAATAAACGTGAAAAGGAGGCGCTGGGCTCAACAAGTAAAGTACACGCTGGGCAAGCATGTGGGTCTGAGCCTAGATCCCCAACCACCACATCAAAGGCTGCAAAGCACCACGAACACACACATGTACACAGCAGACAGCACCACACACACATGCACTTGTACACACCGGACAGCACCACACACACATGCACTTGTACACACCAGACAGCACCACACACACATGTACACACTAGACAGTACCACACACACACATGCACATACACATGTACATGGACACACGCACATGCATATGCCTGTGTATACACCAGATGCCTCCACATGCACATGTATACATCAGACAGCACCACACACACATGTACACACCAGACAGCACCACACACACATGCATATGCCTGTGTATACACCAGAGGCTACCACATGCACATGTATACATAAGACAGCACCACACACACACATGCACTTGTACACACCAGACACCACACACGCATGCATATGCACATGTACACAGCAAACACCACCACATGCATATGCACTTTTACACAGCAGACAGACATCACAGGCATGTTCACAAATACACATTAGATGTCATGGAAAATGAAGGTTAGGAAATCAAAGGTGTGGAATGTCAGTAGAAACACACCTTCCTGCTTAGCACAAGTAAAGCTCTTGGCTCAGTATTCAGAAAAGTGAAATGGTTTATTTGCAATTTATTTGTTTATATTATTGATAAAGGAAATCATCATACATCTTCATTCTAATAATTGAGCAAAGTCATGGCATATTGATCATTATATGAGATCAATTTTTATATTTGCAGAAAGCACATAGAGAATAAATTTTAAAACATCCCTTTTTACTATAGCGCCAAATAATACAATACTTTTAAATAGTTTTAACATATTGCAAAGCTGTTTCTTTAGAAGTTAAAATACAAATCACATGTAGATTGTGCTATATTTGGAAATGAAACACAAATGACAAGATGTCAATTACTCACAAAGACATCTATAAATTCAGTATAATCCCAATTGTAGCATCAGTAGGATTCTTGGTAGAAATTGACAAACTAATTACAAAATTTATGCATTAATGCAAATCATCTAGATATGTCATCTTACCAAATGAAAAGAGAAAGACCCCTGACCTCCATTGTCTGGCTTTAGACTCACCTTGCCATCTCAAGGAGCCTTGGAGGACCCCAAGAGCATCCTGCTTCTCCATGGAGGCCTTCAGGGGGCCAGGGTGGGGCAAGAACAGCCAGCTTGGAACATTGTCCCACCAATCCTTTGACAGTTGGGTCTTCCTGAGGCACAGACTGCAGAATTGGGTCCCCTGACCTCCATTGTCTGGCCCGGGGCTCCCTTGCCTTCCTGGGAAGTCCTGCTGGCAGTAGGATCATCTAGCCAACACCAGAAAACCAGATGCCTAAAGAACAGCACAGGAACACAACCAACAAGAGCCAGGGCAATATGGCACCACCAGAGCTCAGCTGTCCTGCTACAGCCAGGCCTGAATATCCTAACACAGCCGAAGCACAAGAAGATGGTCTTAAATCCAATAATCTTATAAAGATGATAGAGGCCTTTAAAGTGGAAATGAATAAATACCTTAAAGGAATACAAAAAAATACATTCAGACAAGTGGAGATCCTTAAAGAGGAAATGAATAAATATAAAGAAATGCAGAAAAGTACAATCATACAGGTGAAGGATATGAATAAAACTGTCCAGGAAGTGGAAAATGGAAATAGAATCAATAAAGAAACACAAACTGAGACAATCCTGGAGATGAAGAACCTGAGGAAGAGAACAGGATCGACAGACATAAACATCACCACCAGTATATAAGGGAAGAGAGAGAGTCTCGGGTGCAGAAGATAAGGTGGAAGAAATCAATACAGTGGTCAAAGAAAATGCAAAATCTAAGAAGTTCATGACACAAAACATCCAGGAGATTTAGCTCACTATGAAAAGACCAAACCTAAGAACAGGAATAGAAGGGGAAGATTCGCAGCTCAAAGGCCCAGAAAACATCTTAACAAAATCATAGAAGCAGATTTTCCTGAGATGCCTATAAAACATACAAGAAGCTTAAAGAACACCAAATAGATTGGACCAGAAAAGAAAGTTCTATCAAAACACTAAATACACAGATCAAAGAAAGAATATTAAAAGCTTCAAGAGAAAAAGAACAAGTAACATATAAAGACAGACCTATCAGAGTTACGCCAACTTCTCATCAGAAACTAACTGCTAGAAGAGCCTGGGCAGATGTCTTCCAGACCCGAAGAGACCACAACTTTCAGCTCAGACTACTCTGCCCCTTAAAAGTTTTAATCAACATAAAGGGAGAAACCAAGATATTCCATGACAAAACCAAATGTAAACAGTGCCGTCCCACTAATCCAGCTATAGAGAATACTAGAAGGAAAACTCCAATCCAACGAGGCTAACTACACTCAAGAAAATACAAGAAGTGATTAATTTCATACCATTACAACCAAAAGAAGAGAAACACACACACACACACAGCCACAACCAATATAAAAACATCAGGAATTAACCATCATTGATCATTAATATCTCTCAATAGACTCAATTCCCCAATACAGACACAGGCTAACAGAATGGATGCATAAACAGGACCTATCATTATGCTGTATACAAGAAACACATCTTAGCACCAAAAATAGACATTCTCACAGAGTAAAGGGCTGGAAAAATATTTTCCAAGCAAACAGACCCAAGAAACAATCTGGAGTACCCATTCTAATATCTAATAAAAAATAGACTTTTGGCCAAAAATAATCTAAAGAGACTGGGAAGAACACTTTATACTCATCAAAGGAAAAATCTACAAAGAGGACTTCTCGATTCTGAATATCTATGCCCCCAAATGTAAGAACACACACATTCATAAAAGAAACATTACTAAAGCTTAAACCATGTGAGTCCCTTGTTCTGGAGGGTGTCCCATGATGATCTCCTGACTGGGGACAGGGTGAGAGCAGGGAGGGGAGATTGCCTGCCCCCCACTGCTGCCTCTGTCTGCTCACCACTGCTGTCGCTGACCGGTCTCTCCCAGGTGCTGCACCTTTCTCTCCACGCTGAGCCAGTCCAGGTCCGGGCTGGGCCAATAAGGAGCCAGCTAGCTGGCAAGGAGGCAGCTTGGTGTCCCAGGCAGGTTCTGGGAGAGCAGAGCTCTCCCCAAGTGTTACAGCTTTTGTGACAAAAACTCTTAGATACCAGGATGATTCTTGAGCGTGCTTTACTTCCCCTAAATGAAGCCCTTATATACAGTTTTGGGGTGGGTTAGGGTCTGGCAGCAGATAATGTCTATTGGCTTGACCTGAGAGCTTGGAGATACCTCATCTGCATGTGGGAGAGCCTGAGGGACCGTTCCTCGTGACTGATGGTCATAAACCTCTCTGTGGGAGGGGTTGTTGGAGGACTGCAGCTAAGTGAAAAGAGCCAGGGCCTGGGGGCAGAGCTGGACTCCTGCCGTCCAATAAAGTTTCTGGGGTTCTAAACTCATGCTCAACCAAATACCCAGCTGCTTCTCACAGCCCACTGCTCTACAAAACCACACATCAAACCCCAGACATTAATAGTGGGAGACCAAAGGACGGGTCTTTGAAACAGACACTAACTAAATAAAAATAATGAAACAGAGGTCATGATTCAAATGGACCTAACAGATGTCTACAGAACCTTTCGCCCAAACGTAAAAGAATATACTTTCTTCTCAGCACCTCACTAAAACTTCTCCAAAATTGGCCATATAATCAGTCTCAAAGCCTCAACAGATACAAGAAGACTCAAATAACTCATGGCATCCTGTCAGATCACCATGTAATAAAGCTGGACTTCAACAACAGAAGCAACAGAAAACCCACAAACTCATAGAAACTGAACAACTCCCTACTCAATGACCACAGGGTCAAAGAAGAAATAAAGAAATTAAGGACTTTCTAGAATTCAATGAAAATGAAGATACAACTTACCCAAACTTGGGGGACACAATGAAAGCAGTGCTAAGAGGAAAGTTCATAGCACTAAATGCCTTCACAGAGACTGGGGAGATCTCATACTAGCAACTTAACAGCACACCTGAGAGCTGAAGAAGAGGAAGCAAACACACTCAAGAGGAGTAGACAGAAGGAAATAATCAAATGCAGGGCTGAGATCAATCAATTAGAAACAAAGAGAAAAATTCAAAGAATCAATGAACCCAAGAGCTGGTTCTTTGAAAAAAAAATCAACAAGATAGACAAACCCTTAGGCAACACCTTGAGTGGGGGCGGGTACATAACAAACTCTGAGGAAATGCAAACAATCATCGGGTCTTATTTCAAAAGCCTGTGCTCAATAAAATTGGAAAATCTAAATGAAATGAATGACTTTCTTGATAGATTCCACTTACTAAAGTTAAAGCAAGATCAGATAAACAAACTAAATAGTTCTATAATCATTAAAGAAATAGAAAGAAAACAGTCTCCCAACCAAAAATACGTGAGGGCAAGATGGGTTTAGTACAGAATTCTACCAGACTCTCAAAAAGGAGCTAATACAAAAATCTTCAAACTATCCCACAAAATAGATACAGAAGGAACATTGCCAAACTCATTCTATGAAGTCGCAGTCACCCTGATAACTACGCAAAGACTCAACAAAGAGAATTTCAGACAAATTTCCATTATAAACATTGATTCGAAAATACTCGCCAACAGAAATCAAAATCACATCATAAACGTCATCCACCAAGATCAAATAGGCTTTATCCCAGGGATACAGGGCTGGCTCAATATATGGAAATCCATCAACATATACACCATATAAACAAACTGAAAGAAAAATAACCCACATGATCATCTCATTCGATGCTGAAAAACCCTTTGACAAAATCCAACACCCTTCATGTTAAAAGTCTTGGAGAGACCAGGGATGTAAGGCACATAACCAAACACAATAAAGGCCATATACAGCAAGCCAATAACCGACATCAAGTTAAGTGGAGAGAAACTTAGAGCAACTCCACTAAGATCAGGGACAAGACAAGGCTTGTGGGGCAAAGCAACATTGAACATCGTGCTAACAGTATCTTACAACTCAATTTGAAACTATGGTAGAGAACCCAAGTTAAAACAACAAAATGATACATGGTATTGTAACAAAAGCAGATACATGGAGCAGTGGGATGCAGTAGAAGACCCAGAAATAAACCCACACAGTAATAGCTGCTTGAGTTCCAACAAAAGAGACAAAGATGGACCTTGGAGAAAAACTAGCTTTCCAACAGAGAGTGTGGAGGAGATTGGATCTCCACCTGCAGAGAAATGAACTGTCCTTGTGTCTCATCCTGACTAAAACAAAAACAATCAACTAAAAATAGAGCAACAACCTTAGTGTATGACGTGAGAATGTAAAAACACTGAAGATAACCAGGGCATCTTCAAATGGAGGCAGACAGGCAGTTTCTGAAGAGAATTGCAGTAGCTTGGAAAGCCAGGCATTGGTAAGAGGGACGGCATCAAATCACAAGGTTCCCATGATGCCAAGCGGGCTGAAGAGACAGTCCACAGAGTGACAGAAGACCTTTGCTGTGTAGTCTCCTGACAGGATTTCTGTAACATGTGAAGATTATTTAAAAAAAAAAAACCCCAACAAGCGAACATTTCCGTGAATGACAGGACAAAGGAACAGAGCAGACACTGTTCAATGACAAAGTGTATTAGTGACTATACTATAGCCCAATTCTAGCTATTTTGAAATCTGCATCATTAACTTAATTCCTCCTAATTTTAACTGGATACCTATAGACCATCCCCCACCACTCCTTCTCCCTCGCTTTCCACAACTGTCTGCCAGGGTTCTGAGGTCAGCGGTTGAGCCCTGGTGCTCTGGACATCAGCTTGTACAATATTCTACAGTTTTGGTTTTTTTTTTTTTTCCCCCAGCTTTAACGATGTTGTGCTTCCCAGAACCTGTCACTAGAGGGCAGCAGAGGATATGATTCGACTCTGAGTGGGTTGGTAAAGCAGGCTTTTTGCTGTTAAGAATTCTTGTACCGCACTGGTACAATTAGGAATAAGTATGCTCTAACTGTATTTTGAGAGAAGAGTTTTACTTTAACAGGAAGAGTGATATGTAGGAGGAGCTAAGTGGGAAGGAGTACAGAGAGGAAGAGATGGAACAAGGAGAGAAGATGAAGGAGAGGAGAAGCTAGGTGATGAGAGAGAGAAAGAGAGAGGGGGCATGGAGGCAGATGTTCACGTGTCTCCACCAGTCAAAGATAGTTTTTATATCTAGGTTGGGTATTGGGTTACGCTTCTGATCGAGCATTACCAAACTTATAAATCCTTTGATTAACATTTAAAAAATGTATAAAAGCAAAAAGGAAAGGGGGGCATGGGACAGGGGTTTTCTAGGGAGGGGAAATGGGGAAAGGGGATGGCATCTGAAATGTAAATAAAATATAAAATTAAAAAAAGAGAAAAAAAAGAATTCAGGGTCTAAACCACCAGCCTGGGAGCACATAGGGAGGAACCCATGACTCCATCTGTATATCTAGGGGAGAATGGCCTTGTCCAGCATAGGTGGGAGAGGAAATCCTTGGTCCCATGGAGGCTGAACATGGGGGGGGATTTGAGGGTGAGGAGGTGGGAGTAGCAGGGTAGTTGGGGGCACATCCTCATAGAAGCAGGAGAAGAGGGGATGGGATAGGGGGCTCCTGGGTGATGAGGGAATGGGGTTAGGAGATAAAATCTGAAATGTAAATATAATATCCAATAAAAAAGACAAAAGAAGAAGGAGAAGAAGAAGGAGGAGGAGGAGAAGAGGAAGAGGAAGAGGAAGAAGAGGAGGAGGAGGAGGTGGAGGAGAATTCTCCAGCAGACAGAGGGCACAGTGACTCTCCAGATCTCCCTCCAACATGCAAGACTAAGGCTTAGGCCAAGGGCCTCTAAGACCTTTACCTGGCCCGCTTGGCAGAATCCCAGATCCAGCTGGAGGTGGCAGCGGCTTTCCCCACACTTCTTCCCTGCAGCGCATGCCCACCCTCTTTGCCCAGGACAGGGCAAGCAAAGACACAGTTCAAAAAAAGTCAGGGTAGTGAAAGGCCTGGGCCCAGGGAAATCAGAGCTGACCAGTGACAGGTCTGAAGTTCCAAAATTCAGAGTGGCCAGGCTTGCAGAGCTCCACAGCTAATATGGGAGGCTGGGCAGGCGAGCTAAAGTGATTAGGGGCAACAGTAGCTCGTCCTGACTCTGATTTGTTTCTGCTCTCTCAACCCTCCTCTGCAACCTGGCACATTTACCTTGGTAGCACATCTGAGATTGTCCACGTCCCTGACCCTGATCCGGATGTATTAACCAAAATAATCATTTATACAAACCAAAATAAAATAACTGGAAAAGGTATAAATAAAAATTGTCATGTTGTGTGTGGGAAATTATATTCTATCAAAAATAGACATTGCGAGGTTACTCTGGCCTTTCTAAGGCTGAAAAAATTGTGGTCTTTTACCTTTAAAAACACTGTGCCCCAAGCTTCAACACCAAGAGTCTCTCTGGGTGCTAGCCAAAATAAAGGTCTGTAATTTGGACTTACTTTCTCAACTATATTATTACAAAGCGATGATCGGGCCAGAGCTCACTCAGGGTGAGGCATCCAAGAACACAGTCAAGGAGAGGACCAGCCAGAGAATGTTGACCCTTATATAATGACCGTCAGCTCAAACATCCCTCGTCTCCCAAAGAGCACTGGGGGTACAACATGCAGCTCTCAAGATCTGCCCACAGGAGAAAACTTGTCAACCATCTCATAACTTAGTTCTTGCTCCATCACTGGGTGTGCCCCACTGGGAGAAATGGCAGTATTTTATAGTATGCTGCATTCAACAAATATACACCCAAATTTAAACAGCATTCAACAGACATGCACCCAAATTGGTGAATGGATTGTTTTATTGGCGTTCCATGCATGAGTGTGGGGAATGAGTTACAGGAGTCGGGGTATCACTGAAAGTCACCCCGGTATGGGTGGGGTTCATTGGAGCTGGAACTCTGCAGCTTTCTGTATGGCTTGCAGGAGCTGCAGGCCAGTGTCTCTCCCTGAAAGCTTGGGCTCCTGTGAGTGGCCTCAGCAGCGACTAAGCTTGGGGAAGGGAAGACTTTGTGCATCTCAATTTCAGGAACTTCCTAGGACCTATGAGCGACTTCCTGAGTCAAACCTCGGTTCATGTTAGAACATCCTGAGTCTCAGTAAGCATATGAAAGAAACTGCCACACAACATTAAAAAAAAAAAAACCATGCAGATCCATACGTAGACTGCCTCGAAGGACAATATGTTCTGAGGCTGGGAAGAAGATTCTGTGAGTACTAAGAGCCTGCCACAAAAGCAAGAGGACCCTAACGTCTACCTGGGGCATGGCCATGCAAATCTGTGATGCTAGAGATGGGGGTACACAGGTAAGAGGATTGCTATAGCTCATTGGCCAGCTGACCTAGCCAATCAGTGAGCTCCAGGTTCAGTACCAGACACCTGGTCACAAAAGGTGGAAAACAATGGCACACACATGGGGCACATCCACCTGTGGGCGAGCATGCACAGACATACACAGAAGTATTTCCTGGCAAAGTGGCAATGTGCTTGTAACAGCTGCTGATGAAGTCCCATCTCTCTGACTTCTTCAGTGTCCCAGACAGTCCTCAAATTCTCCAGCTGAGGACTTCAGAAATGGTTCAAAAGGGAAGCATGCTACCGCCATATTGTTTCGTCAACGTGTATTATGACGCCCGAGAGTCCCAGCATCATATTATAGGTATCGCTAGTACTGAGACTAGGAACGGCATTGGTAAGATTGTATTTCCCCTGATACAATCTGTTAGTACATACGATTTAAAAAATAAATAAAACAGACATCACACATCAGCTTTCCCTGGGGAGTCAAGTGAAACCGTCGTCATGGACAATGGGCCTTACATGTCTCTAAATGTATCTAGAACCTTCGACATACTCTAAGAAGGAGCTCATGGGTGCCAAACACAAATCATCTAAGACGGAAATAAAGCTTGAAGCAAGAGAAAAATGGGAATGGGCTATAATCCGAAAAACAGTCTAAGGAGACAGCACACGGGTGGGCAAGTGAGAAAACAGGAAGCTTGCATTTCATGTGATGGCTGAAGGGGAACGTCTCACTACCTTGGTGAATACGATTCACAAGCTAGCTTCCCGGTTGAGTAAGGACACTGGAGAGATGTCTTACAATTGGCAGGAAATCATGTCACCTTTACAAAGACAGAACAAGTCATAGGTAGCTCCTACATATGATGAGTGTTCAATGGAGTCTCTGTTCAAGCCAGGGGGAGGGCAGGTCAGAAAATTGGATGGGGTTGAGCCATGCAGGGTTTCACTATTAAGGGGGGCACATTCTGTGAAGATGCATCCCTGAGAACAAAGAAGCAGAAAATCAGAATAGGGAGAAATGAAGACACTCAGCCTACGTTCTACACCCTTCCTTGGGTAAGGTGGCTTCTACCTCGAAAAGGCCACCACTGCTGAGAGGGCTATAGCTGTGTCTGCACACAGTGTCCTCTGTGGTCTGAAAAATACAAGGGACTCCAGGGCTCGCTGGATCAGAAGGTGGTGGGTTCAGAAGAGGCTCAGGTTCTTCTGTGAAATCCATGACTTCTGTACTCTGGCAAGCATCACAGACACAAGAAGACAGCTCTCTAAGGGGGGCCATGGGTTTTTCCTCAGAGAAGACATCGTAGCAGACTCCTTAGGTGTCCAGGGAACTGTTCTGCCAGTGATAAAGATGGAAATGATAAAAAAAAAAAAAAAAAGCAAGTAGCAAGAACAGACACAGCAGGAAACAAAAGTTCCGATAAGCTACATTCCCAGCAGCCTCTACCTTCTGCTATGCCTTTCTCACCAAGGATGCTACAATAGAAATACATTTTCCGGAAGCAGAAATTCTGGCTTATGATGCATTTCATCATAAGCTGGGAGAGCAAAGGCTTTCTAAAACATTGACTACTTGAACAAATTTGTGTCCATGATCCAGTTTCCAATCTGTTGTGATAAGCACCATAGCAAAATAAAACAACCTGAGGAAGAAAGGTTTTTTTCTGACTTTCATGTTAGGATCCACCATCAACGGAGGCCAGGGAATTCAAGCAGGAAAGGAAACGAAAAGCAGGAACTGAAGCCAAGACCATGGAGGAGTGCTGCTCACTAGCTTCCTTTCCATGGGCCCCTCACCGTGCTTTCTTATACAACCCAGGACCACAGGGATGACAGTGAGCCTGGGCCCTTCCACACCAATCTTTAATCAAGAAAATGGCTGGCAGACATGCCCACAGACCAGCTGGTGGATGCAATTCTTCAGTTAAAGACCCAGGTTGCTTTAGGTTGTGTCAAGCTATCAAAGCCAAGGTTAGTCCAGCCTTCCTGGAGAAAGTCCACAAACTCTCTTCCCTCCACCTGAAAGCATTCAGCCCATGTCTGCTCTCTGAACTTCATCACCAGGTATAGATAACAAGCACAAAGACAAGCAAATCCACATTCGGAAGAAGATCTGCAACTCAGCAGACCCTGATCTCCATGTACTGCAAAACAGGCTGCACCACAAACCCCCACACTGCTCTGTGGAGAAATGTGAAACAGATTCTCATTCTCAAACAACAACAGCAACAACAAAATCCCAGAGGGTACTAGACAAAGGGCGAGGCTTCCAGGTGATTCCTGTGATACTCAACAGGAGAGATGCTGTTTCTGATGGGGGAAGATAACTTAAATGCCTGGAAACCTTACACATTTCACCGCTATCCTACTGGACACTCTGGAAGATAAGGGACTCCTTTTAGCCTAAGAACTTGAAGTCCCAAACATGGGCTGAGGACACATAATTCTAGTTTGTTTTTTGTTTTTTGTTTTTTGTTTTTTGTTTTTTTTTTGACCCACTGCTTGCTGATTTCTGCAGGCTGTTGGGTTTTGGCTGGGGGTTGGGGGGTGGGCCACAATGACACTGATGGTTGCTAGGTACTAAGGATTTTATTGGAATGGTTACTATCAGCATGTTGGGGGCTCCAAGGAGAATCCAGGCTCTAGTACCCAAGGTACGCTGCATGAGTATCTCTGAAGCGATTTAGAAGCTGTGTGGTAAAGGATGACATCTTTTAAACTCCTTAAGGATAGGGAGAGGTTTACAGCAACAGTCTGCAGCCAGGCCCATTCCCAGGCAGGAGACAAGGAAGGGGCCAGAGGGTAAGGGTGTGCATGGTGTAGGATATTGAGCTTAATATCAATACAAAACAAAAACAAACAAACAAACAAAAAACCCACGAGAGCTGTAAACCCACTCACTTCCCAGGTGTGAATAGCCCAGAGCACCTGTCAGGATCTGTGAGAGGTGGGAGCTGCTACATAGCAAATGGTTACATCCCACCGTCACCGTCACGCCCTTACCCTGACTTACCCATCACTGGAGAGATGTGTGCCAACACTAATGCCAACTACAGGGCTAGTTTGGGACTTTGTTTTGCAGTCAGTATTGGGGCTACCAAGACACAGCAAGGAAAGAGACTGCACAGCCTCTACACTGCCCACGGGCGGGCGTAAAGTATGTTCTATGGTTAACTCTTAATATTATACAATTTGCACTTTGTTAGAGTGGGTAGCTGGGGCCTGGTCTATGATTAAAGTTCCCAGCTACTTTGTTACTGATACCACACCGGGGAGAAGGAAAGTTCCGGATATGAAGAGTTACAAAATTATCAAGCTACAGTGAATAGTAACATAAAAACAGACAAGCAACTTAAGCCTTTACCACTGACAGTTGGAGAAGTCTACTTACAGGAAGAAGAACATAAGACCAAGTGTGGGTTTTTTTTTTTTCTCAAGATTTATTCTTATGGATATGCATATTGCTTGAGTGGTGTCCAGAAGAGGGTGTCAGGTCCCTGGACTGGAGTTACAGTTGTGAGCTGCTGGGAATTGAACCCACGTCTTCTGAAAAAGCAGCTAGTCTTCTTAACCACTGAGCCATCTCTCCAGCCTCTGAGCTCATGTATGGATTCTGCTCCTACCTACTGCAGAGCCTTGGGGGACACTGCCTCTTTAAGTCTTCATTTCTGTATCCGTGCAGTGGAGATTAATACTTTCCAGAGAGGAAAAGGTGAGGCGATTTCATCAAATGAAATTTCACATGGAAAACTCCCTATTAGCTCTGGGTTGGGAGCAAATTCATGGTCACTGCGACTGTACTAAGTGCTTTTGCATGCTGCTATCAGATTCAGCCTCCTCCATAACTGACAAGGTATCGAAAAATATTCTTAACGAATTGTGGCGGTCTAAGCTGAAGGAATTAAATGATTACTCCAAACCATTACCTGCAGTCTTCCTGGCAAGTGACTACTGGTACCAGAAATGAGGTTATCCTGATCCAGTTACTCAAATCCTTATGTTCACGGAAACCCTTGTCCTTCCATGTCTGGCTGCAGCTCACCTTCGGACAATTGTTCTGATCCAAGGACCAACAGCTTGTGGGCAACCGGCTCCAGACCCCGCCCTTCACGCTGGCTCGACGACCACGCCCACTCTAGGTTGACCTGAGGCTTCTCTCAGCTTCCAGACCCTTGTATCTTTTGCGATAGACTCAACCTTGCTCTCCTTAGGCAGAGCCCACTGGTGAGGCCCAGATAGGAGCAGCTAGCCTATGTGGTGTGGTGGGCAGAGCCGACCTGCTGAGGTGGGTGTCAGAGGAGGGTACATCATCCACCCTCTCCCTACCTACTTGGGGGCGGGGCTATTACAGGAAGGGCGGGGCTAACCTTGAAAGGGCCCAGAGAAGGAGGGACTAAGCTGCTGGTGGGCAGGTCTGGTGCTGTGGTACACAGTAGGCCTGGGAACCGGGAAAGGATGTAATTTCTGTGATCTGGCTATGCAAATTTGCACATTCACCAACACTGCATGGCAATTCCTATTTTCTCCACTTCGTGGCAGTATTTATTTCACCTAACCTAATTTGAGGGGTGTTACAGGTATTGTAATTGGGCTGACATCTCGTATTGCAACTTGGATTTACTTTTTCCTGTTGACTAATGAGACTGATCATTTTGGAAGCTTTTTGGTTTTCTATAATCACGTTTTCTCTTTTGCTTCCTGTATATTCCAGACCACACTTGAATCCATGGTCTATACCTGCATCTTGAAGTGTCTCCCCCATGTTTTAAGTCTCGCATTTAGATATCTGGTTCATGTTAGGTTTTGTACAGCATTACAGTTAAAAGTCAAAGTTCTGTATTTCTCATGCTAACGTACCATTTCCGCAGTGCCATTTATTGAAGAGGGTTATTTTTTTCCATACCACTTTTTTTTACTCTTACCAAGAAATGGCTATGGATGGGTAGGTTCTGATATTAATTTTGCTTCTTTGAGAAGGGCTGCAGTCACTCACATACTCAGGTGATATCATGTGAATCTTTTGCCCATTTTTACTGATCAAATAAAGGCTAGGGCCTGTGATTGGGCAATGGAAGTAAAAGGCGGGACAGAAGGTCTGGGAGATAGGAAGAGGGGAAGAGAGGAGGAGGAGGAAGAGAAGATGGAGCAAAACCACATGGCTGGGAGAAATTGCAAGCAACAAGGTTCTCATAGCTGTGGAAGTGGTTTGTAGGGGTGATAGAGCTGCCTAATCTAGACTTGGAGCTTATAAATATAATAAATGGATTGTGTGGTTTTTTGGTAGGGGCTTTTTGGGGGCGGAAATTAATGCAACAGGTAGGTAGGTTTTTATGTCAGTGTTGGTGACTATAGTTCTTAGTACTGCTCAAAGTGAGGCATTATAATGACCTCAGGTTTGGTCTTTTTCTCCAGCTTGCAGGCCTGCGGAGGTGGCTCCACATGAAAGGTGCTGGCAACTCTTACAAAGAACCGCTGAGTTCAATTTCTGGTACCCACATCTCAGAACTCTGAACCTCTAATTTCAGCTGGGGGGGGGGTGGTGGTTCTGAGACCTTCTTTCCGATTCACGCACCCACAGACAGAAACATACACATCAATAAAAAAGAAAAATCTTTTAAAAAGTGGTTGCTTGGGCAACTCTTGGGTGTTTCTATATATGCTTTTCAGAATTATCTCCCCTGCTTCTGAGAAGGATGTTGTGGGTATTTTAATGGAGGTTGCATTTAAACAAAGTTGCCTTGGATAATACAGGTTTTTGTTGTTGTTTAGTTGATATAAAATCTCCCAGTTCCAATGTGGGGGGACTCTGTCTTTGAGCAGGTTTCTGGGTATGCATCTTCTTCAGTTTTTTCTGTGAGCATTGATTTGTTTAACACAAGTCTTGACTCAATCCTCCTCCTAGACTTTTGGATTCTTCTCCCCTTGCTTCTTCCTCGTCTACCCCTTAGACCCCGTTTCTCTCCCTCCCCTTCTCTTTTGGGCAGCAATTGTGAATGGGATTATTTCCACACTTTTTTTTCCCCTCATGATTCTTGTTACTGGGATGAAAACTACTGATTTTCACATGTTGGTTCCATAACCTGCAACATTACTGAATTCATCTCTTAATCTTTTGGTAGAAACTTTGTTTCCCTACAAAACAAGATAGTTCTACTGCTTCCTTTCCTGTTTATATGCCCCTTCTTCTGTTTGCTTACATAACTGACAGGCTAAGACTTCTACCATGTATTGATTAGGAATAGTGGGAATAGACTCAGTAGTTGTCTCTTGCAGCTCTTAAAGGAGTGATTTCATCTTTCAATACTTAGTATGATATTGCCTGTGGGTTGGCCATGTTTAGCTTTATTATGCTGAAGTATGAGTCTTGAACCCTTAGAACTTTGTTTGCTGGCAAACACCTTTATTCCAGCTCTCATGGGGCAGAGGTAGCAGGCTCTTGGAGCTGGATCTCAGCTTGCTCTACATAGTGAGTTCCAGAACAGCTGGGGCTGTGTAGTAAAAAAAAAAAAAAAGTGTTTGCTCAAAAAGAAAAAAAAAAAAAAAAAAAAAAAGAAAAAAGAAAAGAAAACCTTTCACTTTGCCCCTTTGTCCTTTCTTATATTTTCTGTTTCTCTGTTAAATTGTCTATCACTTCATTCACAGAAAACACACATAATTTCCTTGTCCCCATAATTCTCAGGTAAAATAGAGGCTTTAACATCCTTGAGCTAGGCACAGAGGTGCCAGGAAGGCAAGCTGAGAAAACCATTTAATGTCTCCTGCCGGGCGTGGAGGGGTCAGGTAGGAGGCTGAGGGAATTGGAAAGGGAAGCTGGTGTCAGTTATGAAGTGCGCTCAAGGCCAGACGGGGCTGCATACAGGTGTGTCTAACGAAAAGAAGTGAGAGCCTCCTGGCATGTCCCCTCTCGAGACTGGCATTTGTTGGTGCTATGTCCTTAGAAAATCAGTCCCACTTTCCTGGTTGCTTGTGTCGAGAGGCATTAAATTACATCCCAACCCTTGTAATACAACATGCCTTAGGCTCTGAACCCTATTGTCAGCCTTTGAATAAAGTTTGGGTAAGAAACCAACTTAGGCTATACTCAGGTCCCAATTTCTACCCAGTGTATGAAACTTTTTAAAAAATGAAATTATCCATACCATGCTGTAATCTAACACAGCCTGCTGTGACATTTTAATTTTTATGCTCAAAATGCAGACCAGCGAACACTTTCAAGTCTTCAGCAGAAAATCTCACGCCCACAAGGTTCCATCTGAAGAACTCAAAAAAAGGAGACCACAGATTCCACTAACGTTTTAGACCATTTAATAGAGGTATTTGTTGTCCGTGTGGCTTTACTTCAACATAAATACAGCATTTTCCCTCTGGAAATGTAACCTGAGCTGGAAATGGAACAGGAACGGAAGCTGCTTGAACTCACACACTGCTCTCGATGCATTGGCGATGAGAGTCTGGCAGCAGCAGTTCAGGGCTCAGGCCCGGGGCAGGAATGAGGGAAGACTCCTTGTAGGTCAAAGGCTCTGCTCAAGTCCAAGGATTGCACCTGTGAACCCCTACTCAGCTTGAGATTCCTCATACAGCCCCGGAACGAGGCCCGGCTGCTCAAGCAGTTCTGTTTGACGTGGGCTGTTCAGGGAGAAAGAGACAAGTGTCGCTTAGTTTTGTTGAGATAGGGTAAGTTGCACATTAGAGACAAAAATGATCTCAGCCAGACCCTCAAGTCAGAATGCTCCCCGCACACGTGGGTTTAGTGGATAGTAGAATTCCTGGCAACTTTTAACAGGCAGTAACTTGAAGGCATAGTTGGTCACCAGACAGGTGTTGAGGGTCTGCAATTATTTCTTGGGACAAATCTCAGATGCAAATTTGGTGCAGGAGTATGAATCCAGTCTATCCCTGACCTAGACTCTAACCTTGAGATCATCGAGGGCAAAGGTGAGATCCTCCAGGTTACCTCACCACAGAGCCAATGTTCTCAGTGAGAAAGTTGTATGTGACAGGGTCATGCTAAATTACCCGAAAATATGCCAAGAAAGTTTAGGTACAGTACTTCAAACAGCTTGTCTAAAATGGTAGGACTTGTCATTAAAATGTGCATCTTTCAATCTCTACCCCATAATCCTTTGCACCCCCACCTCATCAGGACTGAGCCTTCTGTGTAGATACACCAAACCGGGAGTCACACGTACCAGGATAGCCACCCACATAAATGGGATCGTTAGTGTCCGCCGAGGTGGAATGGGTGTGGGGGCTTTCAGCCCTAATGGCATTCCCATCCACAGTCAGGACGATGCGGTGCTTGCTTTTGTGGGCTTGGAGCGTGTGCCATTTCCCATCACAGAGAGCTCTGGTGGCTCTGGGCTCGTAAGTGGCTGTTATCCTTCCAGCACCGTTGTTGACGTGAAATAAGACCTGGACAAAGCAAATACTTGGGTGAGTTTTTTTTCTATATTTGGGACCACTGCCATTTTGCACTGGATCTTAGCCAGAAGGCCAAGAAGCCATGGAGCACATTCATGAATTGTTCTCGGAGTAGAGAACGCATAGGATTCTGAAAACAAGGAACAATGACCATGACAAACAATGACGGTTAGATCACCTCCTAAAGGACTGGGACTCCATCTCAGCCCCCACAGTTCTGAAATCAGTGCTCTGTTCTCAGGGCACTGGAGGACATCGTCAGGAGTCTTCAGTTTCCCCAGAGGCTGAGCGTAGACTGCACCTATGCACCATCACTCGCTAACTTCCCCTGACCAAGCACAGGTGCTCCACAACATTGAGCAGCAAACAAAAAGCCAGGGCTTTGCAAAGGGCAGAGAGGGATTGTGGGCTGATCAGTGTCACTCCAAACCTTGTTCACATGTTGGAGTTCTGACCTCTAACATCCCTCAGGATATGATGACCTTAAGGAGGTCGTTAAGTTAAAATGAGGTCACTATGGTGAACTTTAACCCTGTCTTCATCCTTATCAGAGGCATCAGGACTCAGGCACACAGAGAAAAGTCAATGTGAAGAGAAAATAGCCATGCACAGGCCAAGGACCAAGGCCCAGGAGAAATCAACCCTACCAAACCTTGGACTTTCAGCCTCCAGAGCTGGGCCAGTCAATTTTTGAGTTTACATGATTCTGCCAGCTCAGGATGACTGAGAGAGGTGAGAATTTCAAGTATGCTGTTCTAAGTTTCCCACACTGCCTACTGTGGAAAGCTGTGGACCTGACCGTTCCAAGGTATGGCTGACGGGATGAGTACAGCCAGAGGCATCTGGGAGAGTCCAGAGCAGACAGAGAAGAAAGTAGAAGATTAAATATGACCAGTAGACTGAGCCGGAGAGTAGATATATGGCCTCAATGACAGGGCCATGTAGGAATCAGAAGCTGGGGGAAGGGGAACCCAAGGGTTGGAGAAGTTTAGGGTAGGGGTAGGTTGAGAAGAGTTGAGAGGAGCCACAGGTTCTGAGTGAGCCTGGAGGCCAACCTGTGCTTTGGTGTGTCAGCAGGCATCACAGTTAGCATTTGTCTCAAGTTTCTTTGGGACCAGACACATAAGAGACCACTCTTTCAGAGCACGCCACGACACACTAAAGGTGTGTATTTCAGGGCTTTGGAAAGAACACTAAATAAAGTTGAAAGAGAGTAAGAAGTAATAATATATACCAACATAACAAAAAAGTAAAATGTAGAATACAATAGAAAATTACATTTTTTATAGCTTTTACACTCAGATATTTTTTTTAAAGATATCACAGAAAAACTTGTAAATAGAAAGTAGGTTGTTTTTTTTTTTAATTAAAGTATAAGATGAGAAGAAAAGCTGGCTCTAAACCACAGCATTGAGGCAGCAATCTGTAATGGAAGTAGGGTTTTGCTTTGTTTTGTTTTTTAATGGGGGGGGGGTAAAGGTCAAGGAAAACGGCAATTTGCTAGTGTCCCCTGACACCACCGTAAGCAATCCTGAGAGACAAGAACTGGAAAGGAAAATACTAAAACCAAGTAAGTACATGGGAGTCTCCAGGGAGCCTTCTCTTTGGCTGTTCTCCTGTGTGTCTGTGTCCTGGTGGACACAGTCAGTTTGCTTCACAGCCCTCATTTTAACTGAGTTACTTTTTATTTACATTTATTTATTGTGAGGGTGTGTGCATGTGCCCATGTGTGAGCATGCAGAAGTCAGTGCTGGAACTTTTTTTTTCTCTTTCTTTCTGTCCCTGTGGGTCCTGGAGATTGACGTCATTAGTATGGCATCAGGCACGTATGCCCAGTAAGCCATCTCACTAGCTCCCAATTGCCTCTTTAAAGCCCACATAAGATCAGACCCTGAGAGATGCTAGTGGGTAGGACTTTAGCACGTGAATTGGAGAGATGCCATATCTTTTGCCTTCCAAAAGGAAGATTCCAGCATCTCACTCCTGGTGGACAAGCGCATTACAGGAGAGGGCAACCCAAGACTCTAGTATCCATGGTTTCTGTGGCTTAAGGATGGTATAGAATACATGCCCAATTCTCTCCTGCAAGGCACTGGGATGGAAGGTACGCTCACCTGGGAAGACTAGTCACGAAGGATTGGAGTGTACTGCATCTGGGAGGAGTCCCCACCCAGTGGCAACACTGAGACTCCAAGCCACTTGTGGTGACAGCCAAAGGTATGAGGACCACCTGAAGTCCAAGTGCAGGAGACTAACTGAACTATAGCCATGGATGAGACATCCCGAGAGGGAACCTCAGATGGCCCTCCATGCGCTTCTTGCCTGTGCACACATGGCTCCAAAGGGGAGAGAAGAGAGGACAAGGAGCCAGAACAACTATGGAGGAGACAACCACACAGCAATAGATGGATATGCTATAAAAGGTTGCACTCACTTGGCTCCCAGCATGAAGGGGACACAGGAGGTTGAGATACAAGAGCACCATATATATATATATATATATATATATATATATATATATATATATATATATACACACACACACACACACACACACACACACACATATACATATTAAATCAAAAAAGACAAACCAAAGTACAATATAGTCAACCTTCAAAGTAACACTCTGTAATAAGAAATAACTTCTGCTATATACATGATGTCTGGTCTTTCAGGAAACCATGCTGCATGAACTTAGCATGTAACATTTCTAAAATGACATTTGAGAGATGGAGACAGATGAGTGACTGCCGAGGGTGAGGGAGGCAGAGTCTGGGGCTGTGGTTACCAAGAATCACCATGGGAGGAGTCTGGTGGTAATGCCATGGTTGCCATGTATCTTGATGGTGGTGATGGTTTTATTTGCATACAGGCAGGTGCACAAATGGTCCATCTTATGATGTTCTGTGGGTTGTGGTGCTGTCCCACGTGGAATCAGTGTGAGCTGCAACTGACCTGACTACAAGAAGCCTCGGGGTGGTGCATGGGGACACATGTATTCATATCACTGTAATCCTGAGTGACTCTGCTTATTTGCAAATGAATAGTTAAAATTATTAGAAGAGACTGGGCACTATATGGACATATTACTTCTGGTAAAGTGCAGGAAGAAATGCCTTGGCACTATAGATGCCATTTTGATTCAAATATATGAAAGGAAGCTACTCTGAAAATAGCTTTTTAGGACTATCTGATTTTAAAATAGTAATGGAAATTTCTTTTGTCTCCATTAATGAAGTGGATAATAAGAATCTTGAATCTAAGTATTTCTCCATTTCTTTCCTGCTCTGCCTCTGGTAGGGTGGGTGGGGCTTGGAGCTGGACCACCTACCTTGCCATCTACAATCTCTAGGCCAATGGCATCCACTTTGGCACTGCTGATTCCCAGGAGGACGCCATTCTTAGAGGAAGTACGGAACTCCAGTGTGATATTTAAATCCAATCGAACTTTGTAGCCTTCCTTGACTAAAAAACACAAGACAGCACTGTCATGGTGAGAACCCACAGGCTGGACAGGGCTGGGCTAGGCAAGCACTCATGGTACTGGCCAAGTTCAAGACCTGGATCCAGATGCATTCCCACCCATCCCTCAGTGCACTTCAGTGCTCTTGTAAGAAGAATCAATTCTTTTGTTTGTTTGTTTGTTTTTGTTCTAAGATGGAAACTTGCTATGCCATCAGACTGCCACCAGCTTTGCAATCCTCCTGCCTCTGCCAGCTGAGTGCTGAAACTGCAGGTGTGCATGACCAAGCCCAAACAGATAGACTGCCTTTGAAGAAGTCGCTTGGTCACAAACAGGAACAGAACATGGACAGGGACTTCCTTTATCTTTATCTGGTCCCTTGGGCCCTGGATACATACATCCAGCTTGTTGGTCTTTCTCTGTTAGCATCTTAATTTGTTATTAAGATTATTATTATTTATTATTATAAGGGCATCATTACTGTTGTATGAACATAGGCACTAGAGAGCAGCTGTCACCATGCCTGGGGCTAAAAGGCAGACTGAGTGGCCCATTGCATTCATGCTCCCTGCCAGAGCCTTGGTTTTTCTCAGTATTTCATGTTCTTATTTTTAAAGACATGCTATCATTATTATCGTTCAGATTGATTTGCAACTTGGGATCCTCCTGCCTCAGCCTTCTGAGCATTGGAATTACAGGTGCTCACACCTGCTTTTTAATCCAGGGGTCTTTATTAACCTGGGCAGGGAATGTACCCTGGCCATCTGCCTGGGACAAGACTGGTGCAGGGTTTGCATGAACAGTTAGGCACAGTTCAGAACACCAAATAAACAAACACGGCCTTAGGGCAGCCTCTCTAGCGGGATCTAATCCTATCAGAGATGGCTCCACATCACCTCAGAGCACATACTAAACCCAAGGACTTCTTTCCAGGCTGCTAACGGCACATACCAAGAGCTGCATATCCACTTCCTTCAAAGAAAGTTCCTTCCTGGGCTACCGCATAGCACCTGTCCACAGCAAAGGCAGACGCGGGCCTGTCTTTATCCAGCTGTTGGCCGTTAACCGTCACTTCCCCAATGCAGGCAGGGATGCTGTGAGTGATCTGAAGTGAGTGAGACAGGAGAGTAGGTGGAGATGATGATGTGATAAGATGTAGTTTTCCTGTGTTTCATTAAGCCTTCCTCAAAAGCACACATTATGAGAGCGTCTTGGTCTCTAAAGCTTAACTGTGGCAATTCCTCACGTAAACGACCCCTTTGCTCTCTCAGTCCGGTGCTTCGGTGATAATGCCCTGGAAGGGTTTTCTACCGTGTATTTTACTAAAACACTGCTTGAATCCAGAGTGCTTCTCTCAATAACGTACACATACAAATTTGCTGGGCTTTTCCCAAGATGCTTGGGGGCTAAATGGCTTCAGAAAAGGGGAAGTTCCTTAGCCACAAGGCAGGGAAAACTGGACGGCTCTATGGGGAAGCCACACCACATGACCTACATACAATCTTTAAAGGATCTAGTGAGCCCAGACCCATGCAAAATAACGCAAACGAGAGCATTGCAGAATGATGGTCTTCCACAAAAACACAAGCTGCTGCTTACAGCTCCGATGTTCCTGGCCCTGTAGTGACCAGGAAGGCCTCCGAGGTACAGCTTCCCTTCCACATCCAATGTAGTTGCATTGCCCACCACGGTCACACTGGGGGACTCTTGGCCATCAACGGTCATGAATGCCTTTCTTTTAATGTACTCCGTCTTGACCTATGTGAGATGAAAACATTCAGAATTTGAAAACCGTTTGAGAGAAATTTAACAGAGGTGTGCTTAGGACATGTCCCTTAGATCAGTGAGAGCCCAGACTAAACCCTGTAGGATGGCTCTGCCTGCGGCATGCTGCCACGGAGAATACACTGAGGCTGGTAGAAATGGGGGCATTCTACCGCATAGCTTCAGAGCCCTGGTTATCAGCAGATGCTTTGATTAGAAACTCAGTCCTTTCAGGCCACTGGTTGTGGTGGTTTAAAGAGCAATGCTTCCCATAGAACATAGATGTGTTTAAATAGGGAGTGGCCCTATTAGGAGGTGTGGCCTTCTTGGAGGAGGTGTGGCTTTCTTGGAGGAGGTGTGGCCTTCTTGGAGGAGGTGTGGCCTTCTTGAAGGAAGTGTGTCACCATGGAGGTGGGCTTTGAGGTCTCATATACTCATGCTAGGCATAGTGTGGCAATCTTTCCCCTGCTGCCTGTGGATCAAGATGTAGACCTCTCAGCTCCTTCTCCAGCACCATGTCTGCACGCTGCTATGCTTCCTGACGCGATGATAATGGACTAAACTTCTGAGACAGTAAACCAGCCTCAATGAAATGGTTTCCTTTATAAAGTTGCCACCGTAGGTAGTCATGGTATCTTTTCGCAGCAATGAAACCCTAAGGCACTGGTATCTCGCCAAGTCAAGAACATTTTTGAGACTTCTGACTCATTCTATCGCCAGCTATTGGGTGTTTATTGGGTGTTCAACATTGAACAAGTGTGTGGAGGGATTCAGGAAGTAGAACAGGGCCCTGCTGACAAGATGCTGACATCATTTGGGGGAGATGTCAAACATAAAGACAACAAGGGGTCAAAATGCACAGATTCCCTTCAAGAAAATGGAATCACAACCACAGACTCAGGGAGAAAGTTTGGGACAGGTGACTTCCCAAACTTTTCCAGGACCTCCTGGGAACTTACCATGTGCCACTTGCCATCACTAAGCAGGGCAGGGTGGGAGACCTTGGTTCGGCCCTTGCCGAGGTCAAACATGAAGTGCAGGTGGCCCTCTTGGAGCTGGAGTGTGGCGTAGTCCATTTGGTTCTGATGAGCCACGTAGTAAATGAGGCCACTGGAGGTAAACGTCCGGATCCTCAGCTGTACCTGGAGCCTGAGGGAGGACAGCATCTCAGCACCAGTGACCGGGAAGGTCAGCTTCCAGCGTTTAACGTGACCTCCAGGAGAGAACCCACTGCTGCTTTATCATATGCTGCCCTTACAGTCTCCAGAGAGAGGAGGTGTTCCCATTTGTGGCACAGATTGCTGATGGGAACTTTCTAAGACTGAGAAGGGATTCCTGAAACCTTGACACCAAGGCTAGAACTACGTCAGCATTGTACTACGTCACAGAGAGGCCCACTGGTCATTCTACTAAGTAGTTCAGGCAGGCGACTCTGAAAAGATGACATCTTAGCTGAGCTCTGAATGACAAAAACATGAGCAAGACTCCTACGGCGGCCACCAGCAAAGCCTTCACTTGCTTTAAGACAATGTATAGTATGTTGTCATTAGGGGCCTGAAATAGATAGGACCCTTGCCTGGACCCATGTGGATGCTGAACCTGTCTGATGTGAGCAACTGGAAGCGAACACCACGTTTTCCTTATCATCTGGTAACAAGAACCTCAGAGCGACCTTAGGAAAATGCTTACCTCTTCCGGATGTCAGACTGATTGAGAGGGAGCACCAAGTGGCTGTTCTGGGAGAGGCCAAACTGGTGAGCACCCGCCACATACCCCGGAGCCGTGTCCACAGCGCACAGTTCCTGTAAGGGGTGCGTAGGGACCCTGAGCCAGTGTAGCCAGGACCCCTTGACACAGACATGTTCTTCCATAAAGGAAATGTCCCAGAAGCCACTGTGTTGAAACAGCAGCTGCTACCACTGTGGTTTCACTCTGTCCTAAACTATGTACCCCTCAGTGCCTTTCTCCCCAGAGAACAATCTGAGCTTCCTGCCATTTTCACCATTACTCAAGATCACTTTCCTACAAACAGATATGGGAGTTCCTACATGAGACTTCCTTGGGCCTGAGGGATCATGAGGATGGCCCAAGGACACCTGTGGCCAAAAAGCAGCCACAGCCGAGACACCACAGGGAGACAACAGTGCCCTCAGGTCTCACTGGGCCTTAAATTCATATACTAGGCACTAGAAAGGGAAAGAAAAACTGGGCTTGAAGGGTCCCCAGACCCTGGCCAGAAGCCAGGAGCACAGAGCAAGGCCTTTGGCAGTGCCAGCTGCCTCTACATTGTCACACAGGATCCCGAGACTGTTATGTGGTTTAAGGCAGACATATACAACCAGGAAACTGTCCTGAACTCCTGGGCTCTGCAGAGATGGTGCTCCTTGGAATAACCTCGCACCATCTTCCGAGAAATTGGAAAGGAAGAAAACTAAAGAGTCATGACCATATTTCCCCTAATGGACCAAACTCCTGACCTTGAACACAGAAGCATACACAGTGGCTCAGCTATGTGCCTACTCCCATGCTTTCTCACCTAAATCTCATCTTACACGCTATGGGGGCCTTGGGGAAACTCTGCCACAGCTCTCCTGGTGCGCTAACCACTTGAGGTGCCGACCCGGAGTCACTGACTGACAAGAGCTTCTGCCCTATCCCTGCCAGCTGTTTATCAGATCCTTAAAGCCACTTCCCAGTCTCCAGAGACAAATGACTTTCTGCCACCCGAGGTACAGCTGAGGAACTGGGAGGTGGGCAGAGGACACAGCTGGCTCACTTCCCCTCCCTCCCAGCTTCAGCATCCTCTGTTCCACTCTGTGTGCTCTCTTTGCCTCTCTCCAGCTGCCCTGACTCCCAGGTTCCCAATGCTTCCTGGCTCTAGTTTCTTCGGCTTTCTCAGACTATATTTGTCTGAGTCCACTCCCCCTAGCACATGGCTTTCTTCCTGACCAGACCTGGATGATGCCATTGAAGGATGTCATGCTTACAGGCTGTGGTAGAGTTGGGGGCTCTGGAGGGAGCTCCCAGTGTTCTCTGTGCAGGCCCTGCATGGGCTCTTCTGCCAGCAAGCATGTGTCCAGTTCCACTTGTTCAGAGCCAGTCGCATGGGTGAAGTCCAAAATTCTACAGACAAATGAGAGAGCATTGGGATGAAAATACCATGGGGGAGCTTGGGAGGCCAATCATTTGATTAAAATGGGTAATTAGATCCCATTTGAAACCATTGATTCATTCCTCTTAGGGTAACAAGTCTAACTGACCATCTTCTCAGTGCCTGAGTCACATGGACATACCATTTTTCTGTTTGGGTCTGATTAAAGTAAGTATACACCCCTAAACCAGGACAATGCCAGTAACCTGGATGTTTCTGAGCTCAGAGTACAGTCAAGATTGTCACCGGTTGTAGGCTAGGCTTTCAGGTCAACGAGTCGCCAGTCCCCACCACACTGGGCAGCAGCTTCTGTTTAACACTGGCTCTTGGTTCTGAGCTGTGCCTGTCACGGGCTCTCTTCTTAGAAGCTCTAGCCAGGTTTCCAGTGGCAGCCTGGATCTCACTGGTACCTCCCAAAGCTGTACCCAACTGTGCATTCTGGAGCCTCATGCCTTTTAGGAGCATGTAGTTGCCTCATCAGTACAGGGGTGGATGATCAACTGGTAACTGTATATCAATCTACAGATACCGGAGTACGGCTCTGCTCTTGCACTGGAGTCTGTGAAACCACAGGCCTACTCTTGATCTGGCCAGGGACTCTTAGAAGGTCACTTCTCAGAGAAGGTCACAGTGATTGTGAAAGACCTCTGCCACTTCTCAAGGTTACATCCTGAGCATCAGGGTCCCCTCGTCCTCAGGAAGTCCCTCTAGCAGCCTAGAAAGGATGGAAGCAGTGTCTCTTGCTACTGAGCCTGTTGTGATTTCCTGTGAGCAGCCTGTAGGTTCAGACACAACTTTCCCCACTATTCCAATGTGACTAGAACTTGGGAGAGAAGAGATGAACAGCTGTCTGTGCACATAATAATTCTCTTCTTCACAGAGAATGGAGACTTGCAAAATTTAACCATATACCAACTGTCTATGGGGAAGCCATGAATAAGAGATAGCTGTTAGCAATCCAGTTGGGTTCTCATAGAGGTACCCTTAAGGATGGGGATGCAGCTCAGGGGTAGAGTAACTGCCCAACATGCGTTAAAGTCCAACTCAATGCTCCATACCATACACACAAAGGCAGCCGATGATGGCTTTTCTCTAAATACAATTTGATGGTCAGATCTGACCACCATGTTGATCCTATAAGATCCATTGGGAGAGACTGTCATGATAGGCCAAGGAGAGCTTGGAGAACACCCCCCACAGCCAACTCAGAAGGCAGATGACAAAGCACGAGAACACGATGAGAGCTGGTCACACTCACTGAGCGTCGAGAACCACGTTTTTAATACACCCATGGAACGAAGTCCGCATCCTGAGCATTGGGGTCCCCTTGTCCTCAGGAAGTCCCCCTATGTATAGGTTGGATATGTTGATTGTCCTTCCTTCTGTTAACGGACCCAACTTCATCTCTACAGGACTGTTCTCATCCAGTTGTATGGTGATAACTCTATCAGAGCAAAGGAGAAAGCAAGCTTTTTGAGTATAACAAAGAACTCCATTTCCATATGAAATTCTAGCAAGTTCTTTTGGAATGATAATTGTTTTTTCATCCAGATATATTTTGGCGTGGGATTGTATGTGAATCCAAAAAATGGAAACCTGGGGCTCAACCTCTGACATCAAAGATAAAATCTATGAATACATCACCAAGCTTGATTGAGTATTAGCGATAAGTGTATGTATTCAAACCCCTCTTTTGTAAAGCTATTATGAAAACATCCAGCGTTCCTCAAACACAAGGTCTACAGTTGCAGATGGAAATACACAGGAACATTGGTAGGATGGTGTTTACTGTTGGCACAGTGCTGCTCACCAAAAGCAGCCTGCTATTTACCACCAACGTCATCCAGTTTGTAAGCAGTTTACATTGGGCTTAAATACAGGGCATAGCTAAAGTTCTCGGTTCTCAACTATGAAAATTTCACGAACACATCACTACAAGCTAGAAGAGAGCTGACTCTGCGGTAGAGCTCTAGCATTTAAAACACTAAGAACTGTGACTCTTAATGACTTCGTGCCAACCATCCCAGTCACACTGGGTGTCAGTCACAGCAGGAGTCAGTCATACCCTGTCTGACAGACTAAGGAGCTATCCCCCACCGCCCCCCAACCCCCACCCCAAGCTCATCTCAGCCTCCTGACCTGATACAACCCAGGGATCTTAGTACCTCCGATTCCTAACCAGGGAGATGGAATGTTCTTGTCCATCACTGTAGGAGCCGGTGGGGGCATGCAGGAGGGCCTTCCTCAGATTGGTCCCATCCCCGAAACTGACATGTACTTCGATGTGGCCTTCAATCAGCATGATGGAAAAGAAGGGCTGGAAAGATACATTTTCCAAAACAAAACACGTCACTGAAGGGTATGATACGCTTTCTGCCTTCTACAGATAATGTAGACCCATTGACACAAGGCAAGCATGTGCCCAGGTGAGTCACCATCAATCATAGTATTTTTGGGTTTGATGTACTCCACTCTGACCCTCGTCACTTTGCAACCTGCTGTTGCTGGCCCTGTGGTCATGTCACAGATTTCTATTTCTGCCCCATGCTTACTGTTTACTGATGCAAGAGACAAATTTTTTTCATGGAATTAATTTTAAGATACTTCTAATTTTCTATTACTGTATATGGGACCTCCTAATTCAGTTTTCCTTGGGCCTGTGGATTACTTCTAACATTTCTGAAAATGGCATTAAGGACTAGAAGGGCCTGACAATATTTCAAGTTCCTAAAACTTCCTTGTAACATTGAGAAGAAGCACAGCAGTTTATATAGCCAGCCCCAGACCTGAACTGTGCTTCCCGATGTCCTTGCGACATCAGACACACCACTCCTTCCATTGGCTTATAAGACAGCTTCCCCTGTGTGGAACCCTATCACGATGGGTGGAGGGAAAAAGATTCAGCAGCTTCCTCAAATGGTAAAACTCAGAACTACTCTCTCACCAGAAATCCGAAGGCTTATGCCCAGAAGGCAGGCAGGAAAGGCCCCAAACCAACATTACACACGCACACAGGATCATAGCAGAAGGGCTCCTCAGAGCCCCAGAGTGAAATGCAGGGAGATAGAAAGGAGTAGAGCAAACCAAATATGTAATAAAATGTGGACGGAACCTGAAGACACACCAAGTAACAACGGTAAAAGACAACAGTGTGTATTTGACTCAATAGGACAAGCTGTTGAGGTGACTTCATTAAATGCACTAAGAACTACTGAATGAACACTTCACTTTGAAAGTGCTTAATTTGGAATGAATTTCACCTCAACTAAAAATTGGATTAATGAAATCCACAAAACTGGTTAATCTCAGTCCCTCTCAGCCCTTGGTGAAGGAACCCATGACATACTCAGGGTCCACAGATTGGTATATCCCAGCCTTGGTTCTGACACATAACTGCCGTGTGAACTTGGGCTGCCCAAACAGGTTCTCTGAACCTTTTTTTTTTCCCCCATAAAGCTTAGGAAGCAGCATCCACCATGCAGGGTGCATGATGGTATCACACAGCCATGTCTTGAGTGGCAGGGCACACTTCCTTGAGCTGCATGTGTGCGGCCTCTCCTTCATCAAGGCCACACGCTAGTATTCTCCAAGCTTTCCCTAAGTTATCTGATTGCCCGGCACCCTCTTGTGGGGAATCAAACTCGGGAAAATGTCTTCTCTGCTTTCTCCTGCCACTGGGCACCTGTCACAGGCCACGTCTGTCTCTTTCCTCCCTTCACACTTATAACAACAACAAATCCCCCCAAAAGAATGTAAGGGAAGAGCTTTCACTCTGTCACAAGCACCGCACATGGAGGGAAACCCAGCCTCTGCCCTGAGGAGTTGCTTTAGTCTGAGAGTAGCATCTTTTCATCCACCCCTGACTAGAACAAACTGGAATATTGATCACATGACTCAGGAAATCTCGGGTCCATGAGCAGAGCATTCAGCAGTTATAACTTTCATTCACGAATTTAAACAGCACTCATATATAATCTCTTGTGAGCAGCTACAGTAAATATGTGGGGAAGAAATTCCCCCCCCCCCCAATTTCTAGACCATTCTACTTCCACAGTTCACAGCTACTTACCACATGTGCCTGAGACCCACCGGCCTTCTCCGCATCCTTGCCAAGGGCAGCCAGGATGATTCCACTGCTGTTCTTGGTGACAAATGTGGCCAGCAGGGATGACTCTGGTGATAGAGACTTGGGTGGCATCTCTATATAGCCACCTTTCAGGAAACTCACACTCTGGATAGGCTGGTGATGGAGGGGAGAGCAGAGTGAGGTTGGCCTGCCGCTGTGGGACCGCCTGCCTCCCTTGCATCTTGCCCACCCTCAGGCTGAGAGCTTGTGGCTTTATCATGCTGGCAAACCACCAGGCACCTACGGAAACCCTTCCAGACCCCCATGACCACGCTTGGTCCCCACCTCCAGAGAGCATCCTTTTCTCACACCATAGGAATTTCTCAGCAAATCAAAGGTGGACCTTGATATCTCCAGGTTCTTGATACAGCCCACATAGCTTCTGCTGCTGACCCCTTTCCTAGAGGTGAGGACATGAGAGCCATTTACATGCTGGGTCAGAGAGGCCTGGGAATTCCACACGACCACCCCATGGTTTCACATCGTACCTCACAGCCTTAGAGTGAGGTAATCCACCCACGTAAATCAGGTCTTTCTCCAGCCGATTGAGGTCGGAAGCGGCTCCTGGAGTTTCTCCTTGTTTTGTCTCCTTGTCACTGGTGTCATATGCATCGAAGACAGCTAGCAGTCCTGCGGGGGGTGGGGGGGGAGAAAGAGGGACAGTTAACACTACACAAACCTCTGTCAACATATTCATTTATGAGGGCATGCTCTTTTAAATCCTGCAAATTTGGCTGACGTTGTTCTTTGCCGGTTCGGAGACAAAGGTTGGCAGACCCAGAACACTCACTGCCGAACGGTGAGAGCAGGTGTGTGAAAGAAAACAGGATGAATTCTATTCTTGCTTCCAATTCTGTGTTTAATGAGAAATACTGAAACCTCGGACAAACGGAATTATACTCTTTCAGCAGTAGGCAGATCCCACTGTTTGTGATTCCATAAGCAAAGGTAGCTTTCAATCAAATATCACTCAAGAGTGCGGCTGTGGCCGTGTGTGGAGGGTGATGTGTTCTAATATCATTAAGATGCAGCGGGAAGCCAATGGAGCACAATGGCCATTGGTTTTGGAGTCTGTTCTCAGAGGGGTGGCTAACACCATAGAAGTTCACCCTCTGCACCTACCTTGCTTCCGGTTCCGCTGGAAGGCGATTTTATACCAGGTTCCATTGTTATACCGCCTGTCTGTCATAAGAGTGAGGGGTCCTGACCCCAGGTCCACCATCACTTTAACCCTGCCACGGACCAGTTCGATGGAAAGGAAGTCCTTCTGTGAAGGAAAGAAGTCTTTTCTATAGATATGTCTTTATCTCTAGATTTTTTTTTTTTTCCCACCCAAGTTAGGGATGGAAGTAAACTCTTAGAGTCAACCCGGGGATTGTTACATAAAAGTTCGTCAAACGGCTAGTCTGTTACATAAAAGTAAAAATGTCCCCAGTGGCTTTGTGAAATATTACTGAGAATTAAACTAATTGCTATATGCATTGTTACCAAAATCCATACGTTAGTAGGAGAACCTGACTGTCTTTGTGGGCTTTGTGTTTACATTCACAAGTAGGCTGTTTCTAAAAACAGCCATCATACAAGACAAAAAGAAGTACCATTCCTGCAGACGAGATCCAAATGAAGCTACTGTGGTAGCTGGAGAGATGGCTTAGTGGTTTAAGGGCACTGGCTGCTCTTGTCGAGGATCTGTGTTCAATTCCCAGCACCAGCCCGACAGCTCACAACCATCTGTAACCCCAATACCAGAGTATCCAATTCCCTTTTCTGGCCTCAGTGGGCACTAAGCATACTTATGGTGCATAGACACACAGACAGGAAAACTACTCATGCACACAAAATAATAATAAAAATAATTAAAAAAAAAAAAAGTCCACCATGGTTACACAAAGAACAAGACATAACCTCAACTAGAGCATAAGAGGACATGTTTGACTGACACCTGTGCTGACTGGAGCTGCTTCTACTCTGCCTTTGTGTGTTACATAATAGCTCTTCCTGAATTTGTGTTGGGCAAGCACTTTTTAAATGAGAACATATACAATATATGTGTGTAGATTACAGTGATAAGAGTTTGTAGAAACTGGATCAGAGACCTTGACAAGATCAGGTTGGTGATGTCCTCTCAGAGAATATGGAGACTCTCACCCAACTGCAGCCAACTACCTGCTTCTGCTGTTTACTTCCTCCTGTAGGTAACGCTCCCAGCTCCTGTGGACTTAGGTGGTGGGTGATTATGAAGAGCAGAACTGACTGACAGGGGCCTACATGTAGCAGTGTTTGGGAGCATCACCCATGCTGGGGAGAGACTTCTTGGTCCTGCACTGGTCTTGGGAACTCATTCGCCTGTTACTAACGCCTTGTTGGCTCTCCTATAAGTGAACCCCCAACCTCATTGCTTCTCCTAGCAAGCTGTAATGGAAGCATCGCTCTGCTCCGTGGGTGTGCTTTCTGGAGTGAATGGAGATTTGTTCACCCCTGGCAAAGGAAATGTACAACAGACATAGGTAATCTCAAGGCAATGGTTCTGGACATAGAGGACCAAGTGCTGCAGAAACTTACGGTGCTGTTTGAAGCCAGGTAGAAAAGGAGCCCATTCGGGGAGAAGGTGCTGAAGAGAATTATTATCTGTGTTACAGTGGGCCGGAGCGTCTTCTCCACAACTGCGTACCCGCTTCCATCAAAATGGAAGGAAGAGTCTTCGTTTTGGGAGCTGCAAATTAGAGGCCATGAAATACCATCCACCCTCAGGAGGATGGAGTGGCAAAGGAATTCCCTCATCCCAGGCCACAGGAAAAACTTATCTCCATCGTGGACAGTGAGCATGAAATGTAAGACAAGTTGCAGCCTTGAACTTGTGAAAACTGAAGTATTCCAAAATGGGGACAGCTCTGAACACAGGATGATACGAGGGGAAAAATATGTATGCACCATGAGACCATTTCATAAGAAAAAAGGATGTTTTAAAATATATGAAATAATCTCAGGCTTTGCGTTTGGTATATATAACAATAATAAAAAAATAGTCTGTGTCTAGATTTGAATCCTACCTCTAGGTTACTTCATTATGATATATGCAATTACCCCAAAAGCCCAAAATACAAGTGTAAAATCCCAAACCCTCTCAGTCCCAAACATGTCAGAGAAGAAGTGACATTTAAGCTGTATCTCACAAGGCAATTTTCATGTAGGGCAAACCCATGTCCACCAGAGCCTAGCCACTTTATAAGAGAGTTCGTACAAGCAGCTATCATGGTAAGTAGAATTAGAAAAATGCTGATATTTTGTGAAAGTACCTAAAAACACATAAAAAGACAGATTAAGGAATTAACCAGTATAAGTGGCAACGTAAATCAAATATAATCATTAACCTGAGGAATATTACAGGCTGTACCAACAACCTAACACTAGCAAGCGACACCAGGTAGGAGCACACTGTGTTCCTTCAGTCTGCTGCAATAGGCTGGGTGTGGGCTAAAGCTTTTGTTTAGCAGGTGTGTGTGTGTGTGTGTGTGTGTGTGTGTGTGTGTGTGTGTGTGTGTTGTGGGGAGGGCATAGCTAAAATGAAGATAGTCACTTTACAAACTCAGACACAAAGTACCAGTCTATGCATATATTGACATTGGCCAAAGTGTACTTTATGAAGTGTATTTGGCCAAAGTGTCCTATATGAAGCCATTCCTAATGATCCCATGTTTATGAAGGGCTTGAGATTCAGTGCATTTTGGAAAACTATGGCTGTAGCCCATTTTAGTGAGGTAAGGGTAGCCTGTACATCATTAGCATGTTAAAAATGAACATAAAGCTCTGACAGCATCACAACATCTCTATCTATATCTAGATAGATAGATAGATGATAGATAGATAGATAGATAGATAGATAGATAGATAGATAGATAGGGAAACAGGGTCTCTATGCAGCCCTCACTGGGCTTGAACTCAAAGAGATCCACCTGCCTTTACCTCCTGAGTGCTAGGATTAAAGGCATGTGCCACTACATCTAGCTTTACTTTATATCTTAACTTGACATTTTCCAAACATGTATGATAAGTATAGCCCCTCTATGATGGCTTTTTTTATTTTTAAAGAACATGTATTAATATCCTACCAAGTTTGGGTTGTTTAAAACCTTGGTCAATATATTAGTATAAGAATAGACACTATATTTGTTCATTCAGTGTCCAGAGAAACATATTTATTAAATCCTAGATTGCCTGAATCAGTCATTCCACCTCTTCTTATAGCCAGCTGGGTTTCCAGCCCAGAAGCAGGGTGAGTAGACCCTCAATGGACACAGGATGACTAGACCCTCAATGAACACAGGATGACTAGACCCTCAATAAACACAGGTTGACTAGACTCTCAATGAACACGGAGGCCAGGGGCATCCTGACCCTTCTTCCTCAGCCTTTGCTTCAAAGGTTAGGGTTGGAAATCTGGTATGATGGCAGGTGTCTCAGGGAATGAAACCGGAGGATGTACACAAAATGGGCGTCCATATCACAGTGAAGGAGAACCAGCATCCGCCATTTAAATTGGCTAAAGTAGAAAGGCAGAGCCCAGGGGGTGGGTCTATTTTCACATCAGATTTACTAAATTGCTGGGAATCCTTCTTGGTTAGTCATACGGCATGAGAAAAAGGAATGCATCAGAGTTCAGAAGCTGTGCTCACTAACTCCACATTTAAAAGCTGTTTTTGTCAACTGCAAACCCTGTGTTTCCCTGCAATAAGGTTCAGAAAAACAACCCTCAGATGCTCACGTGGAACTTGGCATTACATTCTCTTTGGAAGACCAGAGTTTCTCTCAGAGTTATAATGTTTTACACACGCACACTGCATGCTAACCCTGATGAGTGGGGTGGGGTGAGTAGGAGAAGTCTGGAAGACACCAAACTTCAGGTAAAGAGGAAAATTAGCCAAAGTCTCCAAGAAAACCTTGGCAGATGACCTCCATCAGCAGCCTGAGAAAGCTGTGCTCCAAACCCAGTGTTAGCGCAAAGGCTGCCATTCTGAGAGTCCACTCATAGCCTTTTACGTGAATATAGCACATAGAGCTAACAGAAAGTTGAAATACATGGCGGATTACCTTCCAAAGCAGCCATTGCACTTCCCCTCTCTTTCGATGTAATTCCACAGGCCAATCGATTTGCCATTCAAGAAGGCTTCTCCCATACAGCCCTTAAAATGAGTAACCTTCACAGCGGGGGATTTCTAGAGCAAAGAGAAAAACAGCAAACGCATAATGCACAGACCTGGAGGCATTTGTTCTCTAAACTGCCCTGGCAGCTCACACCCAGTGCTTCAGATTCCACGAGAACATTCAGTGACACAGCGGTCTGCAACAATGACTTCCAAGCATGCACAGTTTACACTGTTTCCTGTTCCTTGGAGGGGGGGGGGTGGGTTTGAGAAAAAGGCTTGTTTATGTATGCAGCCCAATGGCCTCACATTCTCAGTTCACTTGCTTAAGCCTGGAGGATGCTGGGATTAAAGGTGTGCATGACCACACCCAGTTCTGGGCAGTCTCCTAAGGATCCTCTAGGTTTCTGGGGGAAAGTCTGCTGAGTGAGTCACCAGACCAAATAAGGAGTCAGTAGTCTAGCGGAACACAGACTGTCCTTCCAACCCAGTCCAACTAGATGACGTCATCAAACAAATGCTATGCACTCTTGCTAAACACTAATTAGAACAATTGCCACTAGAATTAGAAGAGGGATAAAGAGACTTTACAGAAATTACTACAGATGTATTTAATTTCCTACTTTGTCACTGGAAAAAAAGGAATGTCTAAATTGCCAAACAGCACCATTGATTTCTCTTGTCTTCATCTTCATGATTAAAAATGATCATTTACCCTTGCAAAACCAGCCCGGCTCTGCAGATGCAGAGCTGAAATGAAAACTAATAAAAGCAGAAAATTTTGGATTGTGCAGAATATATTTAACACTGAGCCAGCGACCCTGTTTAGATGCTCTTCAAGAATTTTACCTTGATTTGACCTCCAAGCCCTCCAACAAACATTAGTGTTGAATTGTTTATGTCCAGAACCTTCGCGGGTCCAGGAGATTTGCTTGTCCTGACTGGTGGGTTCTCAGCTGCGCTTGCTTCTTTTACGCTCACGGACCCCATGTTTCCAAACCTTGTTCAGAAAGAATTGCAGAAGGAACTTCACATACATCATGTCATGTATAAACTTGCCTGTCATGCACAGCCCCACCTGCCTCTCCAGGGTCGCCCCTGCAACTCCCACCTGCCTGCCTCTACCCTTAGCCATTCAACCTCTCCTTTTCAACCCCAAATCCTGTGAAGCAGGTCTTGGGAAACAGACAGTTCATCACATTTCTCCCCCATATTGAAAGTTGTTACTGAGTCCAACCACATCTAAAAAAAAAATTACTCCTTTCTTTATGACACCGTTTTTTAATATAATATCAATATTTCCAACATCATCAACAAAACTCCATAATATAACAGAAAAGTAAAAAGAAAATTCTGCCTAAGACTGCTTAAATGAACTTACTTCCAGGAAGGCACTTTAATAGGAAAAGTTTGACTTAGTATTTGAATTTTTGGGGACAAAATAGTTGGGGGATGGCTTTGTGAACTATGTGGAAGTATCAACCTGTTAATCAAAACCCAATGACCTGAGGGAGGACTAGGAGGTGGGACAGGGAGCAATCTGGCAGGGAGCACTGGGAACTCTGGGAGATAGTCAGAGGTGTGAGACTTGCCCCAGACTTACGAAATGAAGGTGAGGTAGTAATTAGTATGATGGAAAACACAGAATAGTTTAAATGGGTTTTATAAGTTACAAACTAGTCAGGGTATAAGCTAAAGCTTGTGGCCTTGGCATTATTCATAAATAAATATGCCTCCAAGTCTTTATTTGAGAATTGGGCCATGGGTGGAAAAGCCTGCACTCATACAATCCATTTTCTATTTTCATCCCCTCTCCTCTCCCCTTCGGTTGCTTTTCACAAAATCCTTTCTTCCAGGGAAGGAGCCATTTTACAAGGCTGTTCACTTGGACTTTCTAAAAACATTTTTAAAATATTCTAGGGGCTTGGAGAGATGGCTCTGAGGTTAAGAGTACTATCTGTTCTTGCAGAGGACCTGAGTTCCATTCCTAGCACCCACAGGTGGCTCACAACCGCCTGTAAGTACAGTTCCTGCAGGTCCGATGCTCTCATCTGGCTTTTGAAGGCACTGCATACTCAATAGTGCATATATACATTTGCAGGCAAATATTTATACATACAAAATGAAAATAAACATTAAAAGCAATCTATAATATAAAGTTTTTGATCCTTGCTTCTAGTCACACAAAAATATTTGTTCTATAATTTAAACAATTCATTCCTATAGTTAATATAAATCCAGTATTGTTTATTTATAATCCAAGTTTCCCAATGACTCAACGCCTGTCTATGAAATATGTTATCAACACGTTATAAGGTACAATTGAAAGAAGAGAGATGTGGGGGACAGTCTCTGCTACCTGGTTATGTAGATGCTGTGCCATCTGTTGTTATTGATGGAGACATCTGGGAATTCCAACCTTGTGGACCCGGAGCCCAGATCCCAGAGAAAGGCTACTTTCCCCCGCCGCATCTCCACTGCAAGAAAATCAGACTGGGGGAAGGAGATGAGGGAAAGAAGTTATACATTGCTATTTATAGTCAGCACAATGATTCCATGTTCTTCTGACTATGAGTAACCCACCCCTGGGGCTGGGGCACAGAGACCCTGTAGCAGAGGGCAGACTCGACATTAGTGCTTTTGCAGGCTGATCAGCCACTATGCCTCTTACGAAGTTCCCGGAAATGCTCAAAGGAGTCACTAAGCCATGAGAAGGTTAGGCAAGGTACTGGCTTGTTTCTGATTCAGGAGGCACCAGTGGGTGTGAATGCATACTAAGGAGCCACACAGTGAGCTTCGCTCCTTGTCTCCTCAAAAGACATCTGTGGTAATAAATGTGTGTCTTAGCATCTCCTCCATGACATTCCCAGGACTCGTATCCCTTCTGATACAGTCAAAGGAGCAGTAGTCTTGTCTAGGAAGCCCATTGTCTGGGGACCATATGTGGTCCCTTGGCCGGAAGAACCTGGATGATGCCTGGCTATCTGAATATCACCGAGTCCACCAAGGCAGAATGCACTCATGGTATAACAATACAATGGCAGGTGTGGGCACTGATCAGAGATGTCACTTTCCTTCTTGTGCTGTTCACTGTGTGTAGTTCCTATGTGTGTGTGTGTGTGAGTTCATGTGTATGCATGCTAGCATCACATGTTTACAAGAAGGCCAGAAGACAGTCCCAGATATCCCAGGTGCTATCTACCTTTTGAAACAGGGCCTTTGACTGACCTGGAACCCACCTAATTAGGCTAGGCTGGCCTGAAATCTCCAGGGATCTGCCTACATCTACCTGTCCAGCTCTGGATACAGAAATGCAGGCAATGATGCCCAGGTTTTTTTTTTTTTTTTTTTTTTTTTTTTAAATATGGTTCCTGTGAATTGAGCTCAGATTCTCAGGCTTTCAGGTAAACAGTTACTTTTTGACTTGTCTGCCCAAACTCCAGGCAGTTACTTTTAGATTTATTTGACATTCGGCTGTTGAGGTTCAGTCTCTTGCTATTAACGCTAAATGTGGGCCCCCAAGACCTGGTTGTCCCAGAAATGAGTCTGCATGTACACCATGGCCCCAAGTTATTTCTGATTGGTAAATAAAGATGCCAGCAGCCAATAGCTGGGCAGAAGAGACATAGGTGGGGTTTAGGTTTCATGGGCTTGAGGGTGAGAGGGGACCACAAAGAAGGAGAAGGTGCAGGAGAGGAGGAAAAAGAATCCGTCATGGGTTAGGAGTCAAGATAAAGTAGCCCTGAGGGCTGCCCAATCAGAGTTAAGAGCAGCCCAGATCAAACATAATAAGTAAGTGAGTTATCAATAGGAAATAGATTCTAACGGCATAGAGAGTAGTCTCTGCCCAGCTCTTGTGTTGTTTAAGGCTTATTGTAAATATAAAGGTTGTGTGTGTGTTTCATCTGGGAATTTAAATAGCTAAGGCAGGGTAGAAATCTCCTTTATATATTTCTACAACATTCGACGTCACAACCGTAGCAAAGGTTTTCCCTGATAGGTCATGTTTATGCTTTCATCAGCGGTGAGTCCACAGATGAAACACCTGCGTTCCCAAGCGCCCAGGGTCGCTCACTTACGCTGCTACTGCTGCCGAGGTAGAAGAGAAGGTTGTCGGGCTCCTGTGTCTTAACGTTCAGTATCAAGGTGTTGTAATTGGTAGAAGAAATCTGAGGCTGGTAGGCGCGGATGCAGTCTCTGTCTGCAGACACAGCAACTTTGATCTGACGGGGAGAAAACAGCATCCTGGGACTTAGTGACATATGGGGGGCAGCTCCCCAGGATGTCAGAGATGCCAGACCACTCACTCTGTGAAGAGTTTCCTCTGTGCAGAACTCATAATGCTTTGGGCTTTACAGAGTGAGGCAGCAGACCAGGATGAAAATTCCTTTATTTGGGCAAGCCATTTAGATAGTGGACAGTCCTTTTAATTAGGCTATGTTTTATTTGCTTATTTAGAGACAGTGTAGACTATGTAGACCAGGCTGACCTTGAAACTCATGATTCTCTTCCCCTCAGCCTGGTGTTATAGCTGTGTATTACTATTAAAAATTTAGTTTTTCTTGGATTTTGTTTTGCTTAGATTTACTTTGTTAAATTTTGGTTTTGGAATAGTGTGTGTGTATGTATGTGTGTGTGTATGTGTGCATGTGAGTGTAGGAATTCCCAGAGGCTATTAGAGGGCATCGGAGCACCAGGAGCTGGGTTACAGGCAGTTGCAACCAGCTCCTGACCTGGGTGCTGGGTTCCTTTCAACTCCAGTCTTCCACAACAACAGTAAGTACTTTTAACAGCTGAGCAACCTCTCCAGCTCTTTGTGGCTTTCCATGGGCTCTTTTATTCAGGAAACTGTCTCACTCACATTAAGATTGGATACCTTGTTACTGTGGGCTCTTAACCACCTGGCCCACGGGGACTGTTTAACGATCTTTGCTCAATAAAAATGCAGGGGAAATATATTTACTATATCACTCAGGAAATAGCTATTGAGTGGTTATTTACTACATATTGCTCTGATTCATAATTATCTGTGTATAGATTTTCCATTAATTTCTCTTCTAAGTTTGTATTAGCCATGGTATTTACAACCATAACTTTAGCACATGTTTTCTTGGACTGTGTGTGTATGAAAGAGAGGGAAGCCAGAGCCCATGTTAGCCTGCATCCTCTTCTAGAGGGGAAGCTTCAGAAAGACCAAGCTGAGATCAGGGGTCACACTCTTTTTCTCTAGGGCCTCACACCATGGCCATTGTATGTAGTGGGACATATTTAAAAATGGTCGCTGGTCAAACTGACTGTCTAAAGAATGGTGGCTCTGCCTAACTCAGCCGCCCTGTTCTGTGGCTGGAGGCCATGTGCACACCATAGCTAGAAACGGCCAGCCAGAAACACCAGCCCTGCCACTCATGAGACGCACAATGCTTGGCTAAGCCCAGACCATCTTGCCATCCACGTGGGCCCGGTAGGAATGAGACTCTAATGCTTAGATTATCCAAAGGCTTTATATATTTGGTAATGCTCAGTAACAAGATGCCCACACAATTAGAGGTGTAACCCAATACCCGACCTAGATATATCAACTACCTTTGACTGCTAGAGTCAGGCACACATCTGCTTCCATGTTCCCTTCTCTCTCCTGTGCTCTCTTTCCTAGCTCCTCCTCTTCCTTCTCCTCTTCCTCTCCTTACTCCTCCCGCCTTAGCTCCTCCCAACTTGTGGGAAAAATATCCCACTACAATTGTATACTCTCTTAGGAGAGTCTTACTATGGTGTGAAATGAGTGAACTGATCCATGGGTAGTTACAAAAACGATTCTTCAACTTTGACCTCTCTGGTACCATATGCATTTAGTGACATAGACTTGCACATCATGTATGGATAGAATTTTTTTTTTCTCAGAGTCCCGGAGGACAAGGCCAATCCTACCCATTCTGGATGGTATCTCTGCATTAAAGGTAAATCAGTAAAATGAAGAAATGGCACCAGATGTTACCACTAGACTATAATGTCTTCCTGACACAAAGGCTAAGTTGTGGAGTCAGGCATTAACTATGAATCCTGTTAAGGAGAGAGAGTGCTTTCCTAAGAATCTTTGAAATACTCTAAAAATGAGTGGGATTCCAAGAAAAATGGGTTCAATATCCCGAGATGAGCCTAAGAGGACATGGGTTATTGGGATCTGGGCCTGTAGACGCTTCAGGGGACTTGGGGTGGCTGAACACCATGCCCAGGGGAGTTGGGGTGGCCGAGCACCATGCCCACTGACCTCTCCAGGACTTGTGAGCAGGAGCCCAAGCGTCTGGATCTGTAGTATGAGGAGCCCCCAGCCCAACTCACCGAAGCTGCTTGTTTCCGGGCCCGGCTGATCAGCAACTTGATCTCGGACAGGTTTCTGCTCAGGTTTTCTTCCAGTGTTTTCAAAGGCTTCAATCGATCGAATAAGAGGTTGGCTTGCATTTCCATGTCTTTCATTTTTCTTCCAGCCAACAGAGCTAATGAAGACGAGGGGCAAGGGTTGGCAAGAGTTAAGCAGGAGGAAAAGAATAAAAAGGAAGTGTGTCTGTTATTAAGACAGGGATGAGATAGAACAGAGTGAGCAAACCCTGAGATATATGAAGAAACCATGGACAGTTTGCATTCCTTGGGGCCCCTCTCCTCCTCAAATGCCATTCTAAAAGCTAGAACACTGTGCATCCTTGTGTACCCAGCTTTCTCTCAATCAGCAAACCTCAGGCTTTCAAAACAGGGACTTTCAACCCACAGACGTACTGGTCATTGTGGAGTTACGCAGAAGGTCGTTTGTCTCCTGGACTGTGGCATTTACTCTGGACAGGTCCTCTGATGTGTTGAAGACCCTTAGGCTCAAACCCAGCACGTCCTCCAGTGTCTTCACTGCACTCTCGTTGGCTGCTGCTGCCAGATCCCTGGTTTTCCTGCCTTTCTCTCTCATATCTAAAATAAAGGAATGGGCAAGCATGTGCCTGCTGAAAAACGTATGTTGAATACAAAACAAGCTTTCTTGCCTTTTCATGTCAAAGAAGTTTGCATGTCACATGTTTGCATGTCTACCATCCCTTTAAAGAACCAATGAATATCTGGATACTTAATTCTACATGATTTCAGTTACACAGCATGACTACAAAAGCCTTGGTTAGTGGCCACGCCCTTCGTATGTTCTTAGTATGTTGGTAAGCTGAAAGTACTTTTAAATTTTTATTTATTTAGTGTGTGCATGTGTATGCATGCTTGTTCATGTATGTATGGTAACCTGGGTGAGGATGTCTCCATGGTGCTGTTGAGACCTGAGAATGTTTCAGCACACACAGCGAAATAGTCATTCTTGAAAAAAGCCACATAAAAGTGTACAGCTATCAAGACAGGCATGGTGGCACATGCCTACAATGCCAACCAGGAAGCAGGTGCAACGCCATCATGAGGTTGAGGCTAGCCTGGGCTACGTGGTAAGAACCCAGGCAATAAAGGAGAAAATCCCCATGTAGTCCTTTGCTCCTCTCTCAACTTTTCTGTAAGTTTGAATAAAGAGTGTTTGTGTGTTTTATTAAAATAAATGAAAGGTCATTTTCCTGTGGGTGATCAGAAGGGGAAAAAGAAATTTCGAGATGAGAAGAGTAGCAGGTAAGTCTTGGAAACGTAACAGGGGATGTCTGGAGTAAGGCACATAGCTCTGAACAGCACCGTTCATTTGGGGTTGTGACTCGAGACTCATTTAAAGCCTTGGAGAACCCATGTTTCCAAATCATCAATAGTAGTGATCAATAGGCTGGTTTCATAGTGTTTTCTCATCTGAGAGAGGAAGAGCATGCAATAAGAATTCTCTAACTCACTGTGTTCACAGTGAGTCCGGTGTTCCATGTTCACAGGGAGTGGATCTAGCTCTCCCTCCATGGTTGGGCAGGAGTATTCTCTTTTCTCTACACTTGGCCTCTTTCCTTTGTGCTGCATCAAAGCCACTTTGAAAGCCATTAATTAAAAGTGGTGGCCAAACATCACTAGTCTTTTAAGAGTGTAATCATAATACCTTTAAGAGTGTGATTTGATGTATTCATTGATTTTAAAAAGTTTCATGTCCTTCACCTGTAAGTCATATCCCTTCCCAAGTTGAGGCTTAATCAACCTTGGTCTAGTTCTAGAGCCGCAGTTACCAATAAGCCCTGAGGCGGGACTTCCTCGGGCTCCTGTGAGATGCTTTTCCAAGGAGAAGGTATGCAGACCAGAAATCTCTGTTCTGTTTACCTCCAGGGTTTTCTCTGAGTGTCATGAGGGAGTCGTTGGCCTGTTTTGTGATGTTATCCACACTCTCCTGAAATTGACGCGTCAAATATGTCAACTCATCCAGCTTCAGCTTAACGCCTATGTGAGGGAGAAAGGACGGGTTCACGTCAGATTAGTCTGCTAGGACACCGCCTTTATCATATCTCAGATGTCAGCAGGACATATAGCTTCCTGCAGACACCTCAACACTGACAGTTTTCCCGGTGATTCTTAGCACAACTCATCATAGATATGGCCGGGGGTGGGGGGGTGGTTTTTTTTTTTTTTTTTTTTTTTATCATTTTGTCTATTTTGCTATTATCTTCATCACTACTGCTTGTTCTCGAATTTTGCACCTAAATTTACAAGAGCACAAAGATGAAAAATGTTTAAACTGTCTTCTCTCAGACTATAATTTTCAACCCATGTTGGAACTTGCCACCTCAAGGCTCTCAAATCCTGATGGCAGTCTGGCTCTTCATAAGTCCTGATCAGTAACTCTGTCCAATCCGCCCTTCTTTATTCCCTCCCCTGAATCTGGACTCATCTCAGTTTCCTTTAATTTACATGGTTAGATCAAAGCTTTTACAGTTTCTGTTCATAGTATGAAACCATATTTAACATCCTGAGCACATGATCAGAACATGGAACTTTAACTGCCAAGAAGTTCACAGTGTAATGACCTAGAAGGGCTTTTACCTGTGCAAACTCAAGCCAGTGCCCGTCAGCACTTGTGAGTTAGTAAGCAAGAATTGTGAAGATCTAATATTGAGAGGACAGGGTAGGTTCTAAACTGTCTCACTCACAGAAAAACGAACAAACAAAACAACTCCCTGGCCCAACCCTTGGTTCAGACAGCTGCAAGAAAGTCCAGTCCTTAATTCATGGAGCTATGAGAGGAACCACTGCTACCCTTACAAACTGTCTGCATCAATGTGAGAAGCGTATCATACAGTATGAAAATTCAATGCCTGCGTATTTTCTCTTACAGAACAGATTCTCGCCACTTTATGTTATGCTTCTTGGATAGCTCTTACAGTCCCAGACAAGTGCTTGCTGAAACTCTTGAACTTCATAGGTGCTTATGGGAAAAGATTTACCATTTATGATTTAATCCAGTGACATTTCAACTGTCATAGTTCTAGCCAGGTGAAAAATGCAAACACAGCATTAGATATAACTTATTTCAGCAAGAAATTGGGAGGTTTGAGAGAGAGAAAAAAGGAGGAGCCCCTGTATTCAGAGTCATCAGAGGTGACCCCAAGCACACCAGGAAGAATGACGGAAATGTCAATCCAAGTAGTCCCTGGAAGTCAGTCATAAGGAAGGGTTAGCTACAGAGCAGCATATACATTTGAGTAAGCAGTACCACCACAGCAAGATTTGGAATCAAACGACACTCACTTGAGAGGAATGCAGTGTTAAAGAGATAGACATGGGGAGCTTCAAGTTGCTCTAGGAAAAGAGCTGAGTTCTCCCAGAACACTGTCATTGTGTTCTCACCCAAACTGACCTTGCTGCTTCTTCCTGGTACTGATACTTTCTTTTAGAAACCTGGACGAGCGCTGAAGGACTGCTTTCCCCCGAGAAGCCAGGGATTCGGAGACCTGAAAAACAGAACGGTTGGTGTACAGGAACCTCCCAGAGAGAGCAGCCCCATCAGAAGAGCATCAACCAAGCTCCAAGTAAGAAAGCCAATCTCAAAGCCTGAGGAGAAGGTCACTGTCTGAGAGGAAGACCCCAGAGACATTTTTAAATATATAAAGAGGGGAATTGGCCGTTACACAGCTGTGAGTAAAAGGGGTATTTATCAAGAATTTATCGGGAGAGCATCAGCGTCGTTATCGAGGGAAACTGAGATTTGCCCTTGTTTTTAATAGTAGTCATTGGTCTTCAGAAAGAAGCAAAAATGACCAAAACCATAGAATGGGGTGGTACAATGCACTTCCAGCTACCCCCAAGTCTGGGTCAGAGCTCGCTTGAATTCAAGTGAGGAATTCAAAGCCATACTGTGCAGCATAGTGAGACCTGTACTGTCAAAATTATTTAAGAACTAAAGGGCATATGATATATAACACAAACAAATAAACAAACAAAACCAAGCAAGCAACCAAACAAACAAATCACAAATGGATTTCACGAGAAAAGAACGTGGAAATATATATATTAGAACCACTGAGTGTATGGTTAAAATTCTTCTAGAACAATGACTCTCAGCCTTCCTAATGCTGCCGCCCTTTAACACAGCTCCTCATGGTGTGATGACCCCAACCATAAAATTATTTTCATTGATACTTCATATCTGTAATTTTGCTACTGTTAATGAATGATAAATATCTGTCTTTTCTGATGGTCTCGGGTGACCTGTGAAAGTGTCACATTTGAACCTTGAGGTTTGTTTCAAACAGGTTAAGAACTGTGTTCCAGAAGAACCTTCCATGGAGTTCAGAAAAAGGAAGACGCACAAGAAGGCCAGATATTTCTCACCAAGCTTGTCTTATTCGCTGTCTTGAGAGCATCCGCAGCCAGCCTCTCTGCTTCCTCCGTCAGTGTCTGGATGCTGGCGTGGACATGTGCTGCACTGGTGGCGTTCAGTGACACGTTTCTAACGTTGTCCAGGTCTCTATGGAATCACCATCGTTTCAAGATGTTATTCAAAAATAAAATTGTGGACACACTCATGGGCAGAGTAGATTTCTACTGACCCTGAAAGATTTTTAGTTTCTTTCTTCTTAAAAAAAAAAAAAAAAAAAAAAAGCCAGGACTAGCAAGCCATGGCTTCTCCTCTACACACAGAAGTTATGACTGGAAAGCTGCCTGTCATGACAACACTACTCAGAAAGGTTTTTGATTAACACGGAGACCCATGATGGCCATTTCCTGTAGAGAGAGAGCCACACCACCAATCCCCACTATCGGTCCTCTACTATCTCTGATCCATGTTTAAGTTCCCAGTTGGTGTGGGGTACCCCTGCCTGTGTATACTGGTTATAATCTCTGCGGTAACCCACTTATTAATTTCCAAAAGGCTTTCTGACCACATGCAGGGGTGCTGGGGTGGCCCCCTAAAGGCCATACCCCAATTTGATGAGATTCGCCTGCAGGAGAATCAGAGGATATTTCAGTTGAGCCTTCATTCGAGCTAGCAGGCACACAGCTTATGAGTTTGCCATCTGGCAAGGCTTTCACTAGCTCTGCAAGGATGATGAAATGTGACCATTGACACATCTTTGCCTGCTGCAGGAATCACTTCGTTCTCCCTCCGACTTTATTGAATTGGTCAATTCCCACACCAGACACCAGCAATCATTGTCTGTCACTATTAGATGGGGGAAACTCAATGATTTGTCAATTAAACATTATGACACTATTTAATGTTGATTGTTGTAGTCAAATTGCTTTCACTACTCTTATACTAAACAATAAAGATTTTAGTCTAGCTGTGGGTGGAGCCCATGTGTCCTCTCTTTTAGGAAGGATGGAAGATGATACAGAGAAGCTGAGGCCCCACCTCCACTTTCTGCTACTGGTTGCCATGGTACTCACCGCCATTGACTTCAGTACCTACCTTCATCAATAGACTACTGAATTATTTTTTTATCCCTTTGATTATGTAACCTAATCATTCATGACACTTCCTCAGCAAGGAGTAGTCTCCCATTCCCAAACATTCTACCCTGCTTGTATTTTTTACATCCATCCTTTATAACAAAGTTTAAAGAAACAAATCCACCAGTTAATTAACACCCCAAGATGAGCTAGGCCTGCTAGCCTAGACTAGGAGGCTGAACAAGCAGGATCAAGAATTCAGAGCTAGCTTGGGCTACACAGTGAGTTCAAGACCAGCCTAAGCAGTTTAGTGAAACTTGGTCACAAGATAAAAAGAAGGGGATTGTGAATATCACTCAGTGTTAGAGTGACAGCCTGGTACACACGTGGCTTTGATTGGTAACTCTATTAAACACACATACACACACACACAGAGGCACACATACATGTGCACACACACATACACACATGGGCACATACATGCATGTGCTCATATACACATACACACAATCACATACACATATACTCACATGCACACACACATACACACACAAGCACATACACACATGTGTGAGTGCACACACACACACGGATTGTGAAACTCAACAGGAAGACATAAGGAAGACTTATTCCCATATTTGCATTACATAAGAAACAACCAAAGTTTTTTTTAAACAAATTGTAAATTCTAAGCCACAATCCAGAGTGCTTAAGTCACCATCTTTGGGGGAGGAAGAACAAGGTATAAGACACCAGTGTTTGATGAGTTGCCTATTAAGTCCAGTGTACAAATAAATCTGGGAAGCAGACTGGCCTAGAGTCATGCTTTGTTTTTAAGAAGATGAAGACAGGTTTAACCAACAGTAGGAGCTATTAGTTAAAGTAACTTTGTGACAATGGCTGGTGGGGTGGCTCAACTAACCACTAGGAGACCAAGTTCAGGTGCCAAGACTCATGTTGGGCAGCTCACAACAGCCTGTAACTGTTTTGCTTGTTGGGGTTTGATGCTCTCTTCTGGATTCTGTGGCCACCAGCATACATTGTGCCATACACAGTCTCACACACACATGTACACACTCACAAACACATGTGTGCATACACATACACACACACACACACACACACACACACACACACACACACACACACCAGCAGGCACAGACAATGATTGGACATGATATCTTTTAGCACTGGCAAAGAGACTTCTATAGGCAGAGTGTGTGCAGCCATATCCTCCATTTGAACCATGAACTCCAAGAACACAAGATCTATAGAGAACACAGCGTCCTTGTACAACTCATGTATAGAGCACTCGAGCACCAATGGTGTGCACAAGCTTTGAAAGCCCGGTATGGTAGCATAGTATTCCGTTTGCATTTTCCCAATGTATGCATGCCTATGGTAAAGAAAGCAGGAAGACAGGGGAGGGAGTCTGACTTGCCACACAAGTAAAATAGGAGTCTCATTTTTACATGATGGGATAAAGGTACACGGGAGAGAGAGAGAAGGCTCAGTCAGCAAAAAGCATGCTGGGTATCTTATCCTCAGATGCCAATTGGCAGAAAAAGAAGCCAAGCATAGTGGCTTGTCATCCCAGTGCTGGGGAGGCTGTGACAGACAGGGCTCAGTTGTCAGCTAACCTAAACTACACAGTGAACTCCTGGTCAACAAGAGACCGATTTAAAATATGTGTACCACACCTGAGGAGCGATATTAAAGGTTGCCCTATGGTTTTTACATGCATATCCACTTAAGTACACATGCATCTACACATATGTGTGTGCTCAAGCACAGGCACACAGGAGTGTGCATACATGTGTGTGCGTGTTAACCCAGCATAAAAGTGACTCAACACTAACCTAAATGGCCACCCTCACCCTTATCAAGGGTCAGCAAGCACTTGCTGGATTATGACACCTGTGCAGCCTTACCTGTCCAAAGCTCCTGCTCCGCTCTGCAACTCAGAGGCATGCTGTTCCGCTCTGTGGACAAGGTCACGGGCTCTCCGTTTGGACATCTGCATGACGAGGTCATCCACATGGCTCCTGATTTTACTGGCCCACAATAGGAGCTCATCTCGGTGATGCTCCAGCTGCTGCATGGAGAAATCAAAATGGACGCATATGCCTACTTAGCTACAAGTGTGCATGTACCCAATGGCGAGGTGCGTGGCTGCTCTGGAAGAGGCAAATTGTAACTTACTGTTAGGGTGTCTTGTGCAACAGCTGCGTGAGTCCTGGCAGCATCCACCCACTCTCTTCCTTTGGCAATGAGCGTTGAGGTCAGATTTTGTTCTCCTTGAAGATGCAGCTTTTTCTCCTGCATCAGAAATCACCAGTTGAGGATATATCATGAAAGAAACTCAGCAGCCAATTTGGCACCGAGCGCCACCCGCTGAAGCCAGTAGCCAGTCCCACTTTATCAGGAGCTAAAGCTGGTGCTATCTATGAACAGGCCTGTGTGGTTGCACTCCTGATTGAGAAGGAGACACTGAGACTCACCCTGAAGTCTTTCAGGTTGGCCTTGACAAGGAGCAGCAGGAGGTTGCTTTCCTGGGTCTTGCTCCCAGCTTCCCTCAGGAGCGCCTCTGCAGCCTGCAGTTCCTCACTGTGGTTTGAAAGGAGGCTGCTGGCCTCCTTCAATGCCTTCAACTTTTCTTGAGGCTTCTGAAACTTTTTCTGAATCTGTGACAATAAGTCTTTGGCGGCCCTGGTGAATAGAGAGAGTTCACTCAGAACATAAACAAAAACAAAGCTCAAGTCTTGAAATGCGAATGAGGAATTTTTACACAGTCATAGTTTCTTCTTGGAACGTAAATGACATATGGTGACTTACTTTTTATTACGGAGACAGGTCTAGGCTATGCTTTTTTGGCTGATATTGAACTCACAAAAAATTTCCTGCCTCAGCGTTCTTTGTTGCTAGGATTATGAATGTGAACCACAATGTTTAGCATGGATCCTGACTGCTTGAGACCAGAGGCAACTCTTCTGGTGCTCACGTGTGCATGTGTGTGCCTGTGAGTATGTGTGCCTGTGCATATGTGTGTGTGCATGTGTGTGTGTATGTATGCATGTATGTGCCTATGTGTGCCTGTTTATATGTGTGTGTGCATGTGTATGTGTGTGCCTGTGAGTATGTGTGAGTATGTGTTCCTGTGCATATGTGTGTGTGTCCGTGTGTGTGCATTTGTGTGTGCATGTATGTGTATGTGTCTGCATGCATGTCTGTGTATGCATGTGTGTCTGTGTGTGCATGTGTGTCTGTGTGTGTGTGTGTGTGTGTGTGTGTATGTGTGTAATGGGAGAAGAAATGCATGGATGTCATGCCAAACATGGAGTTGAGGACACCCTTAGGTACTGGCCCTTACTTTACACCTTGTTAGAGACTGTTTTTTTTTTGTTGTTCACGAACCAGGCAAGCTGGCCTGCAAGCTTCCAGGAATTCTCCCGCCTCCACTTCGCATCTCACTCTAAGAGCCCTGAGACAACAGACCCATGCTAATATGCCTGGCTTTATGTGGGTTCTCAGGAATTCAAACACAGGTCTTCACACTTGCACGCTGTGCTGGATAATTTTATGTCTTCACGACATAGGCTAGAGTCATCTGAGAAGACGGAGTCTCAGCTGAGAAAATGTCTCCATAAGGTCTTGCTGTATGCAAGCCTGTGGGGCATTTTCTTAATTAGTGATTGATAAGGGAGGGCCCAACCCGTTATAGGTGGTGACATCCCCAGGCTGGTGGTCCTGGGTTCTGTAAGAAAGGTGACTGTAAACTGTGTTAATGGTGGCAACTGCATCTGGGCAAGAAACTGAAAGAAGAGGGCGACTTATTTGTAGGGCAGAAAAAGCCTTTGAGGCCAATTGTAAAACTTGGAAGCTCAAATTGCTAAAAAGATACAATTGGCACCATTAATAAACACAAGGTTTAGTAAATAAGACTAATTGTCTTTTATTGTTATTTATTCATTGTTTTTTTTGAGATAGGGTTTTAATACGTTGTCCTGGCTGGCCTGGAACTCACTCTGTAGACCAGGCTAGCCTCAAACTCAGAGGGATCCATGGATTGCAGTACTTTGCAATCCCATGAATCTTTGCAATCCCATGAATTATCAAGCAGATTCCACAAGAACAGCATGCTTAAGTCTACCCCTCAGCCCACCCACTCCCTGGGAACTCTCCATGCACATCAGTGTACTGAAACGGAAAGACTTGCAGTAAAGAGCTGGCCCCTTCGGTACAGGCTGCCCCTCCTACACTCATCTCAGAACACATTTCTGTATTGAAGTTATCTTTGAACATCCGTGGGGAAGCCATCAGGGAAAACAGTTCACTCAGCTGCCAGGGATCATCTGCAGTGTGTAGAGACAAGGTCATGAGGCAAGCTGCAGTAAGCGGTCTTCAGAGAGGCCAGTGGGCAAGGTTGTAAGTATTGCCACACTTCTCCAACTGATTAATAAGACAGTGGCTCCACTGTGCAAGCCAGGTGATTTAGGACAAGCACCTGTTTTCCTGCTGGGAGTCTGGCGTTCAGATGAGTGCTATTGATGACCATATGGATGCTGATTTCTAATGGCTACTCCGGGCAGATAGATATCTTACCCACACTGCATGTTCCCTGCTGAGAAAACAGACACTATGGAACCTCTCTGCATTCCTTCCTACACATCCTTACAGACTCCTCCCATCTCTTTTTCATCTGGCTGCACATCCTTAAAGAATATTGGCTGTAAATTCAGTTACACATCAAGGCCTGGGAGTTTCAGTGAGTCCCTGAAGGTGACAGTGGTCTGACATAGCATGAAAATGACGTATATGTGCCAAAACTATTTACCCAGACTCAGGTACCAACCATGAATTTTACAATGATTATGATTGGTAATATGATGTATAAATAATCTAAAATAATCCATGAAATTGGGAGAGGGAGTATCTATGGAAACTAGAAAGTAGTGGCTGGAGAATATACTTCGAACTCCCTCGTTATTTAAAATAAAAGTCCCTTCCCTCATAGCTTCACTTACAGATAGGATAAAGAAGTATAGACTGTGACTTACAGCTTTATTCCAAATAGAAAGAGAGCTGCTTAACACAGCAGTCTGTCCCAAAGGATCCAGCCAGTGGGGAGGTCAGGGGACAGGGTAGGCAGAGGGGGTGGCTCTACTTCCCATGCCTTACACCAAATGTATACTCGAAAATGAACTTTTCCTAAGTGGTCTAGAAGTTCTGGTGGGCACAAAGACTCTACTGTTTCTCTACATGTCACCAACTCCTGGTACCATGTTTGGGCCTCAATCCTTTCTGTTCAGTGAACAAAGACACTGGTCGTCGCAGGGAGCCATGAGAAAGGGGCTCATCCTGCAGGATGGCTGAATCTCCAGGACTGCCAGCCTGGGAATCTGCATCTTTAAAAAGCTCCTTCATAGACACGAATTCTGCCCTATGTGGGAAAGCAGCAGCAGCAAAGCCAACATCCTTACTGCAAAGATGGGCATTCTGTGTCCTTGTTACCTGCTCCAGCATCTTGCTACTTTATAATACCCAGTTCAGTTTCCTCAGGGCCTCCCCAGGCTCACTGAGCCAAGTAACTAGACCACAAGACTTCCTCCCAAACCCTATCTAAAACCTTTCCTTTTAAGTTCCAGTTACTCAAAGTCATGGGTCAAAAAAAAAAAAAAAGTCAAAGACAAAAGGAGACGTGACTCTGATGTGCATGCTTCAGGGAAAGCATACAGTGCTTTACACTAACCTGCTTGTGGAACTAATCTGCAAACAAGCATATGGCATCCTTGAAGTGCAGACAATTTGACTAAATGATCTAGTTCTGTCTACTCTAGTAAGATAATACCCTGAAACACAGAAAAGAGGGACTTAATCTGCTTGTAGGAGCACAGACTGTGCTAGCAGTGATGTGTAGTGAGACCCTGTCTCAAAGGAGAAGAGAAAAAAGAAGGGAGGATATAGAGAAGAAGGAGGGGGGAAGGAAGGAGTAGTAGGAAGAGGAGGAGGGATAGGAGGAAGAGGAAGAGAACTGACACTATAAATATTTAATATCAAAATGCATAGCAATATAGAAAAAAATAAGAAAAACAGCTTGCCTGAGACATCGATCACATGGTAGTTCACAGTAACAATATTTACAAACACTTCCAATGTTTGTGCCAGGAAGAGAAAAGTTTTTGTGAGTCTTGGGTAAGCGATTAAAACAATCCAGAAACTGCCTGACAGAAAGACAATGTCAGCTAACAACTGTGTAAGAAAAAAAAACTAGGAAAGGTTCAGGAAGGAAGTCACAAGCTCCCCAAATCTGTGGTGCAACCATTCTCAGGGGTCATGCATGAGGTCTCATGAGGGCTTATATGACCAAGTTCAGTGGCTCTGACAATGTCCATCTGTCTCAGAACTTATGGACTGGTATCCTACATTATTTTCTTCTTGACAGATTACCTTGTCCTTGATCTACAGTAACAGTTCACCAGGCTCTTTAGTGTTTAGTAGGTAAAATTAACTAGAGTCACAAGAAATCAAGGGGCCCATTGCACAGGACCAGAGATGGACTGTACTGGTTTCACTTACTCGGTTTCTATATTTGGAGAGGCAGGTGCCTCTCTCCTCCTTTCCCGGGCTGCTAGCCTCTCTCCTCTCTGGCAATATTAATTCTCAGTCACAACTCTCTCCATCATTCCCCCTCCCCAGCATCCAGACGCCTGGTTCTTACTGATGGTATCTGAAGGGGCTCGGGACTTACTTGAGTTCAAGGGTGGCACTCTGCTGCATCTCTGTGAAGTTTCTTTTCTTGATAAGTCCCAGCAGAGATGAAATGTTCTGGTGCAGGTTCTGAAGAGCAGAAACAGGTGGCTGGAAATCTTCACGTGTGGTCTGATTCAGCGTTGCCACCTTTTCTGTGATTTCTATGGAGAAGATTCATCACTGAGTAAGTCTCTTCTGGGCAGACAATAGTGAATGGAAGTATGCAGAATGTTCTTTTGTGAGAACAGCTCTGAACATCTAGGCTGGGTTAGACCTCTAAACACCCTGTGCACCCATGTGTTCTCTGATATCCCCACCTCACCCACAAACCCATGAGGGTTGGCTCTGTGTTCCCTAACATGTTTCCCTGTGCCTGAGCAGACATAGACTTTGCAGTAATATCTCCTGTATAAAGCAGTGTCTACCTGGCATCACTCTTTCACCGAGCAATTCTTGTTCTGATCCTTTATTCCCCGTAAATCTCGTTAGCACTGCATTCTGTGCCTTGTAAGCCTCGCATCATAGTTCTGAATGGACAGCATGGATATTTTCTAGTAGTCAAGAAACTGACAACAGTGTGCTAAACAGCAAAAAAGGCCCGACTATGGAGTGGCAGAAGTACTCTGAAAGGGTGGTTGGTGCCAAACAGGAGCCCCAACCCTGTCAACTTTCTTGTGGGTAAGTGGCACAGATACAGCATTTCAACTTTGATGTAGCAAGAGTCAGGCATAATACAGAATAAAAAACGGGAAACACTGAAAGTCTGTGACCTGGACATTTCTGGATGCTTGTGCTATGGGATGTTCTAGTCCCTTAGCCCTAGGAAGCCCAGTCTCACGTTGTTCACACACGTCACATGGTGACCATGACACTTACTATCTATAAGCACAAGTCCCCAATGGAGGGTCTACCCACACTACCTTTGATGTTTGTGTGCAGCTGCTCGAGGAAGGTGGCCAGGGCTTGAGTCCTCTTGGAAGTTTTTTCTATCGCTGCGTTCACCTGCTGGTGGCCTCTTAACACTCTAGTGAGCTGAGCAGAGAGTAAGGACTCGGGTTAGTTAGCTGAGTATCACTCCCAGTTCTGAACTCTAGCCATTGCCTCTTTTAAGCAACAAAATATACTCAGAACTAAAAATATATATTATCATGAACTAAAGCTAATATTTCTGGGTTCCCATTTGGCTAGGTGGGGATGGAAATCAGTTTAGAAACATTCACTATGAGAAAAGACGTTTTACTTTTGTAAATAATCTAAATGACTGGCAGAGCGAGATGCTTCCTGTGTTTGCATTGCAGTGGTTCTTAACCTTCCTGTTGCTGCTGCAACCCTTTAAAACACACATTTTCTCACTTTGGAGTGACTCCTAGTCATGAAGTTACTATAACTGCAATCTCGTTATAAACTGCAATGTAAATATCTGTGTTTTCTGATGGTCTTAGGTGACCCCTGTGAAAGGGTTGTTTGACCCCTAAAAGGGGTCATGACCTACAGGTTGTGAGGCCCTGTCATATCATGGAAGCCCTCTATCCACATTAGCATCCAATTGTAGACAGTCACATGTCATTGAATGACAAATGACCCCTTAGTGTATCTACACTGCCTGCTTTGCCTGGGAAGTTGACTGAAGCAGACTGGTGTTCAGCAAAGGGCCCGGACTCCTTACCAACTCCATCACAGACTCAATTTGGGAAAAGGAGGATGGCTCAGTTATCTTATAGCCCCACTCAGGTTAAGAGAAGGCAAGCAGCTAAGCAGACCACCCTGTTCTTCCTCAGCACACATGGCAACAGTGACCAATCAGGAGCCTTTCCCACCGCAGCAGGGGAGCTCGTGGGGTTAGAACTGTCTGTTGATATGTATTTGTATCTGGTGTGCAGCTAGTCAGAGCCTCTAGAACCTGCCAGATGGGACCCAACAGCTCCCAGGGGCTGTGCTGGCAGGCTGGTGGGTGCTGGATCTTTGTGTAGAGAACATACCTCGTTTTGCAGATTTTTCGTCTGCTCTGTGATACCTTCAAGCTGGATTTCTGCTTGAATCTTCTTGGCATTTTCCTTTAATAAATAACTCTAGGAAAAACGAAAGGCAGACACTATATTGCTTAAAGCAATTATACTGCTTATTGTATTACATTTAAAATTGTTCCATTCTTCAGAGAATCCCTGGCTAATTCTTTTTGGTACACAGAAAGATATCCTAATTATTTTTAACAATTACTTAACAGAAAAGGGTTCATAATCAGTCACCATCAACCCCCAATTACAGCAATGTCCCTCTACACTGCCACCTCCTATGTGGCTCCCACACAGACATAAACTCAAGCTTTGGTCTCTTCAGCAGAATCTGAGACAGGTGGCATTTAGTAGACCAAATACGGTTTTATTTGACTATCAAAGTTATAAAATATTAACAATAATTGCCAAAACATAAAAGAGTGCTTACTAGGCTAACATAAGAGAGTGCTTACTAGGCTAAAATTAAAATGTATTCAGTAAGAAGGCTTTACAATGGTTTATAATTAAGTGTTTAACTCATTCTATTCCAACATTCTAACCTTGTTACTTGTGTGACTACTTAAACATTTCATAATGCTATAGAGTGATCACATTGCTATGTAGGAAGGGTATGGGTACGTTGCCCAGTTTCACTCTGTTGGAAAAAAAAAAAACAATTCTATTCACATTTCTACCCTCCAGAGAGTGTTGGATACAAACACAGAGCATTGTTAAGGGGATGACTGGGTAGATTACATTACAGCAAACCATTCAAGCTTAGTTAAAATCTGAACCAACTATTTAGTCACTTGATAAACTCAAAACACAGTGACCCAACTGGCAAAGCACACCACTTATTGATTGTATGTATGATGGTTGGACTAGGAATGGAAATGTTTTTTCCTTCCTGCCTTTTGTAGAATTTTCTAAATGAATATAGAATCTCCATCTTTCAAAAGCACATTTTGCTACATAAGAAAAAAGAATATCTCCTAGAGCTTATCAGCTCCTCCCCAGTATCAGTGTCTGAGTGTGAGTTTAGAGTGTGAGTGTAAATGTTGTGTGTGCATATATGTGAGTGTGTATATGTGTGAGCACATATAAGTGTGAGTGTATGATTGTGTGTATGTGTTCATGTGTGTATATGTGAGTGAGTGTCTGAGTGTATGAGTTCATGTGTGAGTGTGCATGTGTGAGTGTGTGTGCCTGTATGTGTGAATTCATGTGAGTGTGAATGTACATGTGTGAGTGTGCATGCAAGTGTGTGAATGTTGAGTGCCTGTGTGAGTGTGTGTGTGTGTGTGAGTTCATGTAAGTGTGAGTGTACATTTGTGAGTGTAAGTGTATGTGAATGTGCAAGTGTGTGTTTGAGTGCATTTGTGCATGTAAGTGTGTGAGTGCTTATATAAGTGTGTGTGTGAATGTGTGAGTGCATGTGTGAGTGACTGAACACACACTAAGGGGAAAGCTTCTACCTATAAACTAACAGTAGTGACCATCCCTCTTACTGCATGACATGGTGAATAGGTTATTTTAAATTATAATGTGGAGCTACAAAATATAATTTAGCAGCATGTTTCCAATTAGAATGAACATTCCAGAGGAGGGTGCTCCCTCTGAGTCAATTTCTTAATTTTCCTTGCTTTTCTGACCAGATCTCTTGATAAAACATAAACCAAAGATTGACCCTCAGAGACTTTAATAGTCAGTCGTCCGAGGACGAAGACTAATTTTTGTGTCCTGGAACTCTAAGTACAAATAGCAACACGTAACAGAAAATGGCTCATCTTTGGCATAAACTAACACTGAAGAAGACATGGTCCAGGTTTATTTCTAGTATTTGTACTTGAGACAGCTTTTTCAAATACCCAGAGGTCTGTCAAGGGGTGGGGAGTGCCACCTAATTCCAGAAGGTGGGACAAAATCCATGGGCAGAATACACAAAGGGGTTTCTGAGAAGCAACTCCATCAGAGCTCCCAGAGACCCCAGTGAGGTATGGAATGAAGTCACTGTCACTGGCCACTGGGGGACTGAAAGGTTGGGGAGACAAATGACCCCCACTCCTTCTCCCTCAGTGACAGATGTTCTTATCCACCATCTCTGTATGCCTGGTACCAACCTGGAAATATTTAGTTGTATTTTCCAGATTTTCCAGAATTCCATATGGAGCAGGGGAAACGCCCGTGAGGTTCAGAGACAGAACGGCATCGCCAACAGAATCCAGGTCATTTAGCAAAGCACCCACACAGTCATCATCACAGGCTTGAAGAGAACACAGGGAGAAAACAGAGCTAATGCAATAGGCTTTGATCCCTGAGCTACACAAGCGATGGTATTGTAAGGAGAACACACACTCAGGGCCCATGGACCAAACAAATCTCATTCACATTCCAGCCAGGGAGTCACAATTCTCAACCAGGTGACTGAGGCCCAGCAAAGTCACACCCTCAGGGTCACAAAGAAAGCATAGCTGAGCCTGAAGTGGCCCAGGGGTCAGTGCTCGTTCCTTCCACTTGAATCTTCATTCCTCTCAATGGGACTGGTTACAAGAATCCCCAGTTCCCTCCAGAGCCTTGTCTCCACAGTCAGGGTGTTCCAGGACTTCCTCCTCAAGCACAGAGGCAGTGAAGAACAGAATGGGGGCAATTTACTTATCACAAACACAGAAACAAAAGTGAAAACCTTTCCCAGTGAGTATCACAGGATAGCATCCCCATGGCCCTCTAAGACTTCCCAGAAGGACCTTGTCTTGCACTTGACAAGAGACATTCATCAGAACTGGAGGAAAACTAAAGAGACCTGAATTTGGACTATACAAAGGAAAACCCCACAACGATGTTCCCTCTTCCAGGCTGATTAATCCTTGGTTTCAGTAAAGGAACTATTGACACTGCTAAATGATACACAGTCAAGATTATTAGTTGGGTGCAGTACACACTCCTGTAATCGCAGTCAGTACTTGGGAAATTGAGGCAAAACTATGATGTTCAAAGCCAGCCTGGGCTATATCCCAAGAGTCTACCACAGTCAAAGGTGTCTTGGCCTAATCATACACAACTAAAGGTTCAATTCAGTAGATTTAACAGCAATATGCATTCAGGAAATGTCACAAAATGTAAAGTGAGTGAGGGCTGTAGTATCCCACTGACCCTGTAGGTGCCATAGCCAGGTCTCTCCTCAGTGAAGAAAACCCAACTTTAGGCATGAACACAAGGAGAATCACCTACAAACACAGTCGCTCTCCAACAGGATGTGTCTCGGCAGGCATTCCTCACAGTGGAGCCCCGTAGCTCCTGGCTTGCAGACGCACTGCCCAGATGCACGGTCACAGTCACTATGGACAGAGCCTTGGGGGTTGCAATCACACTTCTGGCAGCTGCCACCTGCTGCTTGAGGGTTACCGTGATAGCCCGCAGAGCACCTATGGGAAAGAGGATGGTAGGCACCGGACAGAGCAGTCTGTTCCAACCAGGTATACACACCAGCTCTGACCAGGGGCAATTACCCTTTTTTGCCAGACAAAAAGCGGAGCACACACTCACTTTAGGAAACCTTGCTATGGGATGGCAGTGTGGTCCCCATCTGTACAAACACACACACACACACACACACACACACATACACACACACACACACACACACGTGTAGTGACTCCCAGATTGCTATCATAAGTATATACCATATGCTATAAAAAGGGTGGGTGCCCCATCTGCTTCCTGGTGATAGGCCAGCGGCATACCTTTCACAGTGCTGTCCCTCATAGCCAGGGAGGCAGGCATTGCACCGGAAACCACTGTCACCTTCCAAGACACAAGTGGGGCTGAAACTGAAAGAAATGTGTTTTTCAAAGAGTTTCAGATATTGACTTCAAATATTTCTTGAATATTTATCTATCCTCACTGTTCAAAATGTTAAGTGCTTACATTGCATGGCTAGGTGAGTTAGAGCTTGAATCTATAGAATAAAAGGAACCTGGTTCCTTTTTGGCCATACCCTCTGCTTCCACAGGATAAGCTGTCATGTGCCACCTGGAGGCAAGAGTGGGTAACTGCAAACTACTAAAACCTCAACCCAACCTAGCAGGAAATCAGGTCTGGTTCCTTGCCCTGGAGAGTAAGCTAGAAGACTACAGCAGGAGTTACCAGCCCTGCACCACCTCTAGCACCTATCTCCTTAAATAATGAGGCTTCAAGGAAACACAAAGTATGTAAAAACTAAACCAAGCAATCTAGGTCCTCTCAAAGTTGTTCATTCTCGTGCCTCCTAGATAACTGCTAAGGGTTTGGGAGATGGTTAACCTTTCTTGATGGAAGAAGCAAACTCACTATCTAAGCAGTGTGGAAAATACATAAAGCAAATGGTGAAACAGGCATGTGTGCACGTCTCTGGGTACACATAGCCACTGTTCACGGATGTGGAATAGACATACAGGGTTTTTTTTTTTTTTTTTTTTCAGAATGTTGCCACATTGTCTAGTCAATAGCACAGGCAGTGCCACGGCCTCCAGATAAGTTATTGACTGACGGATACACATCATGTATCTTTTTCTCTGGGCTCATGTATTTCATCCTGGGCATATGTAGACACAACCCTGTTTTCTTACATCGTAAAGGAACTGTATTACCCAGCAGAGCACATAGCTGAGAGCCAAACTTTGCCTTGGGAAATCCCAAAGGCCTATTTTCAAACTTGGTTCCATTCTAACACTCAAGCCCAACACGATGCTTTCCTTTTGTAGAGATCCTATTCAAACAGCCCCGAGAATGCACACTTCCCCATAACATGTGCTTTACCTCCCCACGGGGACAACATTAACAGAGAGCACTCAGAGCCCCTTAGAAAGTGAGGCCAGAAACAGAGGCAGCCCCCATATGTGAACAGAGCTGCTGTGTCCTGCTGCCCCAGCACAGCCTTACCTGAAAGGGGGGTGATGAGGGCAGGTGCACGGGGTACAGTCTCCAGCCAGCCCAGTCACCTTCCCATAGTAGCCAGGAGCGCACAGCTCGCAGTGGTCCCCAGTTGTGTGGTCTCCGCAGTTCTGAAGTTCCATATTTCAAAGGAGGAACAATGGAAACAGTTAGACATGAACGTCACTGGTGATGGTTCTATAACCAACCGTACTTCCGATCAGTGAGGTGTACTTTAATTCTTAAAGAAAAACGGGACATTTTTCTTTATATTTCCTAGGACTCTGGAAACTTTTCCAGATCAGTGACCTTTACTTTCCATAAGACTATATCAAGTCACATAGCTTAGAAATTGCTGATACATTCTACAGAAGGAGAACAGATCCAGGACCCAAAAGCAGTCAGAACTCAGATCCTCAAAATACAGATCTAAAGTAGACAGAGACCCAACAGTGTGTCCACTTGCCGGTTAGGGCTTGATGTGGTTTAAGTGAGAAATGTCTTGTTCATTCAGGTGCTTGGGTCTCCAGTTTGCACTGTTGTATGAGAAAAGCTTAGAGAACATGGAACCGTGCAGTAGGAAACAAGTTGCTGGGGCTGGCCTTTGAGAGTTTATGGCCTCGCTCCATTTCCAATTCACTCTCTGTTTCCTGTGTATGGGGACATGTGATCACTTCCTACTCTGGCTGCCTACTGCCATGACTCCTTTGCCATAAGGACTCCCCCCTCTGGAACTGAAACTCAAAATAACTCTCCCTTTTGTTACCTCACAGTAACAGAAAAGTAACTAATTAATTCAGGCTTCAGCATTCACAGGCAGGCAGCTGTGGTGGCTGAAGAGAATGAGCAGGTGGCTTAGGAGTTCACCCGTGGAGGGAGGACACTCACGGCAAATTCTTGTAACAATCAAATAAACATCAGTTAAAATATGATGTCAGTAGTTGAGCCAGAGACCTTACTACCAAAAAAAAAAAAGTATATAGATGTATGTTTAAGCTCAAAGTGCAAGCAATTTTCATCACCAATTCTATTTAAAATCCACACGGCTCCATCCCTCCACATTTGCTCTGCCCCTGTGCACACAGCATGTATGATGATGCAGCTGAAGAGGAGAGGCAGCAAAGCCAGGAGTCCCTGGACAGGCAGCCACCCTTGCTCTGCCTTTTCCCCTTGACAGCAAGAAACGACAGAGCAAGAAATATTTTAAAACTACGTTTAAAGACTCTTCAACTAGAAAACACTTAAACATTTTGTTTCTGTTTCAACTGGTAAAGATAGGTTTTCTTAGGATCCACTTGGCCTCTTAAATGAGTCTCCCTTCAGAGGGGGTATTTGCAACCTCTTCAAAAATGAATTGCAATAAATACTTGTTTCGCCCACATAGTATGTCGCAGACAAGGGCCAAGTACTAGAAGATGAGACAGGATGGAAACAGTTCTAGGTGTTCTCCAGGGAGTCTCAAGTCCAGCATGAAGCAGCACCCCAACAGACAGTGGATTCTGGCCTCCTATTGGCTGTCATTCTAGAGAGTGAGCCACCTAGGAGAGTGGCAGAGACATAAGGACTTGCTACTGAGGACTAGAGTTGAGGAGGCATCAGTTGCTGAGGGAGACTCAGGAACAACACCCGACCGGTTACCCATTGATGTGCCTTCTAGGTAGAGATGGCAGCAAGGACCTCCTGGAGGTCCCTGGCGGGCCTGCCTGGTCCCTAGTCTTCTCCCTTTAAGTTACACTGATAAAGGATAAAGTTAGGTCAGTTCCCACCCAAGCAAACATACCAGACACTTTCCAGTTTCAGGGTCGCAGACATCACTGTGGTTGTTGCAAGTGCAGGGCACACAAGGAGCCAGCAGAGGGCGGGGTCCCCTGCCTCCACTTTCTGGGAGCTTCCCTCTGTGGTACCCAGGAGCACAGTCCTAAAGAAATGCAAAAGGAACAAGAAAGTGGACCCTGGTTAAAATCTTGGCACAGGGTAAAAACCCTTCTCCAGCAAAGACAGATGGCTAGCATCACATGACAAGTGCCACACCCACTATCGGGAGGAAAAACACAAATCACATTCACGCTAAGAGCTGAGCATGCTAGCTCGTACCCACAATCACACCTATAGGGAAACTGAGGCAGACAGACTCCTGTGAGTCCAGCCTAGGCTACGGAGTGGGTTTCAAGCTAGCCAAGGCGATGGAGTGAAAAAAGAAAACCTGTCTCAAAACACTACCACCAACAAAAGCAAAACTCCCAACTCTGCACAAAAGCCAAAGTAACAAAGCAGAACACATGTTGGGCCAGTGCTTGTGTGTAGCCGGTAGAGAGGAAAGAGTGTGCAGGCTCCTCCAGAATGAAAAGCACCATTAGCTCCGACCAGCAAGTCTACTTCTGGTGGGCTCAGAAGAACGACAGGAAGAAACTGGAAGAGGCATTCACCTTCCCTTCCCCACAGCAGCATCCACAGAAGCAACCCAAGGCCCCACAGAAAAACAGAGAATGTGTCCAAATGTTGGAATATCATTCAGCCTTCAGAAGAAAGTCTAGCATGTGTTAAACATGGAGGAAGCCCGAAGGCATTAAGGCGCTAAGTAGAGAGGGAAGCCACAAAAGCAGAAATACTACAGCATTCCACTCATACGGGGAGCTAGGAGTAGTCAGAGTCCCAAGGAGCAGCAAGCAGGTGGAGAGCTGAAGTGAGGGCTTGCTGAAGAGATGCAGGTTCAGACTGATAAGAAAAAGGAATGTTCTAAAGAACAATTGTATCCCCAGAACTGTGAACATATTGCACACTGCCAGATCCTACACTCAGAAGTTGGTGGAGTCAATAAATCTGAATTTAAACAAAAATTAAACATTTTTAAATTTTAAAAAGCCAGGTTGTAGATGCTCTTGTGTTCTGTTCCCCCATACAGGATTGCTGTAAATGAGCATATTCCAGCTTGAAGTCAGGACACAGACATGAACTGAAGGTGACCGTTTCCTACCTGACAGGAGTGTCCAGCAGTGCCAGGAGGACAGACACAGAGCTCCAACAGCGAGGCAGCCTCGCCCTCAGGGGGCCCCTCTACAGCCTTCCTGCCAACTTCCATGGAGATGTTGGCAATTCTGAGGCACCATTGTGAAGAGAGGCAGGAAAAGAAGCATTAACAAAGAGACAAACTTCTGGAAACATTGTGCAAGGTTTAGTATTTCCATCTGTCTTGAGCCCCAGACCTCTCCCTGTGGAGTAGTTCTGACAATTGCAAAGCATGTCAGTGTACAGGAGAATGTGGTTACAGAAAATATATCCAAGTGTGAACACCTTCAAGACCCTGCCAGGACTGCTCTGCCCAACACTGAATATATTTCCTTATGGGATATCAGATGATAGCCCATAGGTATCATGGGAAGTAGCACTGTCCTTAGACATGGTTCCAAAAAAAATAAGAGAGAGAGAGAGAGAGAGAGAGAGAGAGAGAGAGAGAGAGAGAGAGAGAAGGAGGAGGAGGAGGAGGAGGAGGAGGAGGAGGAGGAGGAGGAGGAGGAGGAGGAGGAGGGAAGGAAGGAAGGAAGGAAGAGAAAAGAGAAGAGGGAAAAACAGCTTAGATTTTAGGGGTCTAAGTAGTCTTTATAAAAAATGTTCTATTTCATCTAAGATTCCACCATGTTGAACTTACGATAAGCCCTGTTGCCATGGCAGGTGGATAGTCATAGTTAACATACTCTGTTTTATAATTATAGTGTGATAGCCCTGATGGAATACCCCACAAGGCTGCCATGTCCATAACATGGTCCCCATCTGGGGACATGCTTTTGAGGGGACATTTTACCCCCAACTCCCATCCAGGCTCACTCGCTTTCTACTTCCTGGCTGCTATGAAATAAGCAGCTAGTATGTGATGGAGCCAGCCGAGCACAGATGCAAACCTCCTCAACTATGAGCCTCTTGAAGTTTGGATGAGAAATAGCCCCCCACAGGCTCCTATATCCCCTGAGGGTGGCACTGTTGGGGAGACTATAAAGCCTTAAGAAGTATGAGTACAGCCTTGCTAGAGAGAACATATCGCTGAGGCTGGGGGTGGGCTTTGAGGGGGTGACAGCCTCACCCCACTTCTAGTTCCCATAGCATCTTCTATGTGGTTAAGCTTTCTAGGTGCCTGTGTTCATGACTCCCTGCCATTATCCAGCCCTATGGAACCGTAAACCAAAATAAGCCTTTCTTCTATAGTGTACATTGGGTCAGAGTGTTTATCACAGCAACAGAAGAGCATCTACTATAGAACCAAAACGAACCTTTTCTCCTCTTAACATGTTTCTCTCAGGCGTTTTATCCTAGCAACAAAACACTAACAGGCCATCAATATTGAACAAGGTTTAGATAAGGGTCAGAGATATATCTATTAATAACAATGTAGGTCATTGGAGTGAGGGGACAGATCTTCCACTTCTGCATCAGATCATGAAAACAGGCAACGTTCTAGAAGCTTCCAAGTACCTGCTTTGCTGCAGTCCTTGGCCGTATGATGCTTTGATGAGGATGTACTCAATATTGCTAAGGACGGACATAAAATCAGAGTGCGTGACATGTTTCTCAGACACAGAGTTAAAATATTTCCAAAACTCCTGTGGACGAGAAATGTGACCAATTAATTCAAAGTTAACATCTTCACAGACATACAACCCTGGAGAACATACATAGCTCTTTCGTAGACAGCTTCAGACATCAGCCTTTCTCTGGGTAGATTAATGAACTGATAAAGGTTGGCTGTAACCTAAGAGGCAGTTGTCATACACAAGGATAAGACACATCCTGGGCAGGGCAGGGCAGGGCAGGGCAGAAAGATACATGGTTTCATCACGAGACTAGAAACAGTATACAATGTTAAAGCCTAAGAGTTGTTTCTGGGATTTTCCATTTAGTATATCTGGACTTCAGTTGGCTTGAACATCCAACACTGTGGAAAGCAAAGCTGTAGATAGGCAACAACTACTGTAGATTGGCTTTCAGGAAGCCATGAAATATGAATCGCTCTTAGAACTCTCTCTCTAGGCCCACTGGAAGCTGTTTCCCCAGGCCTCCTGGGTCTGGGCTTTTGCTACCCTGACAGCAAATTTGCATCTTTAAGGAAGGCACATGGGACAACCATACATCACCTCTTTCATCCCCACTTCGTAATCCTGTCTCACTCCATTCTCTGGCGCTGGGGCATCCATATAAATGATGTGCTTCCTGGCCCGACCTCCTTTGATGAGGACTTGAGGCTCATAATTGGATGTTCCGGTGCCAATGGTAGAGTAGAAAGCCACGCTGTACTGCAGTTTCCCACCATAGGCCAAGAGCTAACAAACAACAAACTCACGTTATTCCTCTGGGGCAGCCTTAGTTTAAGGACACTTTACGGAAAGCTTGTCATTACAGGAAAGGCACTACTCATTACAATGTATCCAATGGTGAGTGTGTCGCCTGGAATCTGCCTCCGCCTAATTCTGCTTATTAATGGTCTGTGAGATAGACTGAAGCTAGTCTAGTGATTCCACCAAACACAGTCTGAGAAGAAACCACTGAGGCAAGGATTCTAATTTCAGGCTCTTTGAATTAAAATCATCCGTATCTATAGGACCACTGGAGTAGTTTTTTTTTTTTTTTTTTTTTTTTTTTAAATTTAAAGATCAAAGTGAGCTCACATGGTGGCGTAGGTCAGTTATCCTAGTACTTGGGACACTGAGGCTGAGGATTGGAAATTATAGCTAGCCTGGACTAACACACTGAACTGTATCTCAGAAAAACCGGAATAACATAAAGATCAGAGTGAGTTTAATTCATGTTCTCTTAAGCAAGGCGCTGTACCAAAAGCCTTCTATCACCTTCATAGGAGGTGGCTTGCCAACTGACTGTTCCTTTCTTATACGAGGGCCCCAGGTCAGATCTAGCCCTGCCACTGGTAACAACACTATAGACTTCTTGAATTATTGCTTTAGAAAAGAGAAAAATAATGCAAATTAATGAAACTATAAAAGCTTTAAAAATTAAAACATCTGAAAATCCAAGCCTTTGTGGGGATTTTTATAAGCACAGAACGCCTCCACCTTCACTTAGAAGAGTGATTGGATATCCAAATCCTTTAGTGATGGGCAGAAGAAGGACTCTGATTCTCTCTCTGGGAACGGGAGGGGGCTAGGCTGTGTGTGCTCACCTGATCTCCCTGGAACTGCTTTGGGAGCCGCCAGTAAAATGGCTCTGAATAGATGTGTTGGCGGACAGTCTCTGCATCCAGCAAGGTGTCAGGAGGCTGGAAGTGTACGCCTTCAATTGTGCCCTGGAGGTTGCTCTGTGAAACCACGTGCAGGAGGGGCTGATCGGAGGCGAGGGTTACCTAGGGATGGGAAGAAGAAAGATGTGCTTCACATTAGGAGTTAAGGTCCCATAACTCAGTGGTTAACAGCACTTGCTTGTTGTGTAAGCATGAAGACCCGAGATGTAATCTCCAGCACTCTTGTAAAACACCAGGTGTGGCTGCATGCCGATCTGTAACCCCAGGGCTACGGGGTTACAGAGACAGAGGGATAGCTGTGGCTTCAGGGCTCCTAACCGACTTCAAGTTTAAGGAAAGACTCAGGCTCTAGGGGATATAGTGGAGAGTAACAGAATAGGAATATTCAACATCCTCCTCCAGCTTCTGCTCATGTGCAACACACACACACATACACACAAAGACACACACAGAGATACCACAGACACACAGAGAACACACGTAGACACAGATACACACACAGACATATACACACAAACACCACAGACACATATACACCACAGATACACAGACACACGCAGACACACACACAGACACCACAGACAAACACACAGACACTACACAGACATACACACACAGAGATACACACAAAGATACACACAGAGATACCACAGACACACAGAGATCACACACAGACACAGATACACACATAGACATATACACACAAACACCACAGACACATACACAGACGCCACAGATACAGAGACACACACAGACACCACAGACATAAACAGAGACACACACATACACACCACAGATACACAGACACACGCACACACACAGACACACACACACAGACACCACACAGACACTAGACATACACACCAAAGACACACACACACAAACACACACAGACACCACAAACACACACCCAGAGACACACAGACACCATACAGACACAGACAGTAGACATACACACCACAGACACACAGACACCACACAGACACAGACACACACACACACACACACACACACACACACACACAAAACCCAGATCTGATCTGCAGATTCTCCCAGTGGTCCCCAGATGAAAAGCTTCATTTTAATGCCAGAGAAAAAGGACTTTTCATTTAGACTGTAGGCCTGGATCAGGATGGCCAGAGGCACTGTAACGGATTAGGTTCAAGCTATTGCTACGCTCAGCATCAACAACAGGAAGTACATCTTGGAGATGCTGTAGTTATTTCTTATTTCTAAGAAAAGCCTTCAATGGATCAGCTAAAGGTGGGCATAGATTGCCTTTATCTTTGTTTATATCACTGGATCCCAGAAGTGGTCAGAGGACTCTGACTCATACAGTAAGCAAATCACTGTCTTAGAATTTCTGATGTCTTTGTTCTCTCCCAATGCCCACCTGATTCCCAAAGGCAAGAGGGCGGAAACCCTTTCATTCTATATATGTGACTTACTGGAGTCCTCACATAACCCTTCAACTCCGAGCAGATCTGCGATAGACCAAAGCAGAAACAGGGGCTGCAGCCTAGAGGGTTGTCCCCTCGCAAGGCAAAGGTGCCAACTCGGCACTTATCGCACTGGGGTCCCAGGACATTCTCCTAAAGGGTGAAAAGAAAATAAATGAATTCCTGAGAGGGAAGAAATGTGACTTTATGCACACAAAGAGACAAAATAATAAGACACACTGACAAAATAATAAAACATGCATTACTAAACTCAATCTTTGGTGGCCATGCCTCTCATGGAAGTCAGACACTCAAAACTCCAGAGTTATGACTGAGGGTCAAAACTATGGTGGAAGAAACTGCAAATACGTATTTGCTAATGTGAATCTTCATGGTCTCTAGATGATGCTAAGGGCCTCCAGACAAAACCCCAGGCTAAGTGAAGGCCAGCCAGGTCTGACTGACTGGAGCTAGGATGTTGCTAGGAGACATGGCAAGACACTTACAAAATGAACCTCTGTGAATCCTTCCTTCATCACTGCTATCCCTACACCAATACCCCAGCTTCAGGCTGCCACCTCCTCCTCCTCACAGAGACTAGAGAAAGTGGCAGTGATCTGGCAACAAAGCATGCTGGGAAAACCTTCGGACACACGTGCAAGTCAAATTAAACTCCTACCTCGTGGAAAATTATGGTACATAGTTTCCCTTTACTTTAGCAAGCACAAAGAACTATCACCAGTCCCAAAGCATAGCTGTAAACCCCCCAAATCTTCCCCAAAGCCTTGCTTGCTACTTTGTTTCTTCAAGAATGAATGGCTACCTAATCCATGGGTGCATGCTAGGAAACACTGTCTTCAGAGAAGTTCAGTCACCAAACACTTGTAACTGGTAAAATTCTGTTTCAAGGCTCTTTCATCATTTCAAGAGAGAACACTGTGACTTGTTACAATAATTTTAAATGTGTTTTTCCTTTCTTGGTCCCAGCTTTCGGAATGACAACTCTGAGACTAATTATTTATTATTAAAGGTCTATGCCATAAGCTTTGGCTCATTCCCCAATGAGCTCTTCACTTACTTAACCAATTTAAACTATTCTATGTCTACCATTTGATTGGTTAACCTTTCCTTCAGTTCTGGCCTGCTTCTTCCTTCTTGTCTCCTCAGCATCTTCCTCAGCATCTTTCTGAGTTTCTCTACCTGCTGGTTTACATGCACCTCCTCTGCCTGTCTCCCTTAGTCACTCATCTCATCTCTTATCTCTCACTGTTTCCCAGAATTCTCTCTTCCTGCCCGTGTCCCACCTCCTATTTCCTATGTCAGCTTATTAGCCATCAGCTTTTTGATTGATAGGTGATATCAAAGTATGAAACCATCTGAGAGAGTGTTTGAAACTGTCCTTCTAATCATTAGAATCTATGGAAGTAGTCAGAAGCCCTGTAGTAGGAAAGAGGAGGACAGGAGAAGGAAACTGAGGCTTGAAGATCCACAATACCTTGCAGGAGCAGGTGCCACCATCCTCTGAGCAGCTGCAGAGACCCTGTTCCAGGTCACAAGTGTCAGCCAGTGTCCCCCTCAGATCACAGTCACAGGGAACACAGTCAGGAAAACTTCTGTAGCCCAAGGAGCACTGATGGCAGCTCTGCCCACCAAACCCTTCTTTGCAGGGGCAGTGGCCAGAGAGAACATCACACTGGGGACTTGTGGAGCCCACAACACTACAGTTGCAAGCCTGGGAGAGAGAGAAAGAGAGAGAGGAGGTAAATATAAATACAAGGGCAGAACTTATATCCTCAGAAAGTACAGAAACTCAGACACCAGAGAAACACCGTCTGGGACAATAACGTCGGTAAATTGACCTTGAGCTGTTCCTAAGGGGAGCTGTCCTGCCAGGAACCATGGGACAAGGGTCCCATGGCAGGGCCTGTGTGTACATTAGTGACACCAACACAGTAACTCTGAACTAGAATTAAATCTAATGGTGCAATCAGCTCAGCAAAAATATTTTAGAGGAGAAGTAATGTCCCCACTACTCTGAAGCCCAATTATGCCTAATTCTAAGCTAATTGATTACAGGACAATTGAGCTCTCAGATTCAACCTAATTCTCTAATGAAATTATTGAAAACTCCACTGGAAAATATAGACTAAAGCATAAAATATAGACTAGACTAAAGAATATTTAAAGGTCACTATATATCTATATAACTATATATCTCTAGATAAGTAGATAACTGTATATAGTTATATAACTATATAGATGTATATATCTACCTATCAATTTCACAGCTAAATTCTTGAAAAACCTCAAAATAAGAAATTTGAAAGATGCTAACTCTCCTGCATTATTCCAGAGACCATTACTTACATATTTATTTATTAAAGGGGGGGGTTCTTCATAGTCTAGCTCCCCAGACTATCCTATAACTAAACCCAAACAATCCCCCTGACTAAGCTCCTTAAGTAGCCAGGACTTCAGGTGCATGACCAGTGCTCCAAGTTGTACAGATTTTAAATATGAACCACGGCAATACAACTGCTTAAAGCCAGGAGACAGCATAATAGGCAGTTTGCGGCAAGGAAGAACTACTCATTCCAGCGCCGTGGCAGCACCCACCTGGCACCCTTGTTCCAGGTCCAGACCCCAGAATGCCTCTTCACATTCCTCACACTTCAGACCCTGAGTATGAGGGGGGCAGAGACACTCTCCAGAATCGGGGTCACAATTATTCTGAGTATGAGCACAGTCACAGGCTGAAACAAAAGAAGCATCACAGACTCAGAAGGGGGATGTGACCCAAGCGAGACAATTTGATAGCACAATTATTATTAATAATTGGAACCACTATTAAAAGAGATACCAAAACCTCTTCATCTATCCCTGAAGTAGCACAGATACCTGAAGGACAGAAGAACAGAAAGCAGGAGCTCTCAACCTGTGGGTCGCAACACTGATGGAGGTCAAACAACCTTTTCACAGGAATCACATATAAAACATTCTGCATATAGATATTCTATATTGCAATTTATAACAGTAGCAAAGTTACAATAGCAAGGAAAATAATTTTATGGTTGGAAGTCACCTCCATATGAGGAACTATATTAAAGGTTGACCGCACTAAGGAGGATGAGAACCATGGCTCTAAGGCATTGACTTCTTATCAGCTGCCAATTGTGTTAGATGTGACCCACCCTAGTCCTTACAAAAGCTTCTGGGCTGCAGTTAGGGTCTCAAAAACTAGAGCTAGGGTCACATAACAAGCAGGTTGGGAGCCAGGACCAAAGTGAGTGCTCACATCCTAAGAGAGGTTAGAAAAAGAAAACAGGTACAGAGCCCCACCGTAAGGACAGGAGAAAAGTAACGTTCACAGAAGTTATTATGACACCAAGAAAGGGGACAGGGCAAGTTTCACGGGGAACATAAGGTACTCCAGTGCTTACGTGTGCAGCCACCATCCTGGAATGCATAGAAGCCATGTAAACACCTGTCACACTGTTTTCCAGAGACACCTGGTACACAGTGACACTGTCCTTCCTCTGTGCAATTGTCAGATATGGAGCCTTCCACACTGCAGTTACAGGGCACGCAGCCAAGCCCTGTGTCCAACCCATAATAGCCAGACTGTGTCACAAAAGAGGAAGAACCATGGGGTTAGCGGCCTATACACACAATGGAATGTTTTTGAAGTCACAGGCAAGGTGTTTCTCGGAATGGCAGCACACCCCTGTTCCTGGGCACACTGCATGCATGTTCTGGGCACACTGTGTGCATGTTCTCTTGATCGGGAAGGCACAGCATAGGGTGGCCAAGCCCAGGGGTGAGCCCTTCCCATGTGAATTCAAGTGCCCGAGGACCCAGGCTAAGTTTCGATTCTAAACACTGGCAAGTCATTGAATAGCATGCTATGCCCAGTAAGCATCTTACCAGGCACTGGTCACACTGCTGTCCTGTCACGTGAGGTTTGCAGTCACACAGTCCAGTTTCCAGGTGGCAGATGCCAGAAAGGGAGCCGTTCTCGTGGCAGTTACAGGCTAGGACACACAAGACACGTGAGAGATACATTTATTTACTTAACCATAATTTGAGTAAAAGCCCTTTAATTTCCTAAAGAAAAGGCTTAAACATTCAACATACTGGATTACAGAGCTAATATACTTCACAGACAATGAGAGTCCTGTCAGTGTGGGAGCAATCTCAGAAGCAGAGGTGTTGGCCCTGGACCTGAAGATTTGACAGCCCGAGAGAGATCTGGCTGGCTGATCCACATTTCCCAAGAACCTGGCTTCCCGCCAGCCATCGGTTTTCCTTAATATATGTGGGGCAATGCCCCCGTTTTGCCTGAGATCCTGAGAGACACAACCCTGCTGCTCTTTAGAAAGGACTTACTCTTGCATCCCATAGCCTGACTCTGAACATGACTCCTACCTCCCCAGCACATGGCCTGCTGGCTAACAACACACAGATAGCTGCTCTCTAGCTGGAGCTCTCCTGGCTTGCCCTCTCTCCTACCCCTCCCCCTCCTTCCTTTCTCCCTTTCCTTCCCTCCCTCCCTCCCTTCTCCCCTGTCTTTTTGACAGATTGTTCCAAAGTATATCCCCCTGGCACCCCCTCTTCTATGTCCTCTCTTTCCCTAGTATCAACCTCAACTCTAATCTTCTGTCCTCCTGGACGCTTATGTGCTGATGCATCACTTTTTAAAGCCTCTGGGACACTCCAAGTGTTAAATTCATTGAGGAGATTTTAGTATTCACCATGCAGGATCTTTCTGCAGTATTTGACCCATCTACCACCCACTCTCAGTATTTGAAATTAAGGTTTCCATGTTGCTCAAGTTCAGGTTGATGAACCAAAGTCATGCTCTCTTCATCTAATGTGGGCCTACAATTTTATTTTTCTGTATGATTGGCACCACCTCGTCTCTATGCTGCGATATAAGACCAAGGTTTACCTGGAATTATCAAAATATACAAGTGGCATTATTATCCGTGCATCCCTGCCTTGAGACAGTTCAAAAAACCAGACCTACACAAGGTCAAGATAGCAGAAATGGCAGCATGGCCCAGAGAGGGGACCATGCAGCTAAGTTAGCAGCTGATGGCTACTAGAAAGCTTTCTTCTTTGCTACCCGAACTTCGAGCTTGGGTGGATGACCCCAAGTTCACCCACACAGCAGCAGCACTGAAGAGACTCCATGTGATTAAAAGCAGAGTGCAGGAAATTGGGAGGGAGATGTGTCACAGGGAGATGGGAGGGGTTGAAGAGGATGAAAGGAGTTGGAGGGGAGGGAGTGGGGACTAATGTGATACATTGTATGCATGTTTCAAACTCTCACACAATAAAGCTTTTCTTAACTATGCAAAAATACAAACACTGAGCGCTTCAGTATCTGCCCCAAAGCTTGAAAACCTCAGGCACAAGCAACTGACTGTCTCAATGAGTAGTTCTACGTGATACCTAGTTTCAAGGCTCCAAACAGAAATTAGCAAATCGGGGGGGGGGGGGGGGGGGGGTCAAGTAGTGCATGAGCAGACCACCAGGGTTGTGCCACCACCATGCTGTCAGAAAGTGAACCTGGTCCTTGACCATGAGGGATAGGAATTTTCTACACTTCTGACCTTTAGAGATAACCGCTAGTTAAGCTGCTGTAGAATACAGAGTATTGGGTCTATGTCTGATAATAGGAGACCCATCATCAGTACATAAGACAGATTCAAGATAAGGTCTCTGTGATGGGCTCATGTTGGCCCAGGGAGTAGCACTATTAGGAACTGTGGTCTTGTTAGAATAGGTGTGGCCTTGTTGGTGGAAGTGTGTCAATGTGAGTGTAGGCTTTATTACCCTTATCCTAGCTCCCTGGAAGCTAGTCTTCTGTTTGCCTTCTGAACAAGATGTTGAACTCTTAGCTCCTCCTGTATCATGTCTGTCTGGATGCTAACATGCTCCCACCTTGATGATAATGGACTGAACCTCTGAACCTATAAGCCAGCCCCAATTAAAAGTTGCCCTTATAAGATCTGCCTTGGTCATGATGTCTGTTCACAGTAGTCAAAATTTAAGTAAGACTCTCTCCATCAGACCGAGTCCTTCCGACAAATGTTACAGAATTCACATGGCAATATATAACAACCGTGACCCCCTTGCTCAGGCACTCACCTCGGCAGTTTTTGGCAGTCACTGCATCTCCATAGAAGCCATCTGCACATCTCTCACAATGGGCACCGTCTGTGTTCCACAAGCACTTCAGGCATTCCCCTGTGACAGAGTCACAGTGGCCAGCCTCCAGGGGATCAACATTGCCACTGCAGTTGCATGGTACACAAGATCCCCCTGGCACTGTTGGGTTTCCATAGTAACCGTCTGCACATCTATATCCAAGATAGAAAGCAAGATCTAGTCAATAGGATTGCTCAAGATATTACCCAGCAAGCCAGGGACTCCCTGGATGGCTAATAAATCAGATCGGCTCTTTCCCTTAAGATTTGCGATGGAAAAGAGGTGACTTTCCATCCTGACAGTCACAAATCTCCCTCGCCTCTTGTGAGATGGGAACAGAACCAAAATGAGCATAAGTTCAGAAGATGTGCAGCCATGACCTTCTCTTGGCCACTGAGGATATCACCCAGCTCTTGAGAGGCTGAACCAGGGGCAGGTGTCAAGACTTACACATGGGAAAAGACAAGACTGGCTTTTGGGTGCCAGAGAATGACTCTTAAATCAGACCACCCAATGCCCTCACTATTGTCTAAACTACTGAATTCTCCGATGTGTGACAACCGTAACTACTGACCTCCCTTCCCCTCTGCCATTGTCCTTGGTGTGAATACCAATGTGCTCCAGGAGGTGGAACACTGTTCTCTCAATGGGCATCTTGCTTTTCTGCATGATCTTACAAAACAATGGTAATTCACCAAGACAACAAGACCACACTTAACTACATATTTTAAGCACCCATCACTACACATTGTATACATACATTGAATTATCACATCATGTCTACAGGGGTTTGGACAACTGACAATGTTTCAGTTAGCACTGAAGAAGAAAATATAAAACGTGTACTAGATTTTTTGAAACAATGTTACTGCTGCTTTGTGAAACTGGAGTTTGGCACAGCACAAAGTACCTCTCACACCAGGCTCCTGAGTAACCCGGGGCACACTGGTCGCAGACCACTTCCTCTCCATCGGTGAGGTGGCAGGTAGGGCTGAAACTGTCAAATATTCGGAATGAGTGTGATTGTCCAGTAGATGCTGCTTGTTTCCAGATATTTAAAAGGGTTGTTTCCTGAGACCTCTGTCCTAGCAAATGTTTAGCAGGTTCTCTCCCAGCCTTTAGCCCAGAATCCAATGCCTCTGCCATGCAGCACAGCCCGGCATGCCCATCAGTCTCCTGTGTCTATTCCTGTGTCTATTCCTCTGTCCTTCAGCTCACAATGGACTCATATCTCCCACCTCTGCCAGTATGAACTGCTAACTGCTTCATCTCCACTGCCTGTCCTACCTTGTTTCCCCAAGAAGACTATTCAGATGCTCTAGAATCATTAGCTCTCAATCCCTGCTCTTACTCACTAGCACTGATGTTTCAAGCTCTGAAGACAGCCCCTTCAGTTGCACACACACACACACACACACACACACACACACACAAAGAGAGAGAGAAAGATAGATACATAAATACATACACACACACACACACACAAAGAGAGAGAAAGATACATACATAAATACATACACACATAGATACACACACACATACACACAGAGAGAAAGATAGATACATAAATACATACACACATAGATACACACACACAAAGAGAGAGAAAGAGAGAAAAGTAGATACATAAATACATACACACATAGATACACACACATACACACATAGACACATACACACACATAGACATAGATATACACACAGAATCATAAACACACACACATACACAGACACACACAAAGACGTAGATATACACACAGATACATAAACACACATACATAGACACACAGCTATAGATACATACATACACATAGACACACACACATAGACACATAGATATGTACACACATACACACATATACACATATACACACATAGACATAAATATACACACATACATAAACACACACACAGATATAGAGACATAAATACATACACACATAGATACATACACACATAGATACATACACACACATAGACATAGATATACACACAGATACATAAACACACACAGAGAGACACACACAGGGTCCTGGAATTGTCTGAATTGGGAAGACGGACGACGGACGTACCTCACCACTTCATTGGTAACCAATCAAAGATTAACTATCTTTACTACCACTATGTGATGCTTGGGTGTGTTCCTCAGAGTTTTCTATGCAGAAAGTTTTCATTACATGCTGGTACTGTTGAGAAGGGATGGTTCGGTCATTGGGCCATTGCCTTCAGGGACAAGTTGAAACTATGTTAGTTCTCATGAGAGTGAGCTGTTACAAAACAGTGAAGGCAATCCTGAACCTCTGTCTATCTGTGTCATGTGACCCATCTCTCACACACAGCCCATCAGTGTGGTACAGTCACCAGGGGGCCATTAGATGAGGCTGGTGCCATATACTGAAACCTCCAGAATGAACTAACAGATGTCTTTTCTTCCTAAATACCCACCTTCAAGAATTTCATAGCAGTGGCAGAGTCTAAAACAGCATCATTCTACATCCCAGAGTTTCAAGCAAAAGCCCTGGTGGAGGGAATTCACTGGCAATGGGTAGAGGAAGAGTACCAATAAGATGAGGGGAGGGGTGGAGAAGGATGGGGAAGGGGAGAGGAAGGAGTTGGGGAGGGGAGCAAGGAGGAAAAGAGGAGAGGGAGAGAGGAGAAAAAAGGGGAAGGCAGAAAAGGAGAAGGAGAAGGAGAAGGGAAGAAAATGTGATAGCAACTACTGGCCTATAGAATTTACATGCCCTGGCATGAAATAAAGGATTTCATGTAAAGAGTTCCATCAACACATACCCTGCTTCTGCTGCAGGACCAACTGTAATTCCTCAAGCAGGGTATGCATGTTTATGGTGTCACACACTCAGTTCCCTCTGGCTGCTGAGTCCCCTTTCATCATATCTGACACCGGAGCTTCTCCAGAAGTCCCCCAGCCCACGCACTCCCAGGAGGAATGGCCTCCATTGCAATCTTGATTGCACTGAGTTCCTGGGGCCAGCATCCATGGGTGGAGAGTTTGCTGTGCAGATCATCTACTCTGATACCCAGTCTACAGCAAGCATGTATTGCTTATCTGTTGACTTGGTGGGACAGATTTAGCTTCATATTTTCACAGTTTGGTCATCAGATCAAATCTCATCAAACACAAGAACGATGTTTTATTCATCAGCACATTGTCTTGGTTGCCAACTGTATTCTTGAGAAGACACATGGCAGACATGGGTCCAAGAGGAGAAAAAAGTGTGTGCATCTTTGCATTATTAAATACCCCAGATTTTTAATAACAAAAGAACTCTCTCTCTTTTCCTCTCTCATCAGTTATCACTCAGGATAAGTAGCACTCATGACAGTCTTGTTTGGCAACATCACAACACACATCAGTGGGGATTTAGCCACACCAGACAGAACCACACAGTGGGACCTGACACTTACTTGTTAGAGTCAATGGAGAGAGGGCAGGCACAGGGCTGGCAGTCCCCTGGTGTCCCACGTAAAGGTGTCCCGTAGAAGCCAGGCAGGCACTGCTCACAGTGATCCCCTGTGGTGTTGTGTGTACATGCCTAGACCAGATGTATAAAAAGATGTGTCAGTTCAGTCTCCCTTGCAGGAGATTTGCAGAGTCATGCACTAACAAGCTGGTGTTCATGTTAAAACAGAAAATGAGAAAAGCCAAGTTATAAAATACGTGTGAAATGACAGATAAAGAGTCACTTGCTTGCAGATTGGCAGGTTTCAAGTTTTTAATTATGTGTACATGTATGTGTGTGGGGGGGGGAGGGGATGCACACTGATATGTGTGTGCAGGTGTCTACAGAGAGCAGAACATAGCATCATGTTCCCTGGGGTTGAAGTTACAGATAAGGTTCTGAGCCACCTGCTGGGAACTCCAGATCTCTGAAAAAGTAGAACAGGCTTCCAGACCCTGAGTCATCTCTGGGACCCTGGACTGATGCTCTGGTTCCTTGTTTAAATGTGACTTGTACAGGATTATGGGGAAAACTTTAAATTAAAAAAAAAAAATCCTAAAAAGACATGACAGTACAATTCAATACCTGTCCTCAATAGAAGCTCAGGGGAAAAAAATGGATGGTAGATTCGGGGAGCAGAGCAATGGCTCAACCCATTCTAGGTTTTGAATGCATGAAGGTTACAGTTCTTGTTCTCAGAGTATGCACACTGAAGAATTTGAAGATAACCAGTCATAGTATATTCAATGCACTTCCTAGTAACCAAAAATCTGATTAGCTAAACGGGCGCCTATCTGTATAGGTAGACAGGTGTGACATGAACAGAGCAAACGTGGGAACTACCCACGATAAGAGAACTGGGGTAAACAGCAGGCGTCATGAATTCTATTCATACTCCTGTGAGTCTGGGGTAAAAATTAAAATTAATTCCAAGTTCAAGATTTTAGAATCAGGTGATAAAACTACACAACTACTAGGCCTAAAAGCTCAGTGAATCCCAAGATATAATCACTAAGTCAACAACCCCAAGATAGGCAAGTAGTTTAAAAAAAGAAAGAGAAAGAAAGAAGGGGGAGGGAGAGGGAGAGGGAGAGGGAGAGGGAGAGGGGGAGGGGGAGGGGGAGGGGGAGGGGAGGGGGAGGGGGAGGGGGAGGGGGAGGGGGAGGGGGAGGGAGAGGGAGAGGGAGAGGGAGAGGGAGAGGGAGAGGGAGAGGGAGAGGGAGAGGGAGAGGGAGAGGGAGAGGGAGAGGGAGAGGGAGAGGGAGAGGGAGAGGGAGAGGGAGAGGGAGAGGGAGAGGGAGAGGGAGAGGGAGAGGGAGAGGGAGAGGGAGAGGGAGAGGGAGAAAATATAAAACTGTTGGCCAGGGCAGGGCAGGTGAGTCAGGCAAGAGACCATGGGTAGAGCTGAGCCAACCATCTACTCAGGTGTGGGCTTCAAGGAGCTGCTGGGCCTATTCCATACGAGCTTCCTCACATTCTGCTTCCCCCTGACTTGGTTTCCTTAAGTATCCACCTTGTATTTTATGGCACCTGAGCATCCCCTCATCCCACTTGCACTGAGCTCCAAGGTTTCGGAAGCCACTCATTTTATATACTTGGTTATTTTTCACGCAACAATTTGAATATGATTTTCTCTTCTACACTATGTACACTTCTGCAATTCCTGAGGCTGACAGATCCCTGTATATGAACCTAAACTCAGTTCTATAAACACCTGGCATCATATCCATTCCATATCAGGGCTGCACCAGATTTTCTTACTGAGTTATCCTAAGCCTGGGGGCCTTAATTCAAATGTGGACACTGACCACCAACCATAGTGAACTGTAAATTTGGATTCAGGCTTCAGAGATGAGCCTGCATGTCTAAGGAGATTCCAGGCAAAGCCTGTGTTGTTCTCAGGCATTTGAGGGAGCAATCGCACTCTGGTTTTCCTTTCTATCTCTCCATGACCTTTGATTGTTAATCCAAATGCATTTTAAAAAATGTAAAGAGACTTAGCAGGAAATTACATGGCTGAACTAATCCTGTTGTACATTTTCAAAATGCTGGATTATGCTGGCCTGAAACATGAATGGACAAAAAAGAACCTTCTGCAAGGCTGAGTAGCTGATAAGAACTCCAATGATTATGGGAAGGTTGGAATGTTGCAGATCCAGAGCCTAATTATGATTTATCTTCGGCTATATCTTCAGTCTTCTCAACTGAAGTGACACCCCTATGACTAGCAGATAAAACCCTTTGGAATGTATTAATTTAAGAGATCACTGGTTTCTCAGCCAGCCAGAAGTCTTAGACCAGCAGCAGAAAGCATCTGGGACCCATAACAGAAAATCCCCATGTTGTTACAACTCCTCTAATGATTCCACCAATGTATTCGAAGGGGGCCTTAAAATAAGTCTTGGTTCTGTTACTATACAAACTTCTCTTACCACATTGGAGTATGGGTTTGGGGTAACCTAAATCTGCATTCGTGGGCTACCACTCACTAGTATCTGCCTCCAGAATAAACTCTCTCTCATCTCCTTTGAAGTAAGTCTTGTGTTTTTATGTTGGTGCACATCTGTGGAATGTGGAATCTGATCTAAGGGCCACACTGAAATTTCTATCTGGGTAAACTGTTTAGGAATTCTGTTGAAAAGCCCAGAGAGCATGTATCTGTCTCAGTGTTTCCTTTGGAGTGGGTCACTCTAAATGCTGATACTGCTGGTGGTCTGGATGCCAGAGGGCAAGAGCATTCATCTCTCTTGGAAAGAGACTTTCTTTTTATTGGAAGAGAAAAGACAGAAGGGTCCAAGACAAGACCTCAACCACAGAGCCATAACTCTGCTCTTGAGCAAGATTTGTGTTCTTTTTTTTTCAACTCTCATCTATGTTATCTTTATTTCTACCCATTCTTCCTCAAAATAAACATTATTTGCTTAAATAAATCAGTAGAAAAGGCTAGCAGACACCATCTTATCTGGGTGGCTCATGGTGGCATTCCCAGAAGCAGATGCAGTGATGTCATGGTCCCCTGGAGGCTCTGAACAGGCATAGCATTTCCCAGTGTCTGGTTCCAGTGAAATCACAGGGAAGGATCATTTGAGATAATCCATAGCTGAGAGTGCTCTGCAGAGAGCCTGGCATTCTTGGAAGGTACCAGAAAGCATGAGCTACCATAGAAGAGTAGATGTGGGAGACACAACGCTTTGGTAAGCCAGAGAACTCATGGTTTTAATAGTAAACTAGGCAGCGGAAGGGAGTGGAAGCTGAGGGGATGAGAGTTCATGGCTTAGTGAGTGGTGTGGTACCAGCATTAATGTCCGTTACATGAGACCTTAGTCCTGGGATGCTGGACAAGTCCCTCAAGGGTCTCTATAAAATGCTGTGTTTTCCCTCTAACTCTAAAACAGTTTTTAAAAAGTGTCTACAAAATAAAGATTATCAGCTAGGCCTCTGCTCAGAACTGCCCCAGTTACCTGACAGGCCAGTGCTGCACCTCTTTCAAACAGTAACAGTGAGCTCTGCTCACCACGTGCATATGAGGGGCCAGTGGGGACCGCTGTGTCACTGGTGTGCCCACTACGGAGCCTCGCCACCTAACCCAGTGTGTTTTACTGAGTCTCAGCCCCTCACCCCCAGCCCTTTTCTTCTTTTTGCTTTCCTTTTATTTTTTTCTGAATCTCTTATTTTGTGTTAACAGAAATTCATATTTGGTGTGGCTTAATGTATTTTGGAAGGTCAACAGATTGTGAGACTGCTTCCTTGAGACATTTTTGTTCTATTGTTTTAAAAAATAATAATTAAAAAACAGTTGGTGTTAATAAAAATGTCAATGTGAAAAAAAGTGTCTACAACTTATATACAAAGTACATACAGAGTGTATACAATATATAATGCTGTATATTACACATGACGCAGTTACCAGACACACTGACTATGTACAGCTCACGTAGCACCTGTTCCTTCAGTATCCACTGCATTTGGTAGGTGAGCACAGACCACCCACATGTAACTTGTTTCATACATACTTCTGTAACTATATGTTTATAGAAGCACAAGGAACCTTGTAGGAGGAGCTAAGGTGGGAGGAGTAAGGAGAGGAAGAGAAGAAGGAAGAGGAGGAGCTAGGGGAGAGAGACCAGAGAGAGGGGAACATGGAAGCAGATGTGTGTCTCTAGTAGTCAAAGGTAGTTGGTATATCTAGGTTGGTTATTGGGTTACACCTCTAATTGTATGGGCATATTGTTATTGAGCATTATGAAACATATAAAGCCTTTGATTAATATTTAATTTCCCACACTGGCATCTCGTAGGTGGCAGGGCCAGTGTTTCCAGCTGCCTGAGCCGCGGTCTGAGCCGAGTGGCAGTGTGGCTGCAGGCCTAGGCTAGTTGGGGACATGGAGGCTGATTAAGAAAAGCCAGATTAAATGCCGCCAATTTAAATATCACTCACAACAGAATCTTTAATACACAGACTTCCTGCAACTATACTACCTACTAGAAGTGCATCCGAAATACATTGGTCACCCTCAAATGTTGGCAGGAAGCCATCCCAAGGGGACAGCAGATGTCACTTCCTACAGTTGCTATGGGCACAAAGCATCCAGAATAAAGAAAAGAACAGAACACATGAAGGTCCCCTCAATGAACAACAAGAAAGTATGCACCCAGGATACCAGGCTTCACGCTTCTCTGGGGCCTGATAATTAGTTTTCCTTAGGTGTATGACTCAATCAATCTTTGTAACTAAAGAGCACAGGTCTTCCATGCATAGATAACAAGGCTATCAGTATTCACATTCACATTGATTCTGAGCAGTGAATCTGTATGAACACAGAGGGTCTCTGTTCCTTAAAGGCAGAAGGAACTCCTACTTGAACCTAGGTGTTACCCTGTGCCTGACTTCATGCCCAAGGTTAGCTGCACCTTTTGCTAAGCCCTGTTTCAACTAACATTGCTCATGAAAGGGGCTCTTGTTTGTAGAGTCTAGCTGAACTAACTATAAATTTATATATGCTACAATGTGATTTTATCACATTTTATTTTATCACGTCTATTTGGAGTTGTAAATTTTAAAGGTTTTACTATTCGCATATGTATATTTACATTTGCATATGTTATAATTTGCGTATCTTATATGTTTATATATGATATATATTTGTGGTATCTTAAGGATAAGACCTAATTCTAGAATTGACATTAATTTATGTTTTGGGTATGCCTTATACACATGGCTTGAAAGTGAAGACATACAGTTCATTTTAAAATTCAAGTTTTCTGACTGATTCATCACAAAAGAACCAGTGTGGGACTTCCCCTTTGAGATGGAAACTCACAAGTCAACAAGTTCCAGAATTTGAATTTTCAGACCAAAGATGATCAACTCATCACCAAAAACAATGTGTGAAGCCAGTATTTTTGTTTGTTTGTTTTTTGTTTAACAAAAAAGCAGGTGATACCTGAAGACACAGATGAGTCCAGCATCTACAGAGTCAGAGCTGAGGTAGGGAACCATTGCCCACAACACACAGCAGTGAGCAGGTTAGGAACACACAAGGTTAGCAATAAACTCACAGAGCAAATTCCATGAATGTCACACTCAAATGAGTGGCCGTGGCATTCGCAGGGCTGACAGATTCCTCCAAAGAGTATGCCATCTACTCGGTAATAACCAGGGAGACAGGCCTGAAAGAGAAGAGGGCCAGTATGTAGTCAGAGCTCTCAAATGTGACCTTGTGAATGTAGCAGGCAAGGTGTGGCTCTGGGTGTCACGGGACCCATCTTCCTTCCAATGCCCTTGAAAAGGGAAACTGCTCAGTTTCCCACAAGCAGGGAAGCATTTCTCCTTTCTGATTTTCAAACATTTTAATCCTGATAGCATTTCCGTGTCTTAAAAACACACCCTCTTTAAGTGTGCAATCTAACGCTTTTCAGTAAACTTACCACCATGCAGCAAGTTCATCTAGCCTGAATTTCTTTAGTATCTATCTGTTCATTGTATACAGTGGATGAGACAGTTCTCACCCTGAAAGGGGGCCTGACTCATGGGTTGAAAACCAATGCATTAGCAGATTTCGTTTTTCCCAATTTTCCTCCTTTGCATGCAAATCATTAAAGGTTGCCTTCAAACAGTGAATGTGTCCAAGGACAGGCCTGGGTCACAGTGTGTCAGTTTAATTGAGCAAAGAGTCCAGGTGCATCTTCTGTGGGATGATGCCAGAGAGGCCATATGGGCATCCAAGGGCACTTTCTGCTCCTGCTTACAAGGGGCAAGGAACCCTTCTGCACAGTGGTGCATTTAACTCTCAAGACATCCCTGAGAACAGCCCCTCTGCTTTGTAACTAGCAAGTGCAGGAAGTGAAAAAGCACCCAGTGTGTCCTCCAGATAACTCAAAGGCAGCTATGCCCAGCTCCAAGACTGTGTCTCATCCAACTGCCAAAGGCTCAAGCTTGTCAAAGCCACCTCAGTAGTCTCTCATAGACATATGAGAGCAGGGAGACTTGGAGTTTATCTCTTTCAAAATAGGCATGCTTAGATACAAGGTTTTTAATCATATATGGATATATATGTATACACACGTATATGTATGTATGATGTATGTAAGTATGTACTCAGGATTGAATGTAGGGTTCTGCACACGTATGTGCTCTATCACTGGGCACATATATTCCACGTCTCCTCTAGTTCTTACTTTGAAACAAAGTCTTGATAACTTTCACAGATAAATTCTGAATTTACAATACTCCTGCCTCAGCCTCCTAAGTACCGTGTATTAAAAGCCTGTGTATCCAGGCCCAAGCAAGAGTTTTTAAAAGTGTACAAATGATAAATATAGCCCTAATGCCTACATCCAACTGGGTACTACCTCATACTTTCCTTAATGAGCGTCAGCCCACGGGCAAGCAGCTTAAAGTGCTGCAGAGAAATCCATTCATGCAAGCATCAGCCTGACGCCAGTTGAACTCCTCTTTTAATAAAAAACATTGAACAAAGCACATAGTAGGCTGACGTGTGTCCTCAGGGACCATAGTTGCAGACACAAACAACAATGAACGAATATTATTATGTAATATGCCTCAGACAAGCACATCTTTCTGACCGCTATTCCTTGAACTATAATATACTTTAAGAACTCTTTACTTGGCATTTAACTTGTTCAAGGTCTTATTAGTAATTTAGAGAAGAAATAAAGTATGCAAAAATGGCGTTCCTGGGGCATATGAAAATATGCCTTAAATCCTTTATGCAATTTGGAAGGTTGGGATATTCTCCTTGGATCCTGGGACTGATTTCTCAGGGCTACTGGGGCACAGGTGGATTAAGCCTCTCATGCTTGCATGAACCTGTTCACATTGACACCACTTCCTCCAAAATACAGTGAACTTGGAGTGAGTCTAGGAGCAGCCATCTCTCCTGGCATTGCTGGCTCAACCTCTAAGTGCAGGGTTCCCCCGCTTTATATCCACAGTCTCTTATTCCATAATCTATCATCATTTATCCAGTAAGCATTAATCATGGAGCGCCTGGACCCAGAATACGTTAGGTAGGCCTAAAATGTTACATCCTTTACACCTAAAAAATGTTCATTAGTTCCAAATACAAAAGAAACAAAAACCTTGCAAAAATATTTAAAATATGAGAGCTTAAACATCTACATCATAAGCTATTAGGTTCTCTTTGTTAACTACACCACTTTTAATTTTAAAGACTGATAAAAATGACTAAATTGTCTCCTTGTAAAATGATTGGAAAGAAATCACAATCAATAGTAAATGTTCATAACAACTATGAACCATGACCATGTGGAAGGCCTGACTGTGTACACAGTGGTTAACTGTGCTAGTGAGACCCAAACCCCAACATGACCATATCCTAGCTATAAAGCCAAGGTTACATTACAGAATCTCACTGCCTTAAAAGTCCCTAATCTTTGTGTTTGGTGTGGTATGTGTGTGTCGTGTGTGTTATATGTGATGTGTGGTGTGTATGGTGTATGTGTGTTGTGTGTGGTGTGTGTGGTATGTGTGTGGTGTGGTATGTTGTGTGTGTGGTGTATGTGTGTTGAGTGTGGTGGTGTGTATTGTATGGTATGATATGTGTGTGTTATGTGTTGTGTATGGTGTTATGTGTGTGGTATGTGTGTGTGGTGTGTATATGTGTGTATGTTGTGGTATGTGTGTAGTGTGTGTTATGTGTGGTGTGTATGTGTGTGTGTTATATGTGGTGTGTATATGTATTATGTGTGGTGTGTATGTATGTGTGTTATGTGTGGTGTGTATGTGTTATATGTGGTGTGTGGTAATGTATATGTATGTGGTGTGTGTGGTATGTACATGTGTGTGTATCTGTGTGCATGGTGTGTTGTGTGGGAGTGTGTGTATGTGAGTGTGGGGTGTGATGGAGTGTGAGCTATGTGTGTGTTTAGTGTGTATGTGGGTATGTGCACAGGAGTGCAGGTGCTGGCAGAGGTCAGATGTATCAGGTGTCCCTGGAGCTAGAGTTACAAGCAGTTTAAAACTGCCTGATATGGATGCTGGGAACTGAACTCGGGTCCTTTGCAAGAATAAGGTGCACTGTTTAAAACAACATGATGCCCAATACTCTCATAATTCAATAAGATCTAAGCATGGTGGGAGTTCTCTAAAGTTAAATGCAGATGTTCATCAAATGGACTTCAGCAGACCTTTCCCCTAGGAAGTTAGAGAAAGAGAGAGACGGTCAGAGGCCAGCAGTACCTCACAGGAGGTCCCCATGTAGCCTTGGGGACATTCGCAGTGTTCTACATCAGCAGCTACTGCCAGATCAATAGCATTAGGGCTTGCTATGTCCAGAGAGACGGAATCTAGCCTGCAAACAGACAAAGGTCATTACATAGCTCTCATGCTTGCAAAAGACCTCATGCATCACTGAAGATAGGCTCCTACACGGCTTATTTAAAGGAAACGGGCATGTGGTGTCTATGCAGTCAGAGAGTCCTCACCAAGCACCCTGGCAGCCATCATTATTCTCTGGGGATATTCTAACAGTGGTTGACAAGAAGTGCTACTGCCCATAGGCTGCTGAGGGAAAGCTCTGACAGAGCCTACTTAGAGTGCAATGAAAGCACTTTGCCATGATTGCTTGCCTCATTATGAAGATGGAGACTATCTTCTCCTGGGTTGGACCAGGCTGACTTTAGCAGCATCCAATTTTACACCTGGCTTCCACTCACTAACCTCCTCAAGGCAATCAAGTGACCAAGGATGGACTCAGTAGCTCATATAACTGTGCAAAACTAAGGCCATGGGCATCAGAGGACTGAAAGGAGAGAGAGAGGGCGAGACAGAAGGGCAAGGAGGTTCAGACGCTGTAAACTCACTAAGCATTACTTGGAAGCTTGAAGCTCTCTGCACTTGAAGCTTTCTGAACCTAAAGTCATCTCTCTCCGACCGGACACTCTTGTCCTTGTGTCTCATGTTTTCGACAACATTACACGTGTGAAAGCAATTCTAATACACCCAGCTCCCTTAACTGTATCCCTCATTTTAACATCAACCTTGACGTAAGTAACACTAAAGACAAGATTGCACTACCTGTATAGATATCTGTCCCCTTCCTTTCAGTACATACCTATAGAGTGCCATTTTAGCAGAATTATAGTTGGCTCTGATCAAGAGATGTGTCACATTGGCCAAGACAGTCATCAGCTGGTCACGGTCAATCTCCCTTCTGGTATTAAAGTCCCGGAAGTTCTCAGGCACAAGTCTAACCACGTTGAAGTATTCCTCATAGGGTTGCAAGGACAGGCCCTCCGCCCTTGTGCTTACAGTGAACCCATTTCCCTAGCATTTAAAATGGAGAGGAAAGACATTTTTAATTCAATTTAATGACCCAAAATTAAGTTCTGTATCCAGCAATCAAGTTCCTACAGCAAATGTGTGATGGAGGATATGACCCAATCCTGAGTTTCCAGGGGAGGGGCAGTTGACTGTACTCCTTTTTCTCCCCATGTGTATGTGCAGTTGGGCATATAAGGCATATACATACATACACACATACACACATATACACACATATACACACATACACACCACACATACATACATACATACATACACACATATACACACATACACACCGCACATACATACATACATATATACACACATATACACACATACACACCACACATACATACATACATACACACATACACACATATACACACATATACACACATACACACCACACATACATACATACATACATACACACATATACACACATACACACCACACATACATACATACACACATATACACACATACACATGTATATACACATATACATACACACACATATATACATATGCTACACACATACACACATACATACATATGCATACACACATACATATACACACATACATACATATGCATATACACACATACATACATATGCATATACACATACACATATATACACATACACACATATACATACATACATATGCATACACACGTACACACACATATATACATATGCATACACACACATATATACATATGCATACACACACATATATACATATGCATACACACATATATATACACACATACACACACATATATACACATACACATACATACACACATACATATATACGCGCACACACACACACATACACACACACACACACACACGTATGTGTTCATGTGTGTGCCACCCCACCAGACCTCATTTTCTACAGCAAATCAAATCAGTCACCTTGATAATGACGTCAGCCTGAGACATGAGGTCACTGTCCACCGTCTCCACCGGGATGTCATAAGACACTGTGTATTTCAGGAACCCACCAAATGCTGTCAGCTGGAAGAGTAAGTCGAGGGTGAGGGGCAGGAGACAGCAGTCATAACCTTAAGTCAGGGGAAACCATTGCTAAGATCCACTTGGGTATATATACACATGAACCATCCTGATGACCATACAAAGGAAATTCACACTTAAAGGCATATTAGATACTATTTAGTACATCTAAATAGTAGATAGTAAAGAAATTCTTGACACTTGAAGAAATATATATAATCCTTCTACTGGTCCCCAAAGTGAACATCCAAATGTAAAATTAATTAATTGAAAAGAATGTTATTGCATTTATTTGTGTATGGGAATGCACATTGTGGCACAGGTGTGGAGGTCTGAGAGCAACTTGTGGAAGGTGATGGTTCTCTCCTTTTACCAGGTGGATCCTAGGCAGTGAACCCAGTCAGACTCGGCAGTAAGCACCTTTCCCTGCTGACTCCTCCTGGCAGCCATATTTATTTTATGTAAATGAACCTTTTCACTATTGCCAAGCTTGTTAGACATGCCATTTGAATGAAGCTCTCAAAATATCTTTTCCTTTAAATGTATATGAGGGATGTCCACTCACATACACAAGGGGTTAGTTACTGGGATAACTAATGTATATTGGGGATGCCCATTAATGTATACTGGAGGGTCACTAATGTATATTGGAGAGTTTCTTCATGAGGAATATGTCACAAAATTCAGACTGTGATGGTACAATCATGAAATCGCACAAATATTTTTTTAAATCTCTCTGGTGATAATATCCTATAAACAGAGCATATCATGTATTGTAATATACAGGTTAGGCCACGTGTGGAAGCACACACTTAATCTTCTGTGATTCTGGAGTCTGAGGCAGGAGTACAAATGCCAAACAGAGATACACATCAAGAGCCTGTTCCCCAAACAGACAGTTCTGTATATATTCATACCCCCACGTGTATGTACAAATTTAAAAACATAGTAATAAAAATAACTAGAAGTTTAGTCTATTATGAAGGTACAGCATCACCTTAAACCAAACCATAAAGTTATTTAAATTGATGCTGTTGGCTGTATTTACTAGTTGGTGAGAATCTGGAGAGACCAGGCATAATTAACTGGCTAGTGGAAATCAAGCACCAATGACAAGAAACTTCAATCAGCTCTCTGGACAATCAAATATGTAGATGGTTGTTTTGCATTTTCCTTAAATGAAACAGGTGTTATTTTGGACGTCTGTGACCCACACATGAGCAGCAGTGTGTATTGGTGTGGAAATGGGAGTTGGGCAGACACTCCACTGTAGGAGTGTGTCCCTGGGCATCGTCTGCTGCACCCTGCACAGAGTCTCCTGTGAACTAGGCAAAGTGGCAACACAGCTATGGTCCAGAGAAGGTCTGAGTTACTCAGGGACCCAGAAGAAGAACAAAGGGTAAAGTCAGTCACAGTGAAGGGAATGAGAGTCACAGAACACTGTTTAGGAACCAGATGCAGAAGAGCAGAGAACAATAGGATGTTGTAAAGTCCGACAGAATTAGAGGGATCTAGTGCAGGATGCAGTCTGTAAGGAAACCCCGATGCCGTCTGTACGCACTAGCAAACTCATGGTCAGTAAGCCTGCTTCAAATTCTTAATGCTCTCTGAGATTTATAGCTGGACATCCCCAACACACACACACACACACACACACACACACACACACACACACACACACGCACACACACCTTGTTCCCAAGGTAGACCTCAGGAGCTGCCCAGTAGTAAGTGGAAGTAAATCTTTGCATGACTGCCGTGTTGTTGATGCTGATCTGACGGTGTCCACCCAGGGCGTCCTGCTGAGACCGGATCTTATTTGGGCTGATCAAGTCAGTGACCAGCCACCCTGACATATTGGTCACCTAAAAAAAAAAAAAAAAGAGTTTTTAAAAAAAAAACATTAATGATAAAAAATATTTTAAAACAGACTCTATACCACCAATGTTTACTTGCCCTGGGGTGAGGAGAGCCCCCTAGTGTGGTGACTCCAGTGGTCAATAGTGGGTAAACCAGGAACTCAGTAGCCCCTCCCTAACGTCCAGCCATCACCCTGTGAACCCTTCAGACTCACAGCCTCAGCCTTCCCACACTCCATAGCCTGCCTGTTCTATAATTCCAAGACCTCTGCTCTCAATCTCCTATCCCTGAGATGCCTCCCACTCCAAAATGAGAAACCCCCATGTCCCCAGTTGTGTCCTACAGAAGAACAGACACAGGTTGTATCCTGCAGCACCATCCCAGCCAATCATCTCAACGGGAAAACATATATGGTATATGGTAATAAACCCGTGAATTAGTACAAACATGTAGCGACGCTTTAGGAGTGGGCCGCCTTGCATGGATGCCTTGGTCTCTCCAATGGAAGACTCTGGCCACCTGGCTTCCTAACATGGCCGCAGATGGCCCCAGGAGCTGCTGGTTAAGGATGTTGCAGCGTCCCCCACCTGACTGATGGACCAGGTGAGGCTGTCGCAGACATCAGAGACACCGAAGCAGAAACACTCAGAGCAGCCCTCGGGGTTCCGTTCCTTCAAGTTATAGAATCCTGGCTTGCAGCGATCACAGTTCTTCCCCTCGACATTTTTCTGTAGAAGAGATTAGCTGGTGAGGCTGGTGTATCCAGACAGACAGAAAGAAATGACATGTACTTGGTCTTGGTAAGTAGAGTCCACAAAAAAAACAGGTAATAAATACTCAGTTAAATAAATACTCAAAGAACGTGGGAAACCCCAGGCCATGGGTATTTATGAGTAGAGAGCCTGCGACAACTTGCCTGATTCTGTCACTGAGAACAAGTCTAAGATGTTAGAGCTTGGTCAATACATTGAAATAAACTTGTTTTGTTTTTCCTTTTGAGACAGGGTCTTACGTGCGCCTCCACTTCTCAAACCCCTCCAGGCACTCCACCCAGCACTGGGATTACAGATATATACAAAATGCCTTGCTTGTGTTAACACTTTCCTATTTAAAGATGGCTATATAACTATTTGTTTTACTTATAAATGCTCAAGCTTATTCTGGGTCACATGTGACACAGACAGAAGATTCTGCTTTTATGGGAATGAGACAGAAGGTACAAACAGGAAATCTCAAGAATTCCGGGGAAATGGTTATTAATATCATATGACCAAATAAGACCCTTCTCGGGCACTGTGTGTGTGTGCATTCCTATGATTATACAATTCTCTTTCAAGAGAAATGCAAGATAACAGATCTACATTTCATTAGAATTCTGGGAAACTCAGTATGTACCTGGTTCTCCTCCAAACACAGAGCCGGAAGGCAATGCCACAGAACAAAGCCAGTGCCAAGAAAATGGCATGCAGTATTGGGTTTCATATAAGAAGTCACAGAAACACCTCAGGAATCCATGGTCATTACCCAGAGGTGCCACAAAAGGGTAAGCCAAGAGCCTGTCTAAATCCAAAGGCACAGAATAGGGCCATCTTGCTGTGACATGCTGTTTCTAACTTAAGCTTCCCCGCTCTGCAAAGTACTTGATCATCTGAGCCAGGGGAGCAGAGGACCCCAGAAGAGACTCAAAACTTCCTTGATTTCCACACTTACCTTACAAACACACGGCTCTGTGCATGGGTCCTCGTTCAGGCTGCCAACAGTGCTGCAGTCACAGGGGACGCAATTCGGGAAACCCCGGTAGCCGAACTGACAGTGGTCACATTTGTCTCCTGCATAACCTTTCCTACATGGACACTGACCTGGCCACTTCCCTGGGAGAGGAAAAAGGCAGTACTGATTAACACATGGGATTCTAGGGTTAAAAGCAGGGGGGCTGCAAACTTTCTGAAGGGGGCCAATTTGTGCCAACTGCAACCTCTATGAGCAGGATTTCAGGTCAAGCTAAGTAGACAGTCACTCTTAACTGCTCTCACACAGCCATGGACTATACATATGCAAATGTCCATAGCTGTTTAAAGACCACCACGTGCAGATTTGGCCCATGGGCCACAGTTTCCTGTAGCTCTGGTGTGAAGAGACACTGAGATAAAGACCCACAAACAGCCACCATGTGATGCTGAGACTCCACTACTGGTCCCAGAGTAATATACAACATACACTCACAAAATTAGCTGTATATGAAGGCTCATAGAAGTGTTTGTTATTCATAACAGCTGGAAGGGTATGAATAACCCAAGGCTCATCCTCTAAAGATGCGTGATTGGGCATACCACAGCTACATTCAATGTTTTAGATTCCTGTGGTGAATATAAATATCAGGTTTTATATATCCACCTGTCAATTGATACACACTTGAATATGTAAAATGTGATATAGCTAAACAAATTGTACTGAGCAATAGAATTATCTGTGATACCCACACAACAACATGACCCTCCGAGAGCCAGAGTAAGAGAATGCAGTGACTCACAGAAGCCCGACACACTAGAGGGCTCAGTTTTATGTAGAAGATAATGAATACCTGGTGGACAAAAGACTCAACTCGGGATCAAATTCTCACATTTCTACATCCTGGTAATAACTCTACCCAGCACAAACAGATTAACTGTACACACAACAGACCAAGTCCTTACCATTGGCTAAGTCTGCATGGAGGTCATCCTTGATACAGACAGAACTGAGAGACCCCACAGGGTCACAGTCACAGGGACGGCAAGGCTGGTCCTCGTAAGGAGATACCTGCAAGACAGAAATTGTTCTGGATGACCTCACGAGAAATAACAGCATGGTTTGAAATAATAACCGCAATGTCACCACGAGGTATCAGCATCCTGTTCAGGGTGAGACTCTATCACAGTGATATTGTGTAATGGGGTGCAGGTGTCAGGAAGATAAAATGGCCCCAGGCAAGAGGCTCTAAATATCTTTTTGATGGTGACAGCAAAATGTCACCCATTCTTCTTCCCACTGTTCTCCTTCTCTCTGTCACCTATTACTGCCATCACTGAATACTGTCAGTGAGGAGGCCCACACCAAGGGTTCAGCTGCATTTCAAGTCAATTGGAGGGGTTGAGTGAATGCATCCTGTGGCTAAGGTGTGGGCCCTTTAGTTATTACCTGAATCTGCACATTTACAGTTTGAATTATCTGTAATTACATACCTCACAGGACCCCAATTCAAATTGAACAACAATAGCTGCATATTCCCACTTTAAGCAAGAAAACAAACTGCTGTAGGAAATGAAAATCTGAAGAACACCAGTCCCGTGGAGTATAAAGGAAGGAAGCTACCCTTCAGAGCAGAGGCTGAGAGTTAATGAGGCATGTTTTCCATCTAGTAGGCAGAGAGGCTCAGCTATGGCAAGCACACACTTACTTTGTGAGGTCTGTAATACTGGTCGATACAGGTTTCACAGTTGATCCCTGTGGTGTTCTGCGAGCAGTTGATACAAACCCCTCCACCACTGTACTGCCCTGCAATGTTAAGGCTTCTCCTCTCCTTTGCAACATTGTTGTCATAGTAACAGTCTTTGGCTTTGTTGTGACAGTTGCATTCTAGGAAATATTTTAATATCACAATTAACACATGTGATGTGTCCCAGTTAAAGCAAACCCTCATTTCATGAAGTGTCCATGTTTTAAAATTCTAACATAAATAAATCCGTAAGATATAGGCAAGGGCTAGAGAGATGGCTTGGTGGTTAACACTGGCTGTTCTTCCATAGGTCCAGGGTTCTGTTTCCAGCATCCATATGGTGATTCACAACCATCCTTACCACCAGTCCCAGGGGATCTGGTGCTCTCTTCCAACCTCCATGGATACCAGGCATAGGCTACATACAAGTAAAGCACCTATACACATTAAATAAATAAATACTTTCTTAAAAGATATTGAAAATAGTCTCGGGGGAATGGGAATCACCACTGAAATGAGTTAATGTACTGGGTGGGTGTGGTAGTATACATATGTCATCTCAGAGTCTACAGGCTGAAGCATGGTAGGGTCTGACCCTCATCCTGTAAAAGGAGACCCGATTTCTCCCACAAAAAAAAAAAAAAAAAAATGATATGGTAGGCTTGGAGTATGGATCGGGGGTTGAGTGCTTGTTGAGTAAATCTGAGTCCCAGGTCTAAAATTAAAAGCAATTCTGGGGGCTGAAGAGATGACTCAGAAGCAATGGCTGCTTTTCTAGAGGACCCAGGTTCAATTCCCAGCAACCACATGGTGGTCCACAACCATTTGTAACTCCAGTTCTGAGGATCTGATGCCCTTTTCTGTGCATTAGGTATGCGAGTAATGTACAGATACATAAGCAGGGAAAACGTGCAGAGACACATGGGACAGTTAAATTAAAAAAAAATTAATGGCGTTCAGAAAGCAATTCTATTGAATGGCATACATTATTATGCCATTCTCCACATAAGAAACATTAAAACTACATTCAATTTTATTTGAATAGTATATTCAAATAAAAATGTATTTCAGTTTTATGTGAAACATTTATTTCAAATAATATATTCTAAACACATATCAATTTTATTTAACTAATACATTCAAATAAATATATAAAGTTATTTTAATAATATATTCTATATTAACATCTAACACAAACTCTCAGAAAAAAATGCGGGAAGGAGGGAAATGAAGTGAAAAAATTTTAATTTAAACATATTTTTATTAACGTGTGTGTGTGTGTGTGTGTGTGTGTGTGTGTGTGGTGTTTGGTGTGTGGTATGGTATGTGCAGGCCACAGCTGCATGTGGAGATCAAAGGACAACTTACAGGAGTTGCTTCTTGCCTCCCACCATATGGATCCCAGAGCTTAAGCTCAGGTCATTGGGTTTGGTCGCAGGTGTCTTTACCTGCTGAGCCATGTCACCAGCTAAAGTAACAATAGCTCGAGATGTAGGTCAGGGGTAGAGCATTTCTCAGCATGGCAGACTCCTAAAGATTCAATATGTAATACCATAATCAAGTAATTCATTCATCTCAACTTCAGATTTGTAGCTAAGAAACAAATGTTCTCGCTAAGAAACTGAGGCAAAATCTACAGTGACCCCTCAGCCCTTAAAAGTCACAGAGATGTGCTCGGCTTTGGGCAGTATTTGAAATGCTGAAAGACTAGGTATGTAATGTTCATAAAGATCTAGACGCCACGAGTTTAACCACCACATGAAGGTGGAACCTTCGCTCTCTATGCTGTAAGTGTACTTACCCTCACACTCGTTACCAGAGGAAATGGTTCCGGGCCTCCATGGCTGCTGATGGTAGCCGGGACAGCACCTGTCGCAGCTCTCCCCACATGTATTATGTTCACACTGACACTGTAGTTGCTGGGCAAAGCAAGGATACGAAACAAAAGCTCAGAACTTTACCTATGTGTTATTCTTAATTTTACTTAAGGAACAAATGCAACCACGTAAAGTCAGTAAGCGCTAGCTCACATTGTCATGCTATCAAGTGGCTGGCATTTCACTTCTGGAGAAGATACACGCATAGCCCGATTACAAACAGTTGTGTGTTAACTAACAAGAATGTTCTTTAAAAAGATTCATTGGCTTTAGGGGTTGGGAGTCCTTTTCAATACTTTGATTAATTATTAAGAGATTTTAACATAGTTTGGTTGATGATTCTCTGATATTTACCTTTTTTTTTCCAGAATCAAAACACAGAAAACCGTCCAGACGAGAATGCCCAGCCATCTCCCTGGCCATCAAGACTGACAGCCTGAGTTTCACCCCAGAGAGTCACATGATGGAATAAGAAAACTGAGGTGTGTGAGTTTCTCTCTGATCTCTACATGTGCACTGTGCCCTCTACATATGACCCCCAAATAAATAAATAAATGTTAAAAATAATTTTAATATAGAATGTGGGTTGAGGGTGTGGAGTGCTTGCCTGGTATGCACAGGACCCTAAAGTAGTGTAAAGATTAAACAACTAGAATTAACAATAAGTGAAATAAATAAAACAGAATTCTCCTACTTAACGGGTACAGAACTCCAAAGATTAGAAGTAAGTATTTTGAAAAGAGTTATCGAACTCTTTTTCCATTACACCAAACAAAGTCTATTTTACTCTCTAGTACCCACAGTAATGGAAAGAAGAGAATCATAAAAATAGCACATATAACTTATATCGGCACATGCCCAATTGTCTTATAAGAAAATAGAAGATCACAGAGTTGTCAATTTCCTGTCATAGATATCTTACTATAAACAACACAGTAAGGGCTTATTAGAAATAATCCCTCCAACCAAAGCAAATTGATGACATTGCTAAAACCCAAACCAGTTAATTAATTTTTTTAAAAATTGGTTTGATGCCTCTTACTGTCTGCCTTTCAGTAAAGACAGGAAAACGTTGCAGTTATACCTTCTGTATCGAGGTCCCAGTAAGTATAAAACACTAGAACGAACCTTTGCTTCTTCATCCCATGGGCAGCTGCTAGCGTGGCCATAGCAAATGCACATGCCTCCAACAGAAATGTCTTTTATCGAATAGTAATACTGAGGGGAAAGAGTGTAACAAACAGAAGAAAAAAAAAAAAAAAAAAAAAAAAAAAAAAAAAAAAAAAAAAAAAAAAAAAAAAAACCTTCATTTTAGCACAAAGTAAGCGATGGCGACCCACAAATATCTCACCTGGGCACGTGAGTTATTCTTGGTACTCTAAACTGAATAACATGCACATTTAAAAAGTTATTTCACACACAAAGAGCCTTGGTGCTCAGTTGAAAGCAATAATGTTCACATTAGCTCATCAAGACGATGTGAGTATTTAAAAGAAGCTTTCAACATGGTTTCACTGTAGGCCAAACACCCCTCTTCATTATTGACCTTGCTCCATTTTGAGGGAATTAACCTTTAGGGTTAGAGGATTAGAGGGTTAGGGTTAGGGTTAGAGTTAGGGTTAGAGTTAGGGTCAGGGTCAGGGTCAGGGTCAGGGTCAGGGTCAGGGTCAGGGGCTAGGGTTAGGGTTAGGGTATCAGGGTTAGGGTTAGGGTTAGGGTTAGGGTTAGGGTTAGGGTTAGGGTTAGGGTTAGGGTTAGGGTTAGGGTTAGGGTTAGGGTGTGTGCAAAGTGGGCAAGATAAATACAGAAGGCAACATCATCATGCAGATGTATATATACTCTTGGGTTCCCACTCCGCTTAGTGCACATGCCAGGCTCATGAACAGAAGGAAGTGTGTTTACTTTGAAATCACTCTGCATCACAACTTTGTGATTTTGTCTCTTCTAATTATTAAGGTTTCTTTTCGATTTTCTTTTCCATTGCTCATATCCATTGTATAGAATTGTGCTTACTTTTCGGTTCATTTATCATTACTCCATTGCTGACCTCAGCTATTTCTACTGGCTGTTTTTTACGCTGTCTGCACAGGAGTGCACCAGCTAAAATGATGGAGATTTATTCCTATAAAGACAAGCTACATGACTACGATTTCTTATTGCATCTTTGAATCGCACCTTTACTAATCAACAACGAAATACTGGCATGCAGGCTTAATGCAGATAATACTGTTGATACCATGACCGAATGACTCAATATTTTTCAAATGTCTTCCAAATTTCTTCCTGTATTGATCTAAAGAATGAAATCTTAATGAAAATCTTAGTGTTTTTAATCTTTGTGTAGAAATTAACTGATTCTGATATTTTTAAAGAAAATATAAAGGGTATTAGGTAGATGTGCTTGAGAACTTCCTGTTCTTCCAGTGGACTGGACTTCAATTCCCATTGCCCATGCTGGGCAACCCACAACTACCTGTAATCCCAGCTCCAGTGGACATCTTGCTCTCAGCTGGCTCCCAGGGTGCACATATATGTAGAATATGTTTACACAGATACACAAAAATACACAATAGCAAAGATTTAATCTAGAATGCCAGGAATCTACACTAGCCAATCTGGACCAATATAGTACACAGCCGTGATATTTAACCTAAAGCTGCAGAAATCAAATGCTTGTTATTGCCTAAGGTTAGACTATAACCCCATCAATGGGATGGGGTTAGATCAATGCACCAATGGGGCAGTTGCTACAGAAACAGACTCAGAATAATAAAGTCCAGCAGTGCCCGACAACAGCATCAGAACAGAAGAAAGACCGTGGAAGAAAGTCAATCATTTCTGACAGTTAGCTCTACGGCATCACACGTAGATATAAGAAGACCCTCACACCAAACACAAACACTGATTTGATACAGATGACCAGTGCAGAAGCTAGGACCGTAAAGCTGCTAGACAAAATAAATAAATAAATAAAATGACATCTTTGGAAACCTGGCAAAAACAAATATTTTTTGAGAGGTTACAGAAAGTGTCAATAATACAGCGACAAAAGACAAAAAAAAAAAGTTGTATTTCACTCAAAATGGAATCTCTGTTCAACAAAAGTCATGGCTTCAAGGTGAATAGAAAAACCTCAACAAGAGAATTTCTAGAACCTGATCTGAACACAAGATACACAAAAATGGACCAAAGAAAAATGTGAGTTCTGACAGGCTCAACCCAGGTCATCAGAGAAATACAACTGAATACCACCAGAATGAGCCATGGAATGGGAATGGCGTCCCAGAATCCCACAGTGCCTGACCGACCATACCAGATGTTTGTGTGTGATAGGCTTAGGGATCACACATGTTGCTGGTCTGGCTAAAATATATCATCTGCTTTGAAAAAAAGTTGAGCAGAGTTACACATCCTAGTAATTCACTCTGAAATGATGGGAGGGGCATACACTGTTTGTCCGCACATGCATTTTATACTCAACTGGACACTTAACATGTAAACATTTTCTTAAATGTTTCTCAAATTTTATCATCTCAAATAAAAAAAAATTAAAACGCCCAAGTTGCTGAAGTTCAGATGTGGAACCAGGCTAGGATATTTAGGACAAAGGCCATTACATTCTCCAGGCTACTCCTCTATGGGGACAGGTAGGAGGGAGCCAGGAGGCCTGAGGAATGGATGCTGGGGCCATGACCTCCAAGCTGGCCTTATAACAAATGACAGGAGATGATCATCAGTAAAATATGGATAGTTGGGAAGGCAAGAAGCCAACCAAAGGAAGTGAAGAAAAGAATGTGCCCTGGACCAAAGGCTTTCACAGTGGTCAGGGACCCCACCACATACTCACACGTCTTGTGACAATAGGGTCAAGGTCTCTGAGATCCCGATGGCTAAGGGTCATGAGGTCTGCGTTGAGTGTTCTGATGCGCTGCAGACGGAGGCGTATGTACCGTGCTGAGGTGAATTCCAGCAACTTGGGTGAGGGGTCGTCAGCGCTGGGTCTGCCATTGATGAGTGATGTGTGAATCTGGACACAGGCATACATACATGTCAATTTTAAGCATGTGTAATGCGTACACACATGTACAATGAAGCCCTGTGACAGAGTCACTACAAAGATAAATCTGAAAACCAGGCTGTGCAAAAACAAACAAACAAAAACCTCGTCTAATGTATGTTAGGTACTCATAAACAGCAATCGTAGTTGTACCTCAGTTTGTGGGTTAGCCGCTGCTCTACCACCTCAGAGATTTCTGGAACTCTTTCAGTAGTAAACTTCTCCCTGTATTGTGGGGGTCTTTTAATTCCCACTATTATGCTATAGCTTCTCAGAAGCAAATTCCTAATGCCATGAACAGGCTACAGAGGGTAAGGAAAATATGCCCCAAACTTAAGGATGCCTGCTGTCTTATTTAACCTTTGTAACTACAGAGCTTCCTGCCCAGCTTTTGCCATGGAGAGCACCTGAGAGTTTTTACAGGGGTCGCTCATCAAGCAAGGCACTGTTTCTGTTTCACTCAGAGGTTACTGAAGTCTACATTGAGCACCTGCTTCCTGGGCAGCCCAACCTCCACACCCTCTGAAAGGGAGGAAGAACGAGGAGCAACACCTTTCAGAAGCACCTTTGCCCTCTGATCTTCATCTATCCCTGTTTGAGTAAAGACAGAGTCTTGCTATTTATCCCTCCAACTCATGATCCTCCTGCCTCAGCCTCTGGAGGGCTAGAGTCATATGCTATCATGCCTGGCTTCTCTTCAATATAACACATGCTCTTGCCCTGGTCTTATAGAATGATTCTTGGGGGTGGAGGGGGTGGAGATAGAGGACAGCAAGGTGAAGACTAACAGAAAGGCTATGCTGGAAAGCAATCAAGACAAACACCAGTCAAGGCTACTTTAAATAGTGAGGTAGCCACATGCAAACCTTTGGGTTAAGGGTGATTGGTTTTAAATGTGTGGCTTAGGTTCCTATGAGAGATATCATGGCAACAGTTGAGGTAGGGGGTTCAGATGACAAACGCCATTTCTGCAGTGTACACCGTACCTCTCCATGTTCAAGTGGCACCAGCTTAGAATAATACGAGGTGCAGATGACTTCATTGTCAGCTCTGTAAGTGGGAGGTCCCCGCCGTGGAGTTATTTTGTAGCGTGTCAAACACTCTGTATCACTGACTGCATAGTACTGCCAGGGTTTGAACTTGACACCATCCACAGAGCGCTCCAAAATCCAGTTTCCAGGCCGAGGGGCATTGGCGGCTTTAATGATGACATATGCAACTTGAAAGACCTGAAACCGAGGAGGTCTCAATCCAGAATTAATAAGTCAAACACAAAATGACGGACGCTGCAAGAACTCGCTTGTTCATAAAAGAGCCCAATTCATAGACACGGAATGTAGAATTCTGGTTCCCAGGGCCTGAAGGGAGGACAGGGGATGAATGTTGGGTACAAAATTTGAGATGCACAGGATGGAAAAGGTGTGCTGGTCCAGTGTATAACAGAGTTTCCATGGTAACGGTCCTGTACCATGAATTTACTAAACAGAAATGTTCTGTGCTCTGACCACACACACAAGGACAGTAACTCTGGACTTACAGATACATGACGGGTGCGTCACGGTGCACATGTACAAGTCCCATGTTGTACACATTAAGTACATAAAATTTTAAAACAGAGCCAGAAGCAAATACTTGGAGCCCGGAGTGATGATAATTCTGGGCCTCTCTGCGATTTTGAGTACAACTGCTCACACCCGACAACCTGACATGTGTTCCTGGCAGTGCTGTTTTCAAAATAAACCACAACAAGGCACATACTTAACTCGTCTTATCTCTAACAGTGTTAGCATGGCTGTGGGATGGCTCTGCTGTTTCCGATGTCTTCCTCTGCTTGGAGCTGACTATTGCAGTGTTACTTTACCTTAATGGTGATGTTAACTATTTGTCACACAGTGAATCAGAGACAACATTGACGAGAGCTCCTCACAGCTTACTAGAACAGCTAAAATCCAAAACACAGACGATACTAAAGGCCAGTAAAGATGTGGAGCAGCAAGAACACATGAGAAGCAACGCCAGTACCAAAGTTTCACACAAAGCTGTAAATACTCTCTGTATGAACCAATAACCACGCTGTTTAGTAATGACCAAAAGGATAAAAATTTGCATAGAGATGATTGCAACAATTTCCTTTATAACCATCCTAACTTGGAAGCAATAAAAAAAAATGCTTCCATAAGTAAATGACACACAAACACGCCAGGCCATGGTAAGACAAAAAAAAAGTATACTGCTGCAAAGAGACAGGAAGGGGAGTTGCAAGCACACTGATAACTGAAAGAGGGCATACTGGAGAGCCAGCATGCTGCGGGATTCCAACTCAATGGCTCTCTGGAAAAGGCAAAACTATGGAAATATTAAACACACACACACACACTATTAAACATACACACACACACTATTAAACATACACACACACACACACAGAGAATCTGCCACAGATTCTGTGCTAGAGTTAGTGAGAAAATGCTAGATTCCACATTACTTCTAGAAACCCAAATCTTTGTGTGTCTGTGTGCGTATGCATACATGTGTGTGTGCACGCATGTGTGCTCCTGTATGTACAAGTGTATATATGCATGTGTGTGTGCACATGAATGTGTGCACGTGTGTTTGTGTGTACACATCAGTGTGCACACTCATGTACTCATATCTGTGCATGCGTGTGTGTTTGTGTGCATGTGTCTGTGTGTGCACCTGTGTGTATGCATGTGTCTGCAACATGAGTGTGTGCACTCATGCACTTGTGTCCATGTGTGTGTAGATGTGTGTTTGTGTGCATGTGTTCATTTTGTGCACATGCATATGTGCATGGGTTTGCACACATGAGTGTGTACGCTTGTGCACTCATGTCTGTGCATGTGTGTGTGTGTGTACACCTGTGGAAGCCAGAACTTGTTTCCATCAGGCCTTTGTCACAGCGACATTGAAAAGTAACTGATGAACCAACATCTGAGGACCTGGGATTTGTTTAGGTGCTTCGGAGCAGTCCCCTCAGGATAGCAAGGGACTACTGCATACATAATGCATATATGTAAATGTGCACATAAAAACCTTTGTGTGTTTGCAGCTATTCATGCATATGCTTGTGTATGCATATATACACACAGGGCATAAAGTTATCTCTGAGGTTCCTGGTTTCCGTTTGCTTTAGCTTTTTCCCACCTACTGCTCACTAATTTCAGGACACAGAAACTTCTTAGATCTGACTTATCACATACCAACTGTGTACCTACTGTTTCCAAGGAATCTGGGGAATGACAGTGCTGTCTCCTTATAACAAACAACTGTTCACCCACACGAAGTGTTCCCTGGCAGAGGGTAGCCTGTGAATGCCATGGATGCCTGACACTGGCTCTCTGTGCTTGGTCGTGTGTCCTACTATAAGGTAAGGCAGTCTTGGCATCTCAAGAACTTCAGAAGCAAGATGGTTTGATACACGAAGACAGAGGCTCACATTCTCCTGTTTGCTCAGCACTGAGCACTGTGTATCTGGTTTTTGATTATTATTCACCACGGTAGTAGAGACAATGAATGTATGGGCCAACGACCACTTCTCACGTGCACATGTACACTCAGACTTTGCAAACAGAGGTTACCAGGCAACTATGGTGTTCCAGCAGCTCCCTGGACAGTGACAGTGACAGCGACCAGCGACATCAAAATAAAATGTATTGGCCCTTATTTTCCTAGTTTCAAACTCGAAAATAAGGTGAACCAACTGGCTTACCACCAGCCTGTTAACAATGCTTGGTGATTATCTCATTTAATCCAGAACAATCCCAGGATTGGTTTTGTGCCTGGTTTACATATTTGGAAACTATCCTTGCAGGTTTCCACATGAATCCAGGCTCCCTCCTTCCAAGTCTTCAGCTAGGGCTCATACCACCTTCAGGGAGGAAGCACTGACCCCTAAGCAGCACCCCAGTTCTGAGCTCTCATTCTGGGGTAATGGCAGCAGCAGCAACAACAAGGAACCTCTACATCTAGGTAGAAACCAGCTTTGTATCTCAAGATGCAGAGCAGCCTTTGTTCTGTGTCCATCTGCATCATGGCAGCATAGGATGAGCAGGGGAAAGGGTTCAGGGTAGGGGGCATGCAAAGGCAACTAATAAACGTTAATTTGAGTGATAATGGTAATTGTGGTGACACCGAGTTATTAGAATGAGCTTGTAGAAGGTCACAGTTGTATTCCTAGGGAGATAAGAACAACTGTGTTCTGTATTTCAATAAGCAAACGAGGGCACAGAAAGGGTTTGTAACCTTCTTGAGAATCTCACAAGCACACTACACACTAAGTTCTACACACTAAGAAGTGATCTGGACAAGTCCGTGCCCATAGCCCTCTGCCATGACAGTTTCTACAGATGTAAAGGAAAGGGTGAGAGGCATTTGAGGTGGCTGCTGATTACCTACCTTGCTTATCCAATTATTCCCACCATCTAGCACCTTACAGCAATACCAAATCCTTGTGCCTTACCAAACCCTTGGCCAGCTTTTATACAGACAGTTGAGCTGTGTGTGGAATGCAAGGCTCACCCGCAGATTGATTTAAAAAAAAAAAAAAAAAAAAAAAAAAAAAAAAAAAAAAAAAAAAAAAAAAAAAAAAACTTTCTACCAGGAAGCGGGGCATTGCTCTCACAATTTCCCTGATCATCCTCAAGGTCCTCAAACCAGAAACCAGGAAGCAAACTGAAAAAGGAGTTCGGGCTGTAGTTCTGATAAAAAGGAGAAGGATGCTACAAAGACTCTACATACGACTGACTCTCTTTTATTGACCATTGTTCCCTTGATAGTTCTCATGATCTGCAGAATAAAAGCCAGAAAAGAAACAAAAACTGGACCCCACTCTAAGTCAGTTAAGGAGGAAAGGGATGCTGCCAAGAGTCTAAATATAAACTTTCTCCTCTGAAGCCAGCTGGGGCTGACCTAGGCACTGCCCAGATTTCCTGTGTCAAAGTCTTAACCCCTCACCTCTTACTTCTGGGTGCGACTGTGTTTGGAGATAAGGCCTTTGAAGTAAGAGGTGACTGACTCAATGTGACCCATGTCCCGTGAGAAGAGCTGGAAGACTCGGGAGATAGTTCTATAAGGTGCTTGCCATGCAAGCACAAGGATCTGAGTCCAATCCCCAGAATTTACATAGACAACAACTCATGAGATAGTAGGCATGAACTGTCATCACATCCTCACTCTGAGGAGGCAGATGTAGAGACAGGCAGATCTCCAGGCTCCAAGGCAGTTAGTAAGCTTAGCCAGTTTACTGAATTCCAGACTGGTGAGGTTGGCTAAGACGACTGGTCAGTCTGCAGAGTGCTTGTGGCCTTGCAAGTATGAAGAACTAGTCTGATTCTTAGGTCCCACATTTTAAAAGCTGGGTACCACAGCATGGCCTTGTAATTCGGGCACTGGAGAGGCTGGAGATGGGTGAAAACCTGTGGGTTGCTGGCCAGCCCACCCAGCCTAGTCTATGAGTCCAGGAAAATGAGAGATCTCATATGAAAAAACTAAGGTGGTGACTCCTGAGGGAATGATGGATGGATGCCCAAGGTTACCCTTTGGTCTCCACGGCGTACACATGTACCTGTATGCATTTTCTCATGTGCACAAAACAAGTTGAAAAATTCCAAAATGACTGAGCTGGATAAATAGCAAGTACGGTTCCGGCCTCTACATGTATAGGTGTGCAAATGTGCATACACCCATTCACACACATGTACCTGTACATACAATATATGCACACATGGCAAATGAAGAACTTAGGACAGACATGGCGGAGTATCATGTGAAGGCAGGCAAGCCAAAGTCACGTTAACCTATATCTCAGACCAGTGAGGAATGTGTTCCTCTCCTATAAGTTGCTCTGTCTATGATATGTGTTCCAGCAACCCCGACTGACTGACAAAGCCCTCACTCACCAATTCTAGTTGATGAGCAGGTCTTACAGTGAAGAAACAGATTCTACTAACATATAAAATCTTAATCCTTTGTCCAAACAAAATCCATGAGACTTCTGCTGCTTGCTTTTTTAAAAACATGCTTGAGACTAAACTGTCTTCTCTCAACATAAGCCTGGCTGCACACAAACTGTTGATGGAGGCATTTTCTTCAGACTCTGAGTCATCGCTGTCCTGCCAGAACTGCAGCTGATCCAGCCATTCTCAAGTCCACTTCATGACGGCTTTCCACTCGTTAATGATCGCTGGAATGCACATGAACAATGTCACATAATATCATAGGTACACCTCAGATGCTGACTCTCCACAGACAGGAGTTCTGCTGAGAGCCTCAATCTTAAACAGAGCAAATCTACCTGAAACACAGACATCTGAAAGTAAGGATAACCTCGTTCCCAAGGTCTGATGTTCACTTTCATTCCCACCGATGTTCTCTGTGTTCTCCCGGAATCCACAAGAGCTGATGACACGTGTAAGTCTCTGGGAATTCCCCATGGAAGGACCTACCTGCCCTTCTGGCAGCAACTGAACAGGGAACACTGTATTTCTGGCATTCTCAGGGTAAACAAACTTCTCGAAGATGAAAGGCTTCTAGGTTAACAGTTAAGCACATTTCATAAATCGTATCATCTGATGATCCCCGAGGAAGCAACAAGTTTGTACTTCGGAAGCTATCAGACAATGAGATTTATAGGCACCATTTGGGAGTCACATCTTATTCAAGAATGAAGAAGCAATTGTCTGAGAGAAGTCTCACCCGTCACTCAAGGTCCTGGCAAAGCAGTAAGAAGCCACAAGCCAGGAAGTGGCGAAGTTGGAAGCTCAGGACCTTGCTGGGGAGGCATGCCTGCAATGCTGTTTCTAGAGAAATCCCCCAGAAGCAACTACTATGATGGGGGTTGGCTGTGTGTCTCACTGTAATCCTCTCACTGAAGTCCAGCCTACACAGTTAAGGACAAAAAGAGATAGCCTCAGAAACGAGGAAAGAAGTTTGGATTTCCTTTTCTTTCACTTTGGCACTAATGTTAGCAGGAGAGATGAGTAGGTCAAAGGTCAAAGTCTAGTGGCCTCTTTCTTCTGTGTGCCTTTTCTTTTCAGGGCAAGGGAGGCTGGCTGCCTGTGGTGATAAACTTAGACCACATAGGTCTCTTACCCTAATACTCATAAGAACATCTCAGAACATCGGGGAGCATGCATTTTTGATCCATGCTGAGATATATAAATGCCCAAGACTGTAGCCAGGAAGAGGGCTCAGAGATAATAAAGAGGGTTCAAGGAAAAGTAAAGAGTCAGCTTTAATCAGTAATCTGAAGACGGAAAAGGAATTTTAAAGATGTCTGTTGGAGGAAGACCTGCTTTCTGTCAGCTGAAAAGGCTGTTTCAAAAAGCCCAGCAGGAAGCTTCCCCATCCTCCCAGAGTCACCCCCAGGGAGGGTGACTAACAGTGTTTGTTATTTCAAAACAAAAATGTTGAACCACTTTCTCTGACAAGATAAAACTGGAAAGTAGGGTGCTCTCCTAGTCTATGTGTTCTGGAACTTTCTTGTTACCAAATGTTCTTTGTGGGACTCTTCCCTTTCCTTCTCTCTTTGAAGGCTCAGGAAGAGAGCCTGGGGACCCTCAGGGCGAGATGAACTTGGTCAGGGCATGTAGTGACAGGCCAATCCAGACCTGTTGGTACAGAAGTACCATTCCTATTCCCAGCTGGATCTGCCTGGGTTTCACTTCCACAAGTCTTCACCTTCGAACTTACACTAGGCTTTTTCTTGATAATGAAGCTCCCACTTTGATCTTGTTAAGACAGAAGAGGTAATATATAGTTTCAGGGGTTGGGAGAAGCAAAACTGGAGGCTGTGGCTTAGCTGGATGCTTTCCAGGAAGTCCTGTTCCCTCCTACCTCACAGTTGAGGGGACACAGATGCCTTTATAACTCTGACTGGGGCTGAATGTTCTGAGAATAGCCTGTATCTTTCAATACAGGAACTTGGGAGCTACAGGGCAGTGAGCACTCTCTTCCAGGAGCGCACGCAGATAGGAGGGAGAGCTAGGTAATGAAATACTCTACAATGACACATGAAACTGAGAAGAGGAGACTCCGGAACAACTTTATGTTTAAGCACCATTTGATGATCAGAGATTAAATATCTGCTGTGTTAGAGGTAGTGTAGTTGGTACTGCAAGCCGTCTAGGTAGCCAGAGTCTAGAGAGCCAGAGGAATATCAGGAAGGTGATGGGTAGGTACCTCGTAGGTCTCGGCAACCCTTGGCTGTTTTCTTAGACCACTGAGAGTCACAAAGTGGAGCAGGAAAGGGGCAGCAGCCATGAAGGATCGTGGACTCTGGTGCTTGGGATCCATGAGAGAGGGTGGTAGTAATTTTGAAAAAGTCAAAAGAACAGAGCAGAGACACCAGCAAGAGGTCCTAATGAGTTCCCTGGAAAGTCTAAACATGAGTGGCAAAGAGCCAGAGAGCAATGGTGGGCTTTCCAACTCCAGACTACCAACCTACAAGAGGAGGACTCTTGCTTCCGCTCTGCCTCCTGTCTCAGTGCAGGGAATCCAGGCTGGAAACTCAAGTCCTTTGCACAGTATTCTTAGTCTGCACACCGACTTCCTGCTGGCCTGGCAGGCATAGGAACGATGAAAGGCTTAGGGCCTCATTCCTCCTCCGCACCTCTCTCCAAAACACACCATCATGAAAGCAGTGAAAGCAAATGGCCCCCCTCATTAAACCTCACAGACCCAACGGGGGCACCGTCTACAAGAGCTGGGAAAAGCTCTACTGAACCAACTCCGCAAAACACTGCCCTGCGAGTTACACATTTACCACTCCTAAGAATGGTAATGGTATGTTTTCTTTCCTTTGGTCACTGACTGAATCATTAACAGGTTTTCACTGGAGCGACCAGAGAGCTCCTTTTTGTGTTAAGCGAGATCTCGCTCTGGACATAAATTCTTCACCTGAGTCCTGTGCGAAGATTCTCCTTTTGTTCTTGAGACATCTTACTTCACTGAGCATCTCAACGTGGCCAGACATTGAGCCGACAAATCAGTACATTTAAAGCTCATCAAAAATAACATATGCATAGGAAGAGCGTTCAATACGCACGAAATATTTTGGTTATTTAAAAAGAATAGTGGAAATATAAAACTGTAAGCTACTGTGAAAAAATAGTATAGTATAGTGTTCCTTTAAAAAACAATCCACAACAGAATTACCATATGGTCCAACAATTCCAATATGGTACATGCCTGGGAGATATGGATGCATTCAAAGTTATTTATTGACCAATGTTTAAACCAATGTTTATAGCAACATTCTTCAGAATAGCCAAAAGTTGGAAACAACCCAAATGTTCATCCATGGATGACTGATTAGGCAAAATTTTGGAAATACCTACAATAGAAAGTTATCTGGTCTTCAAGTGGAATAAATTTTGATACCATCTGCAACATGCACAATCCTATAGGTCTTTATACTAAGGGAAGTATCCCAGACACAGAATTATAAAAATAGCATTCTCCTATTTATAAGATGCCTGAAGTCATCAGATCCATAGAAAGAACTGTTGTCAGGGCTGGAGAGATGGTTGGGTTGTGTTCTTGACACGAACTGTGTTCCCAGGATTCACATCACATGGCTGGCACTCACCAATGACTGCAGCTCTAGGGAAATCCCATATCTCTGAGCTCTGTGGGCATCCAGACCAACATGCATGTATCCACTTTACACATATGTTGCATAAAGCAAGATAAAATAGTTTTTGAAATTAAAAAAAAAAAAAGAAAAAGAAAATGGCTGTTGTCATGGCCAAGACGGGAGACGAAACTGAGTGTAAAGATGCAGACTTCCACAGAAGACAGAAAACAGGCACTGGAATGAGTGGGGTGCAGTGTTTCCGGGGTGCGGCGTTTCTGGGCAGGGACCATCTAGAGAAGCCAATAAGCCATGGAGCTGGAAGTCGAGGGAGCAGTGCAAAGAACATCTGAAATATTTCCTTTGTTTGCGACACTGTTTAATTAGGTTCTGACTAAGCTCTGGCAAGTGAAGCCACTTTACCAAGACCAAACTTAGCCCAGAGATGCCAGGCCTTCCCAGGGCCCCACAGATGGTCTGAGCAAAGGCTCATGGGTCAGGAGAACACTTGCTCCCAGAGGTTGTACGCTGATCAGATAATCAGCGTGGGACCCACCAGAAGGCTAAAACCAAGTTGTGGTGGCCCTAAAAACCTGGATCTCAGCGGAGCCCTACTTAATGGTTGATGGTCACTGACTGCTTCTATGTACTTCCCTCAGAGGAGAAACAAAGGTGCCTAGCATTGATCCCACGGAAAGGAAGAGCGAAGAAGACAAAGTTAAATCCAAACACAGGCAATTTTGTTTACCTCAACACTGTAGGGAAGAAACATTAGGACTATTGAAAATACTCTAGGTCAGTCATTCTTAAAAGAACAATTACGAAAAAACCCAAATTTGACCCAAGCACTACGGTACTGAGGCTCTACGGAAATGCTTTACATGTCCGTCCAATGTTTCTATAAATCTAAAACCTAAGAGTCTATTAATTAAAAAACAAATAAAACAAGTGAAACTATTATAAACATGCTCTCTCTGGTAATTATGAACCCTAAGAGGCTTAGGCCACCACGGTCGCTGGTTTGAGCTGGAAAGTGATCTCACGGCCTCCTCAGCTTTCCCAGGACATCTCGGTTTGTACAGCTGTGCCATCCAGCTAATTATTTGCAGTTCTCAAACTTGATCTCAGGGTTTCCCAGGCTTCATTTCCATACCTTAGCGAGGCTAAAGAGGAGGCTACACTGAGACGCAATTCTCTGAGTACAGTCATGCACGCCGAGGATGCTTTCTGTGAACTGAATCATCTGGCGATGTGAACACCAGAGTGAGCTTGCACACCCTTGCATGGTACTGCCTGCTACACACTCATCCCCAGGGTTCAGCCAATCGCTCCTAGGCTTCTCATCTGTCATGTTATTGTAGAGAATAGTGTAGAAAACTGTGGCATGATGCATTTATGCCACATAACCAGGTACAGATAGGCAAGGGTACAACACACAATATGGGGCATTGTGGGGGTGGGTGGGAGCTCTTCAGGTTCATGGTGTTCATTGTGGAAACACTTCCATGTATGAAAACCATCCCTGCATGAACAGCATTAGTGCTGCATGACATTGTGCATGTATAGCTTTCACAGGGAACCCAGCACTAAGGAAATGTATTTCCACCTCCAGCCTGCCCAGTCCTTAGTGAGTCTTCGTCTGGGGTCACCATTTTATCAGAACTAAGGTTTATAGCTTGATCACTTTGTCACTCTATCTCCCCAAAGGCAGTGCATTATCAGTGATTGGGGGTTTAAAATATAAAACTCAATTAAATGTTTTCCATGATATCGTCCTAAGGTAATAAATCCTGAGAAGGGTTTCTCTATGGTCCAGCCCCATTATTCACAGCATGAAATGAATGCGATTTCCATGTTATGAGCCTCAGCTGACACAGGGCTAACTAAGAAGGCACTTAACCAAATACACAGCAGAGATATGATGCATGGGGCATCCCATCACTTCCCCCAAGTACTGGAGTTCTTTTCTTCTCAAAAATGACGACACAGTTAATTGCCTGTTTTCTCTATTGTTTGAAAGATACTTGGAAATCCAGGCAATCTTGGGCACCGATAGTCAAGCATTGAAAACGCCACTGCCAGGTTACAAAGCAGTTTCATGGCCCTGATGAACGATCAGAACATGATTTATGCACGAGAAGATAATTAAAAAGACCAAACATTGTATTCAGCCCAGTACACCTAGATATATATCCAATATAATGACATAAGACAAAGCTGCGTTATTGATTACTTAATTATCTGATATTCAGAAAGGGAAGACCGATGGAGGAGGGAAGGAGTGAGGAGAAGGGAGGGGGAGCAAGGGCCTTTTAATCATGATGCTAAGGAGCTGTGAGAAACACTTTCAGTCACCTACGGACATGGAAAGTGAACAGTATTTTTAAAAGGAAAAATAAATCAAACTAATAAAGATTGTGTTTGAGGCTGGAATGCAGCTCAGTGGTAAATCACATGAAAGTCCCTGAGCTTTAATCCTTTGTACTGAAGGCTCTACAATGAGAGAGCAATCAATGTCACAGCCACAACAATCTTCATGTTTAACTTATAGAGATCTCAAACTGGAAACACATTAAACAAAGCATTATGACCCTATATAATAAAGTATTGTTCAGTCTTTAAACACTGTTACAGGGATTAGCTTATGCCCATAAAGATAAAACCAATACTGCCTAGTCTTGGCACAACCAACAAAGACCGTGTATACAAGAGACAGTCTTTAAGTTCTGAGCTGTAAGGCACCAGATCTCTAGAAGAAGAGCTACGATTCTGGGCTCTCTGCCGTAGCCACCTTCTGAGATACGGTTTACTAATTTGTCCTAGAGAGAAACATATTCCTATCTTTGGTTAATCCTGCTCTTCGAAAAAGCAAAAAATCGTACATACCGAAGAAGACTTTTACAAGAACGCCCACAGATGCTTTTACACAATGGACAGAAGCTGGAAACACCCCTGACCAGGAAAGAATAAAAACAAAGGTTGGTGTGTTCATCATGTTGCTAAGAAGAAAGGAACAAACCAGCACAGGATGCTCAGAGAAAAGCCAGATGCAGGGTGTGATCCCGTTGCACGGAAGTTATATATCATGGAAGAAGAAAAAAAAAAAAAACAGAGACGCAGTTTCTCTGGCTGGAAAAGGAAGAAGATAGAGCCAACAGGCGACAGCCTAGAAAGGGTGTGTGGCAGCCCTCTGGGGTGACATGATAGGGAAAGTCCACAGTTGATAAGCTCTCGGCTCAATCTTGCCTCTTCATCTGTCAAATGTCATTTAACTGTATACTCAGGGTCTGAGGGATTCACTGTTTGCAGCTGACAGCATGCCCTCCGCATCTGAGCACAGCACTCTGGGGTTTAAAGACTCTGGTCTCCACGCTGATGACAGGTGCTAACTGCTAGGACCTCTACAGTGGCTCTGGCACACACCGATCTGTGCATCACATACTGGCATCTTACTCCTGCTCTCTGGTCAAGCATTGATGGTGGCATCTGAGCACATGCAGGCATTTCCTTATTTCTAGCAACACGGTTTAGCAAATACGCAGCATTCAAGCTGGTGAGGTATTCCATGTGAGTTAGCGATGATCTCAAATCTAAACGAGGATGTCATTAACACATATGTGATACACCTTATAAGGGACTGGGTATTGGGGTCAGTCTCCTGATACTTGGGAAGTAGTTAGGTTGTGAAATCAATATCCCTTGAAGAACAGGGGTCGGCTGCATGGGCAGGAAAATGAGAGAGAGCAGCCAGGATTAGATGTGCTATCTCAGGTCACACAGGCTTCACTTTCTCTGCTGCAAGCCTTTCCCAAGCTTCTGTCCTGTCCCCTGCACAGCCTTCCTCATTTCCTACTCCCTTCCTCCAGTGAGCCTTTCTATGAGATCCCTCCAAGTCCCTTCCTGCATGTTTTCTTTGCATCTGCAGCACCACAGAGCAGAAGCTAACAGCTGCCCACCTACTAGAACACTAGAGCACAAGCCCCAGGAGGGACCAGCTCTTCTCCACACGGATGGCAAAGGAGACATTGCTATATTGGTTAGTGTAGGTAAGGAACCTACTTTTCCTATACCAAGGGTTTTGTGTGGATACAGTAATTGTCTTGTGCGTCACCAAATCCCGAGACTGCAGAACCCACAGAACAGCAACTCTGTGATGTACTAAATGCACACAGAAGGTGCAAATAGGAAGAGTGGCTCAGTAGGTAAGCTCTTGTTAAAATTGCTGAATAGGAAAAGGAATCCTTTCCCCAGCTCTTTCACATTTTGAGTTTCGCATGCGTGTGTGCGTATTTTTGTATATGTGTGGATATATGCTCAAGTGCGTGCCTATGAATGCGACGGCCCAGGATTGCCATGGTCTTCAGTCATTGACTGAGAACATAGTCTCTCAGTCAAGCCCAGAACCATCTTGCTCTGGTCATCCCTTGTCTCTGCTTTCCCAGGTTGGAATTACAGGCAGGTTGCCATACCCAGCTGGGATTTATATGGGTTTGGGGAGAACTGTTGAGCCATCTCCCCAGTGCTCCCAAACATTTGTCTTATAATTTGTTTAACGTTCCTGTCACTATCATGCTTTACATCAGAATGAATCATTTCTGGGTAATGACCCACTGCAAGCACAAAGTTTCCTAGTGCATCCCTACATCCTCAGCATTAGGGAGGCAGAGGCAGCCGGTTCTCTGTAAGTTCCGGGCCAGCCTGCTCTATGCAGCATGATCCAGCTCACCCAGGGCTACACAGTGAGACCAAAGGAGTTGAAAGGGAGAGCTGGAATGGAGTCTAAACTGTAATGCATGTCTCAAAAATATCATCAGAAATTACAATCTTTGTTTATCCCTAGTATAACGGAAAAAAAAATACGGATTTTTTTTTCCTTTGGCGGACTTCCCTTTCTGTCCACAAATGTGCAGGCAGCTTTATTTTGACGCCAAATAGTTGGGAATGGGAAAAGCATATTGTGAAAGAATCTTGCCAAACCATCCTCACTCAATTCCCCAGAATCCCACTCAGTTCCCAGCCAGAAAAGCTGACGTTGAGACAGACAAGATGTTCAAGGCCCTGCTGCTCAGAACCCAAGAGGGAGAACAGGAGAGTTTGCTGAACTCCCCCAAGCAACAGGGTGGCCGTCCCTGACTGGCATACCACAGCTACTAATGCCGATTTCTTACACATCGATGGGTAACTGGAAGAGTCGCAGTGTAGACAATAAAACAAGACAGTAGACATGGCTAACCAACGCTGAGTGGTGTGGAGACTGGAAGAGGATAGAGCAGAAGAGATATCCCCACAGGAGCAGCAGGAACAGAGTGGATTACTCCTGAGTCGTCGAGAAGAGCCAAGGGTGTCTTATATTTGTTTTGCCAAATAAACGTCAGGCAAACATTCTATCTGAAGCAGACAGGTCAGTGTGCACATGCAGTACCACACTGACCCATTGCAGGGTGTAGTAACAGAGGCCTCTGTGACACAGCATTCAGAAGGATGAGCCTTCTACCAAGTAAGCCAAGCCCAGTGGTTTGTTCTAAGGGCCCAGTTTACAGGTAAGATCTACAAATCTTTCAGGGTGTCTTAGGAATGCAGTTTGTTTTCCTATGGACCTTCTCAGGGTGCTTGTGTGTGTGTGTGTGTGTGTGTGTGTACCCACCTAATTATTGTCAATTTATCTGAGATTTGAAGGAACAAAACACAATGGACATCCAAACTAATGAGACTTTACAACTCCCCCCACCCCAGCGATTCTAGTCTAAGGGCTCGCACACAACAAAGATTCTTCTGTGATCTTGTTCCCACAACCAAGTGGCACTTCCTAATTAAACCTACACAAAAAGTAAGGCACTCCTCTCTTGGTGCCACGGGAAACATTTCCTTTCTCACAAAACAGATTTTATCTTTTTTTTTTTTTTTTTTTTTTTTTTTGTACTCACAGATCTGACCCTCCTGGTGAAAAATATTTGAGCAGGTTTTAAAAATTCTTTTGAAGGAAATACAAAACACCAGTCCAATTTGTATTCGCCACACCATGGGGTAAAGAGAACCCAATTCTATCAATCAGCCACTTCCAAAACTTAGAAGTGCTGCTATGTCAGTCCTGCAGGGATGTGGACCCTAGTGGGCTCCACAGCAGGGCAGCAGAAGCAGAGAGGGACCAGAATCTCAGCTCAACAAAGTCAGAGAAAAAAAAAGTAAGGACCCTTGACAGCCACCCCATAATGTCAAAGCTTGAAGGCCAGTAGTACTTGGAGATCAGGTGAGGGAGACAGACAATGTAGAAGGAACTCAGATTTGGGGGATTGATCCTAGTCTTAGCATATGGAGCTACAGGCCTCTGGTCAAGCCTGTGACCCAGCTGTTCTATCCTGCCCTTTTCCTTCATAAAAAGGACAGCACATCTTCATGGCAGGACAGTCCATCAACAGACGAAGGAACAGCACTGAGGAGGAAAACGCTGGGCAGTCTCCAGCTGACACACGTAAATTTCTGTACACTGGTCCGTAAATACTCCTTTTAAAGTGACCCTCAAGACTAAGCAGGAACTTGTAATTTAAGCTTGAAGAGATGGTCTCTATCTGTTCATTCTTCCTTTGTCAGGGAATGAGGTTGATCTTCTTAGCTGAGAGCTTGAGTTGTTATCCATAACAAAAAAACCCAACCCAAACCACAGGCCTGGGAACTGTTATGCTCAGGAGGGGCAACCATCATGGAAGACGAAACTTTTAAAAGTTCTACTAGTGAGTTGCAGTTATATTGGGAGATGTTCAAATCAAGAAGTAAAATAAATCACTGTTTTACATCCCGGAATCTCTGCTGGAGGAAGGTGGGGTATGAGGGTGCCATGCAATGACTGAGTCCAACCTCTGGAATTGCAAACCCATCCTTGAGTGAGTGGCACAAACTCTCGCTCTCAGACTCTAAGCTCCATTTTGTCATCTGTCACAGGTCATGGTGACTGACCCTGACTCAGGTGTTGGAGTGTGATTATCAGAGTTCAGAAAGGGAAGGGAAAGGAAGAAAGATCTGGGACCATTTAATGGCATTATTCATGGTTCTCTCAGAGTAAAGGGATGGCAAGTGTCTCTGGCTCCTCACACTGACCAGAACTGTCTGTTTATAAATGAACACATTTTATTTTCCAAGCCTGAGAAGTTACCACTGACTTATTAAGTTTGTTTTCTAACAATTTGCACAACTGCATTTTTTTTAGGTTTTTACTATCCTCTTAGCAAGTCTAATTAGCTTATTTTAAGGCCTTGTTTAACATTTCCCTTGCTGGTATCTGAAGATCTGAGAAAGGACAGTGATGGGAGTTGGGAGATGGTTTGGTTTATAAAGGACCTGCCACACAAGCTTGAGGACCTGAGTTCCGTCTCTAGCACACACACAAATGAGCCAGACATGGTGGTGCATAAGTGTAATCTACTATAAGGGGGCAGAGACGGGTAGATCCTATAGCTCACTGGCCAGCTAGCTGAGCCGATTAATTGGAAAGCATCAGGTTCTAGGAGTGACCATCTCAACAAGGCAAGGCAGACATTTAAAGAGGACACTTGGCATCAGCCTCTGGTGTCCACATGCTTGTACACACACATGCCTGTAAACCAGCATGGACTCACACACATGTGCACATACATGTGCACACACACACACACACACACACACAGTACACACACTCATACACACAGTACGCACAAAGAAGGGACAGACAGAGGAACAAACTGAGGTTTATGGATGTGAGGAACTAGTTGACCACATCACACCTCTCCTCAAGCTGCCGCACTCTACTCTGTGAAAAACGATTGCCATGGGGCCACTGTCTATGCATCTCCATTACACCACACCAGAAACAATCAACTGCAAGGTAATACACCCGTATTAAACAGAACCGTTTCCGGGGTCCGTCAGTCCTCCCCGAGGAGTTCTCTCAGCTGAGATCCCAGGGCACCAAGTCCTAGGTGTAGTAGAAGGCAGTCCATAATTTGGCTAGGACGATTCCAAGTTTTCATTTTCCTTCAAACAGGTTTGGGATCTGGCTGACCACCATGACAAGATGCGGTGCCAAGGAATCCACAGTTGTTTCTCTGTGCTTACATTACTGCAGGGGCACAGCAAGCGCTCACCTGCTGAGGTAGGTGGACCTAGCTGCTAACAACTGAGAGTCTCCCCTGGATTCTAATTCCTGAGGCTGAGACTGGATCTCTGCAAACCACCAGGTGTCTCCTTCAAGAGACTGGAACCTTGAAGAGGAAGGCTACCAGATGGTGACTGTCACCCAGCTTTTCCTGTTGGCCTCACCCCAACAGATATTCCTGACAGGGCTACAATAGTTGACTCCAGTTGCAACTATCCAGGACTTCCCAGAGAAGCCTCCTACTCTGTCATGGAGTCAGTGTGGGGAGGTTCTCCCCCAACCAGATGCTAACAATTCCAAGCCTCCCTTGGTCCCTCCAGCTCCATCACAGTCTGAGAGACTTTTTGCCCCCTTTTCAGTTCTCTGATACTGTCAAACCATTTCTGACATTGCCTTTCTCCATGCCCAATTCACATGCTTTCTGTTGTCCTGACTGGATCCTGGCTGATGCAACACACTATGCCTTTCATGGTGTGGTAAAATATCTAACTTTAATAAAATATAGGTAATGTTAAAACTATCATTTCAGCCAATTAAATCAAATTATTCCACCCGATTAATTCATGTGTTTGTTTTCACCATCACCATCACCCACCTAAACAACCTTTTTACCGTCATCTGACGCCCCATCAGATAGTAACTACCATTTTTTCCTTTCAGCACCTGCAACTGCCAGCTTACTTCCCATCTCCAAATCACACAATATTTCTTCTATTGTGTGTGTCTTATGCCACTTCACACGATTTCAAGATGTACTCATGTGTTAAAATTTCATCTACTTTCAAGGCTGAATGGTGTGTGTGTGTGTGTCTGTGTGTATGTATGTGTGCCACCATCTGTTAACCCATTCATCTGTTGATGGACATCTGAGGTGTTACCACCCTTTGACTTCTGAGACCAATGCTATTGTAACCCCGTGAGTGTTTCCTTTTTGTTCTTTGGGTTATACACCTGGTGGGAGAAGAGCTGAGCATATTCTGATTCTGCATTTACATGTTAAGGAGACACTGCTGGGTTTCCCTGGTGCTGCCTCACTGACACAGCAGCCAGGAGTGTAAGGATGCCTCTCCTCCTCTACTCCCTGCCACACTTGGGGACTTCCCATATCTTTTATAATAGTTATCCTAAAGGGCGTGAGATGGTATCTTGCTGTGGTTTTGGTTTTCATTTCTCTAATGTGAATTGATCTTTAATACAGTATTTCCTCAAGTCAGAAATCCTTGTGTTCTGCTGAGAAATGTCAGCGTGGGAAACGCACTTCAACACAGTGAGCAGGACCTAAAATCCTTCTGGTAACCATAATATTCAAGATTCATAAAATGTTCAATTCTCTTTCAGAATGATTTGTTTTCGATTTAAGAATACCCAAAATACTCACTGACTGTGGCATCACTTCTGCAAGGTGTGTGCCTACACACCCTGAAGGTGAGAAGAATTCACACGCACACTACCATGCAAACTTCAGCTCTTCCCTCACTACGGTGCACTAGAGCAAGACATAAATCTTTTTCTTAAAGGCAAGGCTAGCACATACGTCAACTCTCACTGGTTTTACAAATGGTTGAGTCAAAAACAGAGCTTCTCAAACACCA